>NC_053491.1:173238892-173573535 GCF_905171775.1 Rana temporaria
GGGAAGGTCTATTTAACATAAGCAGTGATCACAAGAAAAATAATGAACAGACCCATGCCCCCACAATGAGAGAATTCTGTGGTAATTGCTGTTTAATTTTCAGCTCTGCATTATTAAAGGTACGCCCCATCGGTCTTTTGTTCTTCGGACAAAAATTAGAGAACTTGCTTTAAAATCGAACCGATGGACCGCTGACCGATAGGTCCAAACCCATGGTTAGTAAACAAAAGCATCGATTCAAAACCCGCGCATGCTCAGAATCAAGTCGACGCATGCTTGGAAGCATTAAACTTATTTTTTTTCAGCACGTTGTGTGTTTTACGTCACCATGTGCTGACCCTATCGGATTTTGAACTGATGGTGTGTACGCACATCAGACCATCAGGCCGCTTCAGCGGTGAACCGATGAAAACGGTCCGTCAGACCATTCTCATCGGATGGATCGACCATGTGTACGCGGCCATAGGGGTTGATTTACTAAAGGCAAATCCACTTTGCACTGCATGCAAGTGCACTTGGAAGTGAAGTCACTTTAGATCTGACGCAAAGATCTGAAATGAGGGGAAACTCTGCTGTTTTTTTCATCCACTCGTGTATACAAGCAAAAATGCTGTTTTTTACTTTCCTTGCATGTCCCCCTCTGATCTACAGCGACGGCACTTCCAAGTGCACTTGCAGTGCAAAGTGGATGTGTCTTTAGTAAATAAACCCCAGTGTTTCTCAACTCCAGTCCTTAAAGGGTCACTAAAGGATTTTTTTTTTAGCTAAATAGCTTCCTTTACCTTACTGCAGTCCTGGTTTCATGTCCTCATTGTTCGTTTTTGCTCTGATGTTGCTGTAAATCCTCTCTGTTCTGTACACTTCCTGGTTGTCTCTTTCCTGATCACCACAGTACTGGGAGATTTCTCACGGTGGTCACTAATCAAGGAGGTGTGATTACTGTGTGTAAAACGAAACTGGATTAGTGCTGAGGAGTTTTAGACAAAGTATCACTGCTTTCTATTGGATGACTGCCCTCTAGTGGCTCTCTGTACATCCAGAACCAGGAAACAACAGAAAAAACGAAACTAAACTGAAGGCACATTATATGATTGGTTTTTATCTATTTTTAATCATTTTTAAAAGGAATCAGTTAACTATGATGTCTCTATTCCCTGTAAACAGTCATTTCAGCTAATATTTTTTTTTCCTTTAGGCACCCCAATAGGTCATGTTTTCAGGATTTCCTTCAGATGAAATGGCTGTAATAATTACTAAGGCAGTGAAACTGATCAAATCACCTGTGCAAAATATTGGGAAGCCTGAAAACATGACCTGTTGGGGCGCCTTGAGGACTGGAGTTGACAAACACTGCTCTAACACATGGTAGCAAAGGCTTTTTTGTTTTTTTAAGTATACCTGTTACAATAAGTGTGTAAAGAAAGATAGATGTTTGGCAGTCATTTTAATTTGTATAGTTTACTCTGTCTACAAGTTAACTTAAGGGTTTATAATAACTATGCTCAAGTGGGACTTATATGATGTTGTTTATGTTTTTTTATGGGTGACAAATGTGACTATTTCTACCTTTAAATGTAAGGGTTGGCAACATGATTCAGCTACTGAATTGACAATATGTGCAAGGAAAGCAAATATTTCTGTGTGTTAAGTCCTTTGATTGATCCTTCCAGTGGTTGAATATGTGACATTATTCAATGAAAACCTTGCAATCGTCACTCATTTTCGCATAGCTGAGCAGATCTAAAGACTTCCATTCAAAATGAAAAGTGTGCATCTGGCAAGCATCTTGTTTGCATTTAGGTACCTAACACTCTTGGTCTTTTGTATGTCATCCTTGAATTAAATTTCAGCGTTATTACATCATTTCAGCCTTGCCATTATTGCAGCAAGACATCAACCTCAGCATTTTAATGGTATGACTTCAATGTGATTTTTTGGCTTTATAGAAAATTTATGATGACATTTTTAAAATATATAGGGTTTTTTCTGCTTAGTAAACTGAAGAAAGCTATGTTGCTGGAACATGCATCCCTCACATTTTTTTTTCTTTAAAAATATATTGATTCAGAAAGGTTGTTAGACCATTTTAAAAACATTTGCATGTTTACAACTTTGTCATTGATTTTTGTTATATTCAAATTTGTATAATCAAGTTAAAAATTGGTATAATTAAGTTAAAGATTAATTTTTTAATATTGATGAAGCATACTTACAAAAGAGAGCATTATTAAGTATCTTCAAGGGTGTAATTACTGTGCTGTCTGTGTAATATATGTAAACTAATGAGATATAATGTGAATATTACATCAAGATGAATAGTGCTGCAACTTACATGTGAGATACACACAACAAAACAATATAATAGAAAAAAGCTGCGCTAATAAATGATAAAAAACAAAAAACTATATATATGTTATGCTTGCAAACAACTGAGCAGATGTCCGCAAACCAACAAAATACTCACTAATCAAACTATACAATTAATATAAAAAGTCCTTTTGATATGTAAAAAGTCCTTAACCCCAATTCTATATGGATATAAATTCTTCAGCAATGTGGAAATCAATTGTTTCAGTTCAGAGTGTGATCCTTCACATCCATTCATCCACGGTGACATAAACCAGAACACCCGAGGAAAGGTGAGGGGGTAAGATAAGAGTCCACCACCTTGAAAATTAGAGCCGCTTACCAGCTACTTTTGATCTCTTGTTAGAGGAGATCAATGACTGCCTGTGGCTTAATACCCAGCCTAACGATCGTTAGTAGGCACAACCATCGGTTAAAAATCCACGCATGCTCAGAATCAAGTTGACGCATGCTTGGAAGCATTGAACTTTTTCAGCACGTCGTTGTGTTTTACGTCACCGTGTTCTGACACAATCGTTTTTTTAACCGATGGTTTGTAGGCAACTGACCATCAGTCAGCTTTATCGGTTAACCGATGAAAACGGTCCATCAGACCGTTCCCATCTGATGGACCGATCGTGTGTACGCGGCATTATACTCTGGTAAACATGCAGCGAATCAGGAAATGTTGATATGTGGCCAACTGGCCAATGAAGGTTTGCACCCATATACATCTATCGTATAGTGCATGTATGAAGACCAACCTAGCGGTCAATCTATATATAACATATTTTCCTATCTTGCCAGAACCACAAATCTATATTGAAAAAAACACTGAAATGGCTTGTATTACAATTTTGCAACTAAAAAACTAAAATATTATTCTAAAAGGAGAGTGATGAGTAAAGGGAGAATACAATTCTCTACTCAATCGACTGGCTTAAAGTTGGTTGAGATTAGCATGTATCTACAAGAGGGCGTATCAAATCTGACAGGCCTACATGTATAATGTTTGATTAAATATACATGTTCCAGTTAACCCCATGTGGGGTGAAGCACTCACTAGGTGGCCACGAAAAACATAAGTGCCCACCACAATACGGTAGTTCCCCTGTGGGTCATAACTAGCAGAGTTATTACCCCGCTAGATATGATGGTATCCAATTACACCTGCCAAGCATTCTTAAAATAAAATGATGGTCATACTTCCCAAATGCCAACTAGGTCAGCTGGGATCTCAGAGCTGGTTCACATCTGCAAAAACTGCCACATCAAGCATTATTGATAAAAGCATTGACATCTACTGTATGTCTACATTGAGACCATGTGGGGTGTAGCTACATACCATATGGATCCAGGCCATTTCAAGCCTGGATAATTCCCTAACCAGGCTTGATTATCATCATCGAGAATAATGAGATCATATCCCTTTTGGACCAGCCCTTCCAGTGTGTTTTTATACTTAATAACTGGATTACCCGGTAGGAGGGTATAAGTGTCCTGGTCTCCAACGATCTTATGCATTTTCTGGAGGTAATCTTTGCTATCAAGAACAACAACCCCACCCCCCTTATTGGTGGGGCGGATGACTAAATTCTTATTATTGCATCTTCAAGGTCCCTACTCATGCTACAGTTGGTAATTTTCATAGACTCCAAATCTCTCAGGACATCTCTAAAAATGAGGGGGCCAAGCCCCCAGGTGGGTTAAATAAATATGCATTAGTCAATCCATAGTGTTGGTACCCTTGTTGAATAGGTCCACCATCACTATATCTGACTGGAATAGAAGTAAAATGTCTCTTGATGTTGATTTTGTGCACATATTTATGTATGTCCATATACGTTTGGAACTACACATTTTTTGGGGGGTGCAAATTTCAAACCTTTGCTCAATAATTCTGTCTCTGATTTTGGCAGGGTTTGGGTACTCAAATTGAAAATACAATCCCCTTCACATCTTTTTCCTTTTTAGACTGAACTCTCCTCCCCCCTCAAGTTCCTCTTTGTTTTCTACTGGCCTTTTCTTGTCCTTGATTGGGCCTGTATTAAGTATGTCCATTTTTAAAGTGATGGAAAAAGTCTAAATTATATACAGTATATACAGTGGGCTTTAAACTTGGGTGCACTATATATGTATTCTTGTGTTTGTGCTTAAAGTGCACTTGCTCACTGGCTCCCATCACGGAGCCTGGGCTGTTCGTGACCTGGGGGTGCCGGATCCTGATCACGATTGCTGATTGGCTGATCGCCTCTTATTGGCTATCACAGTGATTAGGGTTGTCCCGATACCGATACTAGTATCAGTTTCAGGACCGATACCAAGCATTTGCCCGAGTACGTATCCCGCCGTGTATTCCCGCTGTGTATTCCGCCATGTTTCTCTCCCCTTCCGTGCTTCTCCTCCACCCCCTGGAACTTTCAGGATGGAGAGCGGGGTAGGAGCCGGTAAATCCAGCTCCTTACTGCTCCGAATGGACAGAGTCAGTGAGCACTGGCTCGGTCCATTCACATAACTGAAACATCGTAAACTGTGATTACAATGTTTCAGTTTATGAATGAAGAGAAGACGCTGATGCTGCTGACAAAGGGACAGGGGAACATGTGTCCCTAGTCCCTTTCTCTGTCTCAAAGGGGAGATGTCAGAGGTCTGTTAAGACCCCTGATATCTCACCATAGCCCCCCAACAGGGCTGAAAAAAAAAGAAAACAAGAATAAAAAAAAAAATTATTGTAGAAAATAATAAAAAAATAAAAGAAAAAAACACACTGACACGGTCCACCCCCCCACCCCCCCCCCTTAAAAAAAAAGAAAGCATTATAAATAAAAAAAATGTAAAAACAAATATTGTAAAAAATTAAAAACAAATTGTTAAAGATAAAAAAAAAAAAAAATACTGACCCATGTGCTGCTGTCACATGAGATAAAAAAAAGTATCGGTGAGTACTTGAAAAAAAGTATCGGTACTTGTACTCAGTCTTAAAAAAGTGGTATCGGTACAACCCTAACAGTGATTATTCAATCTGTGGCCTGCCCAATGTTATATTTTCTCTGTGAAGAGGATAAACACAATTTCACTGTGCACTGTAAAAAAAAAAAAAAAACAATTAACCACTTCCATACCAGGCACTTGCGCACCTTCCTGCCCAATCTAATTTTCAGCTGAATAACAATTGCGCAGTCATGCTACACTGTACCCAAACACATTTTTTATCATTTTGTTCCCACAAATATAGCTTTCTTTTGGTGGTATTTGATCACCTCTACGATTTTAATTTTTTTGTAAATAAGTAAGTTTTCTTTTTCAATTACGGGCACTGATATGGTGGCACTGATGGGCACCGATGAGGTGGCACTGATGGGCACCGATGAGGTGGCACTGATGGATACTCATAGGCGGCACTGTTATGCGGCACTGATGGGCACTCATAGGCGGCACTCATGGGCACTTATAAGTGGCACTGATGGGCACTCATGAGAGGCACTGATGGGTACTTATGGGTGGCACATATGGGCACTGATAGGTTAGAACTGGGCATAGATGGGCACTGAGAGGTGGCACTGATGGACACTAAGGGGTGGCACTGATGGACACTGATGGGTGGCACTGATGGCATTGCTGGGCATCACTCCAGTCAGTGCCCATTTGTGGGCACTGATTGGCATTTATTATGCTCTTTTTTTACTGTTTTGTTTGTTTTTTATTGTTTTTATAGTGCCATGGTGGCTTCCCTGGTGGTCCAGTGTCGGGATCCGAGGGGGGGCTCCGCTGATAAACAATCAGCGTGAACCCCCCTGTCAGGAGAGCCGCTGATCGTCTCCCCTCTACTCGCGTCTGTCAGACGCGAGTGAGGAAGAGCCGATCAACGGCTCTTCCTGTTTACATCGTGATCAGCGGTGATTGGACATGGCTGATCACGTGGTAAAGAGCCTCCCCGCATCACCGATCGCCGCGTTGCGCGCCCCCACAGGAGCGCGACGGCTGTTATCCTGCAGGACGTCAATAGACGTCCAGTCAGGATTTCAGAACCACTTCCCGGACGTCAATATACTATTGACCGGGCGGGAAGTGGTTAAAGATTAAAAAGTTCAGGGCTTGATTTAGTTTAGTGAGTGTTAGTGTCAATGTAGGTGCGAGTGTTAGTGGCAATTAGTGTAAGTGTCAGTGTAAGTGTCATTTAGCGGCAGTTTGTCAGTTAGTGGCAGTGTGTTTTAGGTAAGAAAAAAAGGTTTAATATTTAGTGCCAGTGTGTTTAAAGCGGTTGTATGCCCCCCAAAAAATAAAAAATAAAATAAAACCTGCAAGGCAAAGGCATAATGAGCTAGTATGACTAGAATACTAGCTCATTATCAATTACTTACCTTAGATCGAAGAACCCGCACTGACCCTCATTTCTCTCCTCCGCGGCCGCCATGCTACCCGGAGTGACTGGCCGGAGAAGCGATGACGTCACTCCTGCGCTGTTGTCTATGGCACACATGCGCGGTAGACATCGGTGCCCGATTTTATGCAAATATCTCCTTAACCATGTAGGTTAAGGAGATATTGCAAGCACCTACAGGTAAGCCTTAATGTACAGTAGGCTTACCTGCAGGTGCAAGTTGTATATGAGGTTATACAACCGCTTTAAGTAGAAAAAAAAATCTAATCAAACAAAATGTGTACTATTGTCTCTAGGCCCTACTACAAATAAGAAATCACACACATATGTGGTATCACCACAATCATCAGGAGTAGGAGAATTTATTTTGCAGTTTTTTTTGGTGGTGGGTCATGACAATGGCTTAACCCCCTTAGCGGTAAACCCGAGCGTGACTCGGGGTAGGTTTCCAATGTTAGGATCGGTATCCCCGAGTCACGCTCGGGGTGGACGTGCAGAGTGTGCAGCGGCGCGGCTTACCTTTTGCTGGATCCACAGGCAAGTTGTCCCTGGATCCAGCGATGCCTCCCCGCTGTGTGAGCGAGCGGGTCCTCCTCGCTCGATTCACAGTGTCCCCGTGTGCCGCCGATCTCCGTTCTCTGCGACGTTACGACGCACGGGAGCGGAGAACGGCGCCAAATTCAAAAAAGTAAACAAACACTTTACATACAGTATACTGTAATCTTATAGATTACAGTACTGTATGTAAAAAATACACACCCCCCTTGTCCCTAGTGGTCTGCCCAGTGCCCTGCATGTACTTTTATAAAATAAAAAATGTCATTTCTGCCTAAAAACTGTAGATTGTCCAAAAGTGTCCCTTTATGTCAAAAATGGTTTTAGATCAGCTAGAAAACAGCGATAATAAATTATAATCACTTGCAGAATTGTGCGATAGCGATTTGTGGGGAAATTCGTCATAAAAAAAAAAATAATGACAGCGACAATTCTGCAACTGAGCAAATTTCAGTGATTTTGAGTTGATTACATTATTGAATAATTTTTATTATAATTATATTATTATTTGTTATAATTATTTATTATATTATAATTTATAATTTTGTTTTAAAAAAAAAATCATACCCGGGATGCCTACAAGACTCTTGCTTGGTCAGATTTAAGTGAGTTATTTCTAAAAATTACAGGCCTACAGTATAAAATGCCAAATTTCCTTGCAAAATAATTGTACCGCTTTTGGTACGTAATTCCAGACAGAATCATACCGCCAGGTTAAAAGTATAAGGCAAACATTTATAAAAAATGTGACTTTATTACAATTTTGGATTAATACATGTGAGTACAAAGCAAAACATTTATCTAGCACCTACTACACGAGGTAGCCTATGTGTGTATGTAATGAAAACAATTCAACATAACGGTTTCAAAATTCTATCTTCTGATTTTTAACTCTTGGACCAATCCCTCCTGTTACTTACATTGCTTTTTATGTGAGTTTGTGACAAACTGATGTAAGAGACATGAGTGTACCCTGTGTTAAGGTGCTAGCTTATATAACCTGTGTTCATGTTAAATACAACTCTTTGGGCCAAATTCCCAAAAACGTAGCCTAACTTAAATTTCAGCAGTTAAGTTACACTGACTTAAAATCTCTACCTAAGTGCCCGATCGTCAAAGCACTTACCTAGAAATTTCAGGCCGTGTAACTTAAGTGCCGCCGTCGTAAGGCGGTCCTCCTCTCCTGGGGGCGTTTAAAATTTAAATGAGGCGCGCTCCCGCGCCGGCCGTACTGCGCATGCGTGTGACGTCATTTTCCCGACGTGCAGTGCGCGAACGTAATTAACGCCGGGCGGCTTTGAGAATTTCGACGGGACACTAAAGTTGCGACGGGTGAAAAAAAAAAGACGCGCCGGGAAAACAAATAATTTAAAAAAAAATGACAGCGTCGCTCAGCATGCATTCCTGAGAGGGAGAACTCCATGCCAATTTTCAAAGAAAAAACCCGGCATGGGTTCCCCCCCCCAGGAGCATACCAGGCCCTTAGGTCTGGTATGGGTTGTAAGGAGACCCCCCCACGCCGAAAAATCGACGTAGGGGGTCCCCCTACAATCCATACCAGACCCGTATCCAAAGCACGCTACCCGGCCGGTCAGGAAGGGAGTGGGGACGAGCGAGCGCCCCCCCTCCCTCCTGAGCCGTGCCAGGCCGCATGCCCTCAACATGGGGGGGTTGGGTGCTCTGGGGCAGGGGGGCGCACTGCGGGCCCCCCACCCCAGAGCACCCTGTCCCCATGTTGATGAGGACAGGACCTCTTCCCGACAACCCTTGCTGTTGGTTGTCGGGGTCTGCGGGCGGGGGCTTATCGGAATCTGGGAGTCCCCTTTAATAAGGGGGTCCCCAGATACCGGCCCCCCACCCTAAGTGAATGGATATGGGGTACATCGTACCCCTATTCATTCACCTGGAGGCAAAAAGTAAAAGTTAGTAAACACACAACACAAGGGTTTTTAAAATAATTTATTATTCTGCTCCGGAGGCCCCCCTGTCTTCTTTATTAGCTCTATTACCAGGGGGGGCTTCTTCTTCCACTCTCCGGGGGTCTTCTTCCACTCTCCGGGGGGGGTTTCTTCTTCTGCTCTCCGGGGGGGGCTTCTCCGCTCTCCGGGGGTCTTCTTCCATCTTCTCCCCTCTTCCGCTGTTGACTCGGCGAATCCCGGTTCTTCTGCAGATGTCCGGTGCCTTCTTCTTCAGCGCTGGCTGCCTGCCATCTTTGTGTGTTAGCTCAATTAGTAACAGGCAGCCGGCGCGGTCTTCTGTGACGTCAGGGTCTTCTCTTCTGTTCTTCTCCCCTCTTCCGATGTTGCCTCGTCGCCTGTTGTCGCTGTAATGATGGAAGCGCGCCTTGCATCCCATTTATATAGGCATCACCGTCCCATCATGCTCCGGTAGGTACCCACGTGGTGGGTGCACGTGGGTAGGCACCCACCACGTGGGTACCTGCCGGAGCATGATGGGACGATGATGCCTATATAAATGGGATACAAGGCGCGCTTCCATCATTGCAGTGACAACAGGCGACGAGGCAACATCGGAAGAGGGGAGAAGAAGAACCTGACGTCACAGAAGACCGCGCCGGCTGCCTGTTAGAAATTGAGCTAACACACAAAGATAGCAGGCAGCCAGCGCTGAAGAAGAAGGCACCGGACAGCTGGAGAAGAACCAGGGCTCGCCGAGTCAACAGCGGAAGAGGGGAGAAGATGGAAGAAGACCCCCGGAGAGCGGAGAAGTCCCCCCCCGGAGAGCGGAAGAAGAAACCCCCCCCGGAGAGTGGAAGAAGACCCCCGGAGAGTGGAAGACCCCCGGAGAGTGGAAGAAGAAGCCCCCCCTGGTAATAGAGCTAATAAAGAAGACAGGGGGGGCATCCGGAGCAGAATAATAAATTATTTTAAAAACCCTTGTGTTGTGTGTTTACTAACTTTTACTTTTTGCCTCCAGGTGAATGGATAGGGGTACGATGTACCCCATATCCATTCACTTAGGGTGGGGGGCCGGTATCTGGGGGCCCCCTTATTTGAGGGGACTCCCAGATTCCGATAAGCCCCCGCCCGCAGACCCCGACAACCAACGGCAAGGGTTGTCGGGAAGAGGTCCTGTCCTCATCAACATGGGGACAGGGTGCTCTGGGGTGGGGGGGCCCGCAGTGCGCCCCCCTGCCCCAGAGCACCCAACCCCCCCATGTTGAGGGCATGCGGCCTGGCACGGCTCAGGAGGGGGGGGGCGCTCGCTCGTCCCCACTCCCATTCCTGACCAGCCGGGTAGCGTGCTTTGGATACGGGTCTGGTATGGATTGTAGGGGGACCCCCTACGTCGATTTTTCGGCGTAGGGGGGGGTCTCCTTACAACCCATACCAGACCTAAGGGCCTGGTATGCTCCGGGGGGGGGAACCCATGCCGGTTTTGAATTTAAAAATTGTCGTGGAGTTCTCCCTCGGGAATGCATACCAAATGCCGTCGCTGGAATGGGCCTTTACAATGTGTGACTAACTTTACACATTATAAAACCAGCCCTAGTTTTGCGCAGGCAAATTCGGAACTTACGCAGAAATCACAGTGATGAAATGCTTTGAAAATCTGCTTAAGTCCTCATTTGCATACGCAAAGCTGCATTTCAATGAGAAATGCCCCCAATGGCGGATGCGGTACTGCATCCTAAAATCTGACCGTGTAAGTGTCTTACACATGTCAGATTTTCTGCCTAACTTTGGAAAAAGCCTTTTGAGAATCGTTTCCAAAGTTAGGCACAGACTGAACAGCAGTTAAGTCTGCGTATCTCTTTTGAGAATCAGGCCCGTTATTTACAAATGGTTAATTAACCACTATATTTGGTGCAAACAATTCCTGCAAGCAATTTAGCAGCAAATGAAAGTCCAGTAATTGTAAAAACAACACAAAACAACAAAAAAAAATGTGTAATGTCCTGTGCTTCATAAATACAACATACATTATTCAAATACTTGCTGTCACCACATGTACTCTTGTGTTAAATGCTCTTTTCACCTATAAGTGCTCTGATTAAAATATGTGATTCACCACCTAGTAAAAGAGGGGCCACTCACCAGCGGACTTTTGGGCCACCAGGACCCTCACAGATTTAGTATCTCAAGGGAAGGTATGCGCCCAGCATTCACATCCTTGGTCTCTCTTATCCAATTGCAGCAGCAGGAAAATCCCTAAAGGAAAACGCAATAGCGCAATAATCGTGCAATACGTTTATTTAAAAAGAGTTTACAGTGGGGTTATGGCTGAGAAAGGTGGTAGAATTGAATAGATTGGAAGAGCTGGTTTGGACAGCTAGGCAGAAGCGAGAGATATATGATAAAATCTGGGCTCCATGGAACTTTTTTATTAACTCAGAAGAGGGAAGGAATCTCATTGATGTGAATCCATCTAGTTGAGGATAGAGGGAATTGTCCTATTTAATTTAGTCTGTCTCCTTGTGTGGGTGCAACCCTACTTGCTGGCTATTGGGGATGAAGGAGAGGAGGTAATGGATTGATTATTTTTCCTTCCTGGTGAGGGGAGGAGGTTTTTTTTTTGGGGGGGTGGTCTTGGGTTTTTTGAGAAAGAGAAAGGAAAACGGGAAGGGAGGAGAGAGGAGAAGGTTCAGTATTCTTACTACTACACAGAGATACCCCAAATGAGGTGTAACTCTAGGACTATGAATCTGGGAGAGGGTTACGTCCACACAAGCGTTCATGACTGAGAGGGATAAGATATTAAGACTAATATGTTAATAAAATAGCCTTAGTTTGTTGGATAGGAATCAAATCAAATAATCAAATAATGAAGTTAATAGTATCTAAGATGTGTATGTTATAATGTTTGGAGCCTTTGTTTCTTCCTCTTTAATAAAGAATAAATTATGAAAAATGAAAAGAGTTTACAATAAGGGACAGTCCTGCTAGACAATTACATGATGTATGATGACCTCATGATGATCTCACAGTATTATAATCTCACAGGACACCAAATGTGATATTATTATATATTGATTCGATTTTTTACAACTTATGTGTATTTGCTAATAAAAACATTATTCACTATTCCACGGAATTTAATTTCTGATTTCTACAAAAACTCTGGTCAGAGGTGTCTGAAAGCCATGCAGTGTGCTAACTGTGGGGTTGCTATACAGTATGTGACATAGAATGAAAAAAACTGCTAAATACCACTTTCACTGCTGGTTTGTCAGGCAGAGTGCATGAAACATAGCATTCTACTTAAAAGCAAAATTCGTTCTGAACGATGAAGTGGGCCAATAATTGACCAAAGCTATACTTAGCTGAGCGTTACTAGGAGGACCCCAGTAGATTAAAGCGAGATACTACTTTTGGGATTTCTGCAACCTTTGCATTGGGTATAGCCAAGTATATTACTTCAAAAATGGAAAAAAAAAAGTTGAAAAAGTTATATCGCAGCCAATATGTCTAAGCTTTTTCCACTTTTCATAGAATCACAGTCTACTTTTTGTTCCAAGGCTGGTTGGCTTCAATATATTATGAGACACATATCTGGAACAAGTATACAGAGCAATATTCCTACTTTACACAATTAAGATCAATGAGGAGGCATTGGCACATTGCAAAATGCAAATGAATATCTAGTACAAAAGCAGTACAGTAATTAAAGTTGAATTCCAGGCAAGTTGGACATTTAAAATACATATGTTTACTGCCTACTGCATATGCTTAGTGCCTGCTTTACTTAATAAAGGATTTTAAATTTTGGCTAGCCATGTGGTACACACATCTGCCAGATGCCTGGGTCAGCTCCCTGCTCATTATTTCAACAGAAAGGATTATACTGATTCATTGTTTAACAGCGAGTGAGTCAGGATCTGCATTGCTGAACCAGGCAACCAGTAACTTACCTAGCTTGTTGTGCTGTAAGACAAATGTGTGTAAATCATAAGACTGGGTGAACAGAATCAAAAATCTTGTGGCAGGTCAAATGGTGTATGAACATTTCTGCTGGTTATCCAGAGTTTTGCACTAGGACAAAAAAAGGAAAAATCTACAGAAAAGGTTAAATAGATAGTTTAAAACAGCAAATAGTTTTCCTGTTAACAACAATAAGGTCAAGTTCACATATCTACTCAGCTTACTTAATCTGCATTTTAAGCAGTTTCTTAATGTACTTTGAAAGTTAGTCAATTGGAAGGTTAGATTGAGTTGACATTAAATTTACTTCTGAATAATAGCAACATGTTATGGTCTCTCAGTTTTTCCCTATTAATTATTTGTAATTAAGAATATTTTTATAGTGGTGTTTGTAATTATATGAGAATTGGATAACTAGAAACCGTGTAATTTTAATTGGTATTACTTTTATTTAATTGGATCCTATCAGATCTGCATTTTGAGTACTAGCTTTCTTTTTTATGGCAAGTTGGTACCATATCATCAATGACACTTTTTCAAGACCATCAAAGAAGATTTTTTTCCTATGGTTTCCAGCATACCATTGAGCATTTTAATCACAATTTGAACATGATCCCGTTCACCAGGTGAAACTGTTCTAATCCCTAATATATAATTGATTGTCTTGTTGACGTTATCTGGACTAACAATTTAATTGCTTGGAGTGGTGCTTTTGAATATCAATGAATTAAGCTTGGAATCATGAACGGGACATTTAGGAGGAATCATTTTGAATAGCTGCTATCAGGTGAGTAGTAAAATTTGATAGTCATGTTTTTTATTTTTAATACACTAAATGTGGAAAACTTTCCGTGAAATTTTGTTCTATCATGGCATAGCAAGGACAGTAACTACAAAAAGTCCAAAGATTGGGGTTCAGCTCAGTTATGTTCTTCCCCTTTTTGCACCAGTGGAAGCACTACCATGATGAATTACAATAGGGCAAACAAGATGTATTTGCTACAGTGAAGTTTTCTACTTATTTAAATTATGAATTATTGAGGCTGAGTAGTCCACACAAAGTAAAAAAAAAAGGCCTTTCTACTAAATAAGGGAATATAATTTTATTTAAATATTTTTTTTTTAAGCTAAATCCTGAAAGCTCCAAGATGACCTCTGTAACTCCTATATTTTACAATATAAAATGGCAATAAACTTAAACTCTCTCGCTTCCTTTGCCCATACCAAAAAAAATATTTCACAACCCTTCTACATGCTCCAGCGCTGCCCTATGCATCTTCCTGTCCTTTTTACTGCCGGTCCATTTCCAGGTTAAATTATGTTGCCACCCCATGAGGCCAGGCTATCATCATATTAGCCTAGGCTCACCAAATGGTTCAGCAGAGAATGGCACTCCCTCATCATCATGTAACTCATGACTCCTGGAGAAAATGTATAAACTTCTAAAAATTGAATGCATGATGGGGTGGGCCCAACCTTGAATTGTGCTTTAACTTAATGGCTTTATTCACACAGAGCTTAAATACCACGTATACAGGTGTTCAGCTTTTTTTTTTTTTATGCCTGTAAGGCTACATTCACATGGGCGTCAACATTTTACTGATCTTTTTCTGTGTTTTTTTTCTAGCACAAAAGTTCCCATGTAATGATCATTAAATATTTTCGCAAAACTGTCCTTTATTTCTTCCAATATCTGTATCTGGCATACATGTATACATATGTCCTCAGATACAGGTTTTTGGATTTTGTGTTACGGATCTGAAAGCAGTGCACGTTTCTGCACCTCTGTGAATGCCTTCATTGCAAGCAACGTGGTTGTGTTCAGATCTGTAAATAAAAAACACTTGTAAATGTGTTTTTTTTTTTTTTATGGCTGTGTGAAGGGGGCCTAAAGTTTGGTAGCCTACATGGCCTTGTACATACAGGCATTTACAGAGGTATTTGAAGAGGAGAATTTACAGGCAGGAGAAAAAACACCAATGCCGAATTCTGAGAAGAGCATTTGATCAGAAAAACATGCATACGCGCATAAACTCGTCTAAACGCGCATAAATATATGCATACACATGTAAATGTATTCCAGTGGTCAGAATGAATTGATATTCTGGCCAGTAAAGTACATTTACACTTAAACACCATACATGCATTACCAGGCATGCAAATTGTAACATTAAAGAAGTTTTTATGCAAATTCAGAGCAAAATGCTGCTTATTTTCATTAAACATGTGTATGTGACCTATAAACAACAGTAACAGCAAAAAAAATCCTGGGTAGGCAATACTATTACATAAGGATCCCACTGTAGATGGTCAGAGACAACAGTGTAAATCAGCATAAAATTAGTCATCAGTTCCATATGTAGGTCCATGTTCGCACAACCCTTAAAACAATTATGCCCTGTACACACGATCGGTCCATCCGATGGATTTTTCCATCAGTTATCCGATGAAGCTGACTGATGATCAGTCCTGCCTACACACCATCGGTTAAAAAAACGATCGTGTCAGAACGCGGTCATGTAAACCACGTACGACGGCACTATAAAGGGGAAGTTCAAATCCAATGGCGCCACCCTTGGGGCTGCTTTAGCTGATTTTGTGTTAGTAAAAGACGATTCGCGCTTTTCTGTCTGTTACAGCATGATGAATGTGCTATCTCCATAACGAACGCTAGTTTTACCAGAACGAGCGCTCCCGTCCCCTAATTTAGTCTGAGCATGCATGGATTTTGAACCAATGGACATACCTACAGACGATCGTTGTTTTTCTATTGGTTAGTTAACCACTTAAGACCCGGACCAAAATGCAGGTAAAAGACCAGGCCCCTTTTTGCGATTCGGCACTGCGTCGCTTTAACTGACAATTGCGCGGTCGTGCGACGTGGCTCCCAAACAAAATTGGCGTCCTTTTTTTCCCACAAATAGAGCTTTCTTTTAGTGGTATTTGATCACCTCTGCAGTTTTTATTTTTTGCGCTATAAACAAAAATGGAGCGACAATTTTGAAAAAAATGCAATATTTTTTAGTTTTTGCTATAATAAATATCCCCCAAAAACATATATAAAAAAATGTTTTACTCAGTTTAGGCCGATACGTATTCTTCTACCCATTTTTGGAGAAAAAAAAATCGCAATAAGCATTTATCGATTGGTTTGCGCAAAATTTATAGCGTTTACAAAATAGGGGATAGTTTTATTGCATTTTTATAAAAAAAATTTTTTTACTACTAATGGCGGCGATCAGCGATTTTTTTCGTGACTGCGACATTATGCCGGACACTTCGGACAATTTTGACACATTTTTGGGACCATTGTAATTTTCACAGCAAAAATTGCATTTAAAATGCATTGTTTATTGTGAAAATTACAGTTGCAGTTTGGGAGTTAACCACAAGGGGGCGCTGAAGGGGTTATGTGTTCCCTGAAGTGTGTTTACAACTGTAGGGGGTGTGGCTGTAGGTCTGATGTCATTGATTGTGCGTCCTCATATTAGGGAACACACAATCGATGACAGCGCCACAGTGAAGAACGGGGAAGCCGTGTTTACACGCGTCTCTCCCCCGTTCTTCAGCTCCGGGGACCGATCGCGGGACTGTAGCGGCGATCGGGTCCACGAGTCCCGCGGCCGAGGTCACGGAGCTTCGGACCGGGTCGTGGGAGCGCGCCGCGGGTGCGTGCCCGCGACCCACCGCTGGGCTTTATACAATCACGTACAGGTACGTGATTCTGCCCAACGGTGCCATTCTGCCGACGTATATCGTCATTAGGTGGTCCTTAAGTGGTTAACCATCAGATAATTTTAAAACAAGTTCATATTTTTATAACCGATGGTTGGAAAACCGATGGGGCCCACACACGATTGGTTAGTCTGATGAAAACGGTCCATCAGACCATTTTTCATCAGACAAACCGATCGTGTGTACGCGGCATTAGTTCTTGAGGTGTGCACACACAGCTCTGATTTGAACGTTGAATTGAACTCAGGAAATTTACCATTAACATTTGCAGTTCTTGGGTTAAAATATGCACATGGAAGGTCATACAAATTGTACACAGTACCATTATTAGTACAAGCTCTTATGTTATATAATAATATTGTAGATATTTTAATGCAGTCTGAATTTGGAATCTAAATGATCTTTCCTGGTACTTGATTAACTGCTTACAAGATAGGCAAAATGCCGTTTGGTTTTAATTTTCCCTATTTTATAAATACATTTTCCACACAAGACATTGTAATGTTATAGATAACCTATACTGAAAGAAATATGGAGCCTGCCATTACTGAACTCTGTTTTGAAGGTATTAGTTAACTGCCTGCAAAGCTGATATTCTTGATTAATGCTATCAGTCATTGAACAAGTTTATACCTTATTCTACTGCGTTTCCCCGAAAATAAGCCCAGGTCTTACATTAATTTTGGCAACAAAAGACCCAGTAGGGCTTATTTTTGGTGTAGGGCTTGTCATGTGCTGTCTTCTCTCCTCATCTCCCTCCCTGCCTGTCAAGAATTCCCAGTGATCAGTGGAACTGAGTAAAAGTGGTTGTAAACTCCACAATGCACTGCACTACACAATGAAAACTGTGCATGTCCCTGCAATCCACCTGCACCAAACACCCTCTTATAACTCTGCTCCCATGACCCGCCAGAGCACTCCTCCCTGCTATGAGCACTGCAGAGGGAGGGGGGACTGAGATCCCCCGCTGGTAGAAGAGAAGAGAAGAGGAGAGCAGCAGGAGATCCGCTGAACGCTTCTCTGTGCTCCCATGGCCTGCTGAAGCTCGCCTCCCGAGACCCCCTGCTGACAGGTGGCAGAAGGAAAGAGGAGAGCAGTGGGAGGTCAGTGTACCTGGCACAAATTGATCACAGAAACACAAAACACAGTCCACACCATACAATACTGGAATACAGTGCACTCCAGGATACCACAACCACTTTAAATTAGGGCTTATTTTGGGGGTAGGACTTATATTGCAGCCTTCCCCGAAAATCACAGTAGGTCTTATTTTTGGGGAAACACAGTAGGTCAATAATACTAAAACTATTGAAGCCAGAAGATCAGAATGACATCCAGGGAATTAGGAATTATACAAGTTGCTCAGCAATGACCGCCTTCATTTTTTCTTTAGAACGAAGATGTGAAAGACCCAGAGAAAGATGACAACTTCTAGTGAAAGAGAAAATAAATTGGGTGGGGTTTTAAGTATGTAAAAGTGTCAGAATTAATATTTCTCACAAAAAAGTGAAATATCAGTTTCAGCCTTTTATAAATATCTTCTAAAGTAGAAGGCAAACCACTCTGACATCTATTCACTGCACACATTTTCATTGTGGTCGCGTGACCGCAAAGCTCCAGCAAATGTTGCTCTGTGAACAGCTGACAATGTTCCCGTAGTGCAGTGTTTCCCAACTCCTGTTCTCAGGACCCATTAACAGGCCAGGTTTGCAAGATAACTAAAATACATCACAAGCGATATAATTTGCTGCTCAGTGTTTGCAGTATTCTAGTCTGCATCTCCCAAAGGTAATGCTTAATATCTGGCCTGTTAGTGAGTCCTAAGGACAGGAGTTGAGAACCACTGCTCTAAAGCATGACATCATCCTGTTGGAGTCCATAGCTTGTGTGCATAGGACAGTTGATACCCACTAGTCGACAGTGTTTGCACTGAATACAGAGCAATGGAGAAGAAACAATAAAAATATGTGTTATGCCCTATACACACAATTTCAGATGGGATAAAATCTGATGGAATTCCGTTCAAGCTGTCTTGCATACACACTGTCAGACCAAATTCCGACCGTCCAAAATGCGGTGACGTAAAACACTACGATGAGCTGAGAAAAATGAAGTTCAATGCTTTCGAGCATGCGTCGACTTGATTCTGAGCATGCATGTTTTTTTCTCCATCGGAGTTCCACACAGACGAATGGAATTTTCATCAGAAAAAACTAAAACATGTTCTATTTCTAAACTCCACATGGTCGGAATATTCAATGAAAAAATTCCGTCTGACTTTTTTCATCTGAAATTCTCATCGTGTGTCCAAGGCATTACTGTTTTGCCTTTCCGTCGACCTAAATATATTTGGAATAAGTACAATTTTTTGTGGGATGCATTTCTGTTATAGATGGACATATATACTGTATAATTCATAGCATGATCAATTGACAAATACTCACCTATTAAGCATTACTTTGATAGTTACTATGAACTCTATTCATTTAAGAGCTTTACTCTGAAATCTTTAATTTAACACTTTCATTAAATTACTTTTTCTAATCTTATATTAAGACCTTTAGAAGGAGCATAATTTATATCCGAATGTTTCCCTGGAGCGACTTTTATAAATCAAAGTTTAAAATGTACGATATTATTATCGGCAAAAAGTGACCACTCAGTGATTGAATATTCTCCAGTCTGATTTAAGTTGATGCTCATTGAAGGTCATTACAATTATTGCTGAGTGAGTGTGAATTAACACTGAGGTCAGTAATTAGCTTACATAGTTTACATGCTAATCAACTGGTAATGCTTATGGATGGATTTAAAAAGACAGTCAAGTGTATCACAGGTCTGGAGAAAGGCTATTTTTGTTGATAGTTTTTCAATTCATGTTTAATTACATGAAAAGGTTTAATTGACTGACTTATACCCCCCGTGTTTGTTTTTTCCTATTTTTTTTTTGTATAATGCTTACATATAACACAGCACTTAGATAGTTTCTGTTCTGCTTTGTTTGTCTCTAGTAAAGATAAATGTACCACATTTCACCTTTCATAATAGGACCATGAAAACTGCAAAACAATTAATTTGCCATGCAACTCCAAATCTGAATTAATTTTAACTTTACATACATTGTCTGAGATTCATTTTTTTGTGTGAATAAACATTTCTGTTCAATATTGAATCTTATATTTAATTGAGTTTCCACAGCCTGTATATTATGCTGAACATACTGTACAGCTGTATATTATTGTTATTAATATTATGATACAGGATTTATATAGTGCCAAATGTTTGTGCAACACTTTCCAACATGAGGGCAAACAGTACAGTCAAAACAATTCAATACAGGAGGAATAAGAGCCCCCCCCCCCTGCTCGTTAGAGCTTACAAACAAGGTTCAGGTGATACAAAAGGTAGTAACTGTGTGGGATGAGCTGATGGAGAAAATTAAAGTTCAGTTGTTAGGTGGGGCAGGAAAGGCTTCCCTGAAGAGATTTATTTTCATGAATCATCTAAAATGCAGTAGGAGATAGTTGGACAGATTGGGGTAGGGAGCTCCATAGGATCTGCAATGCTCTGGAGAAGTTCTGGAGGTGAGCATGGGAGGATTTAACAAGCGAGCTGGAGAGCAAGAAGTCTTGGGAGACATGATAAAAAATGTATTTGCCACAGCAGAGCTTGCTATAGAGAAAGGTGCCACGAACCACACACCTAGATACTAAAGTTTTTTTTTTTTTTTTAAACAAACGTCATTAGGGATGAGCTTCGAGTCGAACTCATGTTCGACTCGAACATTGCCTGTTCGGCGAACAATTAGGGGTGTTCGCGGCAAATTCTAAAAGCCGCGGAACACCCTGTTAAAGTCTATGGGAGAAATCTAAAGTGTTAATGTTAAAGGCTAATATGCAAGTTATTGTCCTAAAAAGTGTTTGGGGACCTGGGTCCTGTCCCAGGAAACCTGTATCAATGCAAAAAATAGTTTTAAAAACGTCCGTTTATTCGGGAGAAGTGAATTTAATAATGCTAAAAGTGAAACAATAAAAGTGAAATATTACTTTAAATTTCGTACCTAGGGGGGGTGTAAAGTTAGCATGTGAAATAGCGCATGTTTCCCGTACATAGAACTGTCCCTGCACAAAGTGTCATTTCTGAAAGGAAAAAAAGTCTTTTAAAACCGGACTTGCGGCTATAATGAATTGTCGGCTCTGGCAATTCAGAGCAAATTCATTCATAAAAAAAAAAAAAAATAGCATAGGGGTCCCCCTGAATTCTATTATCAGACCCCGCACCCTCTGACGCACCCTCTGCTACGTCACTGGGGAAGCCCAGGAAGGGGGAAGACTGGGCTTACCCAGTGACGTAGCAGAGGGGGCGGGGTCACGTGACGGGTGACCCCGCCTCCCCTATATAAGAAATGTCACAGCTTCAGTTGCGTCATTCGCTGGGCTGTGTCCATCGGTAAGAGGAGGTCGGCGATGCTGCGCTCTGGATGGATGGATCTTCTCATCGCTGGATCGGAGTTCACCCACACCCATCGCTAGATACAGACAACGTTGGAGCAGGAAGCCGGGAATGAGTGGATTATCACTGCTGGATTTTTTTCTTTTTTTTTTTTATTAATAAAGGACTTTTTTCACACAAACATTTGGTGTGTTCGCAAGTTCTGGTGCGAACCGAACAGGGGGGAGCTCATCCCTACATGTCATACTTACCTCCACTGTGCAGTTTGTTTTGTGGCCCCGAACATCCTTTTCTGGGGTCCCACGGCTGCTATGGGAAGCTTTCACCCCAGGGGGTTACCTTGCAGGCACGCTCGCATGTGATACACTCGGCGGTCATAGCCGCCAAGTGTATGACTTGGCCTCATCCCTGGCATCTCACGTCATTGATTTGATTGACAGCAGCAGGAGCCCATGGCTGCGCTGCTATCAATCATCCAATGAAGAGCCGACAAGAGCTGGGGAAAGCAGCGTGGGATAGCACACCCAGGGAGATTCGGGGCTCAGGTAGGTAAAACGGGGGCTTGGGGTGTACGGTTCCCTATGTATCAATATACCATTAATGTACCTTGGTCGCAGAAAAATAAACATTTTCTTTGAGAATAAGGCCTCACCTTAGCATAAATGGAAGCAAAAAGGTATGGACAGCCGCAATCCGATAAATGTAAAAAACAATAAAAGCCTTTAATCCAGTAAAAAAAACACCGAAGTGCACTCATCTGGAGCAGCGGTCTCTTTCCCCTAAGGCCTCACCTTAGCCTTTTCTGTTTTTCTTAGAAAGCTTCATCATATCCTGACGTTAGATGTAGGACAGATAAACCAGTAAGGCACAGGAAAGAGTTTACCAGCTGTCTTCATTGGCACACCTTCACCCATAAACTATGGGCCAAATCCTCAAAATCCTAGCCTAACTTAATTTTTCCCATTTAAGTTACACTGGCGGGAAATTTCTACCTAAGTGCCCGATCCACAAAGCACTTACCTAGAAATTTCACGCAGTGTAACCTAAATTCTCCCGGCGCAAGGCGGTCCTGTTATCCAGGGGGCGATGACAATTTAAATGAGGCGCGCTCCCGCGCCGGCCATACTGCGCATGCTCGTGATGTCATTTTCCCGACGGGCAGCGCGCGAAATTACGTTACGCCGGGCTTTGTGGATTGCGACGGGACAATAAAGTTGCGTCGGGTAAAAAAAAAGTTACACGCCGAAAAATAAAATTCAAAATTAAAAAAAAATCGCAGCGATCGAAAAAAAGGTCTGTTTTTACAAGGTGTAAACCGTTTACACCTTGTAAAAGCAGCCCTAATTTTACATATGCAAACGTAAACTTACGCAGAAAAAACAAAGCTGAAAAGCTTTGTGGATCTCCGTAAGTCCTCATTTGCATACGCAAAGCTGCATTTCTATGCAAAATGCCCCCAGCGGCGGATGCGGTACTGCATCCTAAGATCTGACAGTGTAAGTGTCTTACAGATGTCAGATCTTCTGCCTATCTTTGGAAAACTGCTTCTGAGGATCAGTTCCAAAGATAGGCACAGGGATACGCAGGCTGAACAGCAGTTCCGCCTGCGTATCCCTTTTGAGGATTTGGCCCCATGTTTTTACAGCATCCTCAACATTTCTCCATGCATGCATTTGCCTGGCTTCCCCAGTGCCCCCTTCAGATAGGCTTAGGCTACATGCTAAACTCCCTGGGGTCGCAATAATCCCACGGGAAACTCCTAATGTAGTGTAAGAGCCTGCTATTATATAGTTTTGGTAAATCTAAAGAAAATTGTACAGAGATTGTACAATCATATTGTATAGTGTATGGCCACATTTATACACCTAAAATTAGTAGTCTTTTCCCATATGAAAAATAGGGATTCCCGGCGGGAAAAAAGAGAGCTGGTTCTCTTTTTTTTCCTGGCAGTTTTCCTGTTGGAAAAATTGTGATAGGGCATACACACAGCCGGGATTCCCGGTCAAAAGTTCTCATGGCAGTTTTCGCGACGGGAAACCCGTACGTGTACGAGGCTTAAGGTATAAAAAGATACTGATCAGTCATGCACCAAACATGCCAAATTTACAAGGTCTATAATGCTATTAGGACACATTAGACCTCCCAAGAGAAATAAATATCAGATAAAATATATACAATTTTTATTACCTAACAACGTGTAATTTCATTCTGATAAATAATATATTGGTTTATGGATGAGGAAATCTTCATGTGTATTTGTTCTGCTGTTTGAATGTTCTTAGCCTATAGTGTTAGGCTATTTTCTCTAATGCCGCGTACACACAACCGTTTTCAATGCCATGGAAAAAACAACGTTTTTCTCAACGTGATTTTTGTCAAGCCTGCCTTGCATACAAACAATCGTGAAAAAAAAAATGCTCGAGCAAAGTGCGGTGACGTACAACACGTATGACGGCACTATAAAGGGGAAGTTCCATTCAGATGGCGCCACCCTTTGGGCTGCTTTTGCTCATTTCGTGTTAGTAAAAGTTTGGTGAGAGACGATTTGCGCTTTTCAGTCTTCGTGCTTTTCAGTCTGTTATAGCTCGACGAATGTGCTATCTCTATGCTAGTTTTACCAGAACGAGTGCTCCCGTCTTATAACTTGCTTTTGAGCATGCACATTTTTTTCCCGTCGTTAAAGCCTACACACGACCGTTTTTCACGGCGTGAAAAACAACGAGAAAAATTAGAGCATGTTCTAAATTTTTCATTGCCCATTTTTAACGACAAGAAAAATGCTCTGGAGCCTACACACGGTCGTTTTTAATGACCAATTTAAAAAATTGCATTTTTCTCATCATGGTCGTATGTACACGGCATAAGGGTGACTAGTAACTCTCATGATCAAGTGTTCTTATAACAAATTTTCCTTTAAGATCTAAATGTTAGGGAATGTTACATTTACCCAGTAAAAGGCAATAAAGAAATAAAAAAAAAGAAAGAAAATATTACACACCTATTACAAACAATATGGGCCAGATTCACGTATCCTGGTGTATCTTTGTGCGGGCGTAGCGTATCCTATTTACGCTACGCCTCCGCAACTTGGACGGGTAAGTGCAGTATTCACAAAGCACTTGTTCTTAAAGTTGCGGCGGCGTAGCGTAAATTGGGCGGCGTGAGCCTGCCTATTTCAAAATAGGCTGGTAGGGGGCGTGTTGTATGTAAATGAATCGTGACCCCACGTAAATGACGCGCCTAACGAACGGCGCATGCGCGCGCATGCTCAATATCACGTCAAATTTACTCCATAAGATATGCCAGGCCCATTGCCTGTGACGTGAACGTAACCTATGCACAGCCCCATTCACGTACGACTTGCGTAAACAACGTAAAAATATACGCTTGCCGACGTCCATACTTTGCATTGGCTGCGCCTCATATAGCAGGGGTAACTTTACGCCGGATGTAAGCCTAACATAAACGGCGTAGCGGGCGCAAGTATGTTCGTGAATCGGCATATCTACCTAATTTACATATTCAACGCGTAAATCCACGGAAGCGCCCCTTGCGGCCAGCGTAAATAAGCACCCAAGATACGATGGCGTAGCAGACTTACACCGCTCGTATCTTGGCCAAATCTATGCGCAACTGATTCTATGAATCAGGCGCATTGATACGACGGCTTATATTCAGACTTATGACCCCATACGCCGTCGTAAGTCCGTTGTGAATCTGGCCCTATGGATATTATTCCTTGTGCTTGCATGAATGCTGAGACATTCAAAAGTGAACCTTTAAAATAAAATAGCCCCCTTTTGCTGTGATAACTATAGATACCTACATCCCAATAATCATTACTATTTAAGTTTTTGTGAAAAATAGCTGTATTTTGTTATTGGTTGTCTTTAATTGCTTCTCTGGTATATGGACATTTCAAAGGGACTCTGAATTTAAGGTGAATTTTGTACTTGAACTACCTTTCTCTGCGATTATTACCACGATAGACACTTCTAAACTCTGACCTCTATCTTTATAGCCTAACCCTTTACAAAAGTGTCAAGTCTATCAAAAAAAAGTTGTATTTTTAAAAATATTTATATTTATATATTTCATTGCTCCGACTTAACACTGTATGTATGTGAATTTTAGAACCATTTTCAGAATTGTATAAAACCTGAAGTGATCAAAAGCTTGCATCTTTACTAACTTAAGTTAGCCAATAAAGAGTATTGTATAAACTCAAAGCTTTCTGCATACAGTATACTCATCAAGTGTTTGCATGACTGTAATATTGCAAGTTTAATAAATATTTTTGCCCCAATAGTTTTAACTTAGTGATTGAAACGGTGACATCTTACCTCTTTGGAGGTTGCGGTTATCTTTAAGGTATTTAAAACATCATATGTCATTCAAAGAGATGCCTTTGGAAAGTGCAATTTTAATGGTCATCATTAAACTACACAGATGTGTAAAAAGAAAAAGAAAATTACATTTCTTAAGATATTTTGTACCACTGAAAATACTGGTGTTCTTTTGGAAATACGAAGGGTATGTTCTATTTATGGCACTGACCCAAGAAGCGCAGATGTGCATTAGCAGAAATAACTAGCAGAAATCATTATCAATTAGTCCCCAACCACATCTACATGTTTTAGCTGCTTTACATGTCAGTTCTTTGGAAGAAGTTCTGCTTGCTGAATCTTCTATGTGGTTTAGAGCAAAATATACATTACATAGTGTTCATTAGTAACGCAAGTAAAATGCACCACACACATGCACCTGCAAACGCACGTAAAACATGACTTTTCAGCAAGGTAGATGTCACTTTTATATGCTGGTTCAGCAGTTTGGTTTCCTGAATCAGCTTTGTGGATATTGTAAATTACTATGTCACCTCTCTCACATCCAGCCTGACAAATGGACAGTCGGTAAGCAGGTCAAACACTGAATTAGCATCATTAATGCTGTCAAATATGTCCTGTTACATATAACAAGTATTTGAATTACTGACAAACAGAAAATCAAAAGGCATTGTTCACTGTTCTTGCCTGAAAGTCCCTTTCAGTTTTGTATTTTCAATTGTTTACTGGTATCTAGTTGCCTAACAATAGAAAGGCTTTGCACATTATGTTAAATTGGATATTAGTATGATATGAAGTTAATTTATTACCGCTATGTATAGTTTATAAAACATTTATAAATGTACCTTCAGAGCAGCTGAATGTTTCTATGAAATGCAAGGATATGTTCGTATATTAACAGGAAATTGATTTCTGTAATTAAATTGGACTCTAGTTTTTCAGTGATGATGCCTTAATCTATGATCATCATCAGAGGATAACATACATATAATAATTAAATAGGTAGTGGTGTACATTTGTCTTTGTTATGATCGGACATCACACCAAAGGCACCAAAATCGGACTGATACAATGTCAACAGTAGACTGAAAAAGCTATTTGAGTATTGTCTGTTATATGGAACATTGCTTCATTTTGCCCAACATGTCATTAGTCATTGCTAATAAAATCATATCCCTTTTTTTCTTAGGTCTCCAAAGAACCCTGAACAGAAGATTATTAAACGAGTGATTGGTCTGGAAGGAGATATTGTAAAGTAAGTCTTAATCTAAAGATTGATTCTATTATTCAAAAATGTGTCATATGTATTGCAGGCATGTTTCTTACTGTATGTATAAAAAATAACACACTAAATGTTATGCTCAGCACTGCACATGTTGAAAGCATGGAATAAAAAAAAAAAATCGGACTGTGTATGGTGTTCATCTGGGTTATATAGTCCAGTGCAAAAACACTCTGGTGATATTAACCCAGTTAGAAAGTAATTTTCTTATAAAGGAAGGTGAAACAATAGTCTTGGAGGAAAAAGAAACTAGTAGATAAATGAGTTCAAACAGTCTCTGTAAAACACTGCATGGAGGAGGTGAAGCAGTTGAGGTGGTGGGATGGGAGACCCGGCCGCTGTAAAAACAAAAAGGGAGGGTAAGAGAGAAGCGTCAAAAATGCCAATAGTGCGGTACTGTTTATTGAGTAAGAACAATGAATAAAACATAAATAATGCACTCACAGTGTTCAGAAAGACAGGCATGTGGGAAGTGCTGGGTATCGGCTCTAGGGATCCAGGTCTGTACAGCGGCTACCGTGTAGCAGCCTCCATTGCTGGTGGATGTGCAGAGAGTCGAGAAGACACCAGGGGAACCTCTCGGTGACGGGAGCTGTCAGAACACTGTCTATTCTGGAGTGGAACTAGCTAATTGGAATGCATTTCAGAGGGAGGGCCTTACCTCCTTCATCAGCCTGCTAAGCTATACTCTGGTACTCTGGGTTTAAATGAACACTACAATTAACCCCTTAGTAACTGGGTGTATAGGGGGAACTAGCATTAAGTAAAACACAATATATTATGTTGTTAAAAAAGAGGCTTTGATTTAGAACTCAAATGAAAAATGTAAAAAAAAACTTAAAGTCCACAAAATAGTGAATGAATTATAAAACATATTAAATGTTAAATATTAAAGAATGAATGATAAAAATCATGCACAGTAATTTAAATCGCAGGTCTTATGTATAGTATCAGGGCATGTTAGCATGTTGCAATCTTATATATTCAAGGATATATTATTATATATTTTTAAGGAATATAACAAACACGATTGGGGAATAGTAATAATAATATTATTCGAATTGTTAAAAATTATATATATATATATATATATATATATATATATATATATATATATATATATATATATATATATATATGGAATGTTTTTAGTATAAATGGGGACTAGGTAAGTGGAGCAACAAAATATACCCATAAAGTATCTCTATATGAAGGGTGGGAACATGATATAGTATATTTGTATGTACCCGTATACCTGCAGTTTAATATATGTACACATATATAAATATATATAAACACCCAAATGAGGATAAAGTTGAAGAACAAAGGCTAAAAATAAAGAATAGAGATGATCCTGAGTGCATGTATGAATAAAGGGGAAAAATATTATCCCTCTGATTAATAGGACTATGGACCAGGGTACGTAATTAAAATAATATGGAAGAAATGTGAATAGGGAACAAAGGGAGAAATCATAGAAAGAGACAAAGATAGCAATACATAGGATCCAAAGAATGGAATGTATGCCTTGAATGCCTCTGAATAAAAAAATAAGAAAACCCAGACCAACCCAAATGGGTTGTTATAATCATGGAAAGATTCTTGGATCATGTTAGTATTAGACATGTGCATTAGTTTTCGTCCGAATTTCAGGTATTTTCGTTATCGTTTTAACAAACGATAACGAAAGCACAGAAAACTAAAACCGAAAGATCCGACATAAACAAATGCTTTATTTTCATTTTCGTTGCGTTCGAATGTGCCTAACCTTAACTCTATTAGTCCAATATTATTCTACATAAAGAGAAAAGATCCGACAGAGAGAGAAAAGATTAGACTAAGTAGCTAAAAACATACGATCGCAGCAAGCAGACATTTATGGTGAAATGTTCTGCCCATAGGCTATAGAAGAATTCTAATGTTGGTTGACTAGTAATAATAATTAATAAATATAATTATTATTAGTCATACAACATTAGAATTATTCTATAGCTTGTAGAACAGAACATTCGATGCGGCATCGTACAGTTTCGTTGCTCCATCAAACCACTCCATGGTCTCAGTCCCTGATGTTTTTTTGGTTGTTTATTCATAGATATATTTATGTCCTTTTTTTATCTGCTCTGTTCTTCAGTTTTTGTTTTGATTCTCTAATTGAGCAATTTAAGATGAGATTGCTTCCATTTACTAAGACCTCTGGTTTTTAGCTCTGCTATGTAGCTGTCAGAAACCATGAATCAGACCGAGACAGAAGTACAGTTAAATCACACTTGTTTAATAATAATAATAAAAAGGTAAACAGAGTAAGCGTAGTCAAACATAGCCAGAGTTCAGTAACCGGACTGGGTAGTCGGCCAAGCCAATGTCAGAGAGCCAGAGATAAACGTAGTAGTCCAACAAGCAGGATCAGGAGCCAGAAGGAACGCCAGCAAAGCAAGTCCATAACAGGAACGCAGGAGAAAGTCTCTGTGATGTTGACAAAGGCGAAGGCAGAGATTAAGTGAGCTGGAAGGCTTTAAGTAGGCAGAACTGAACATCAACAGGTGAGTCACTGTGGAGAGAAAGAAGCTGGCAATTAGCCGACGGCTGAGCGGCCAGCTCAAACAAGGAAGGGCTGAGCCCAGCCCTGACAGTAGCTTAATCAGGATTTTATGCATGTAGGCTTCATAGTTGGACCACAGTACAAACCGATCAGTTTCTGGATGGTTATTAAGTTTGGAAAAAGAGTGGTGTTTAGCAAAAAGTTTTTGGAGTTTACCTGGATCTATCAGGAGGGAAGCATTGAGTCTCCATAGGTGAGGTAGTCCTGTATTTATGGAGACAGATGCAATGTCAGACCAGGAAATGGCACCTATTGACGATTCCGTAACTTCCTGAAGTTTGAATTTATTGACAATAAAGAAGTCAATGTGGGAGTATGAATTTTGGGATGGGGATCTCCACACACTGAAAAGTTTAGTTGCCTGGAGAAAAGGATTCAGTGTAGCACAGCGGTGTTGGGTTGATGGAGTGTCGGAGTTGCCAATCATATTGAAGTCACCGCCCATGATGACTTTTTCTTTCTGGATTTGCAGTACTTTCTTGCGTAGGCATTTCAGGAAACATAGTTGTTGCTTATTTCGGGCTGTAGATGTTAACCAAAGTGTAGGTGGTATGGTTGATGTCACAGATTAAAATTAGGTAGCGGCCTTGAGGGTCCGTTATTGACTGGTGTAGCTTGAATTGACAAGAGTCTCAGCTTTTGTTCTTTTTCTGTGAAGCTGAGGCTAGGAAGATCTGGCCATATTTTTCAGTGTAAACGTATGGGTTTTTGAGGATGCAAAGTGGGTTTTCTGCACTAGTAGGGTGTCAGCCTTTTGGTGATTGGCTTCTGAAAGTAGTGCTGATCTTTTCTGGGGGAGTTTAATCCCTTCACATTAATGGATATAATTTTAAAAGCAATAAGGAAGTATGAGTTGTAGGGTGGGTGGCCAACAGTCAGAAGTCAGAGAGATGAATTAGGGTGGTCTGTCCTTATGTGAAGTAGGCACAAGAAGGCTACTGGTAGGCCAGAAAGAAGAAGGGTAAGGTTTGATTTGATTGGAGAATTAACGAGGAGTAGCTGTTGATAGAGTTCAGTTAAAAAGTTTAAAGAATATATGGGCTTAATGAGCAGTAACTTTTGCAAACCACTAACCAGGGGGATATCGTCCACTACTCACCAGGCAGACCAGGGACCACACGTTAAGGAAGGTGGTAGTACGTGAGCAGTGCTGCAGATACGCAGCTAACAGGCAGGATAAGTGCAGAAAAAAGGGTATAATTGTGCAGCATCAGGCATCTTAGTATGCTCCACCAGTTTCCATGTGGACAGAAAGTTGGTCAGAGAGGTCAGGCACCTCCTCTGGTATAATTTGCCAATGCCTCAGCAGTTTGAGACCTCCATGAAGGGTTCTTACAATGTGGGTTTTATTCTGGTCAGTAATGAGCAGTTTTGTCTGCGTTTTTTACCTTTGAGAGGTTAACATAAAGAGCGACCGCAGGAAAAGAGTCATGCACTCTCGGCATGCATTTAGCTGCATACATGACTTGCTCTTTTACTGTGAAAAAGTGTATACAGGCCAGCCCATATCTGGGGGAAGAGGCTGGGATATGTGAAGGCTTGGGGAGTCTATGCGCTCTGTCAATTTACAGATCACGGTTGATTAATTCAGGATTTAAAAGACTGCAAAAATTGTACCAGATGCGATTGTTGGACACTTGGTAATTCTCAATCAGATCTTTCAAAGGTAAAACAAATTTCAGCCCCGTGGCATAACTCGGTAAAAGGTTTATTGGTCAAGCAACATAAAAAAAAAACACATACACTGAGTGAATGTGTTAAAAATGTGATAATTGCAGTTCAGTCAGCTCGAGCATCGGATGAAAAGGTAACAGCTGTCCGCTCTCACATTCAAGATGGCAGATAGTATAAACCCCCTCTAATCTTTTTTTCAACGACACTAGTTGAATGCCGTGTGCTCGTTCCCTTAGTATTGAGTTAGGCCTTGTACATACGACTGAATTTCTCGGCAAAAACCAGCAAGAAACTTGCTGGGGGATATTTTTTTGCCGAGGAAACCGGTCGTGTGTACATTTTCGTCGAGGAAACTGTCGAGAAACTCGACGAGCCAAAAAGAGAGCAAGTTCTCTATTTCCTCGACGGGAATGGAGAAACTTGCCTTGTCAAATTCCTCGACAGCCTAACAAGGAACTCGACGAGGAAAACGATGTGTGTACGAGGCTTAACAGTTTATATCAACAAGTTGCTGATTTATGAGCGCTGCTTGTTTGTGTTTAATTTATTCCCCAGAAATACATTTAACAGTCTTCTCAAGTTACCCAAGAGCACTGAATCCCAAGATCTCTCATAGCAAAAAGCTGACACTTTTTAGCAGCATTGAGAGTTGTCAAAATGGATAATTCACCAACACTTATCTATTGTGAATGCATTAAAAAAAATATGGAATTATTTTCTTTTTCAATACGTATTCCATAATTTCTAATAGGCAAAACACACAGACCTTCTGACCACATTACCTCCCATGAATTTCTTCCCTTCAGCCTAGGTTCACACTGCTGCGAATTCAAAATCGCGGTAAAATGCGCGATTTTACCGTGATTTTGCGGCTGCGATTTTGCCGCGATTTCGGCCGCAATTTAATGTAAATCGCGGCCCGAAATTGCAAAAAGTAGTACAGGAACTACTTTTTGAAATCGCAGATGCGGCGTCGCACTGATTAGGACAGTGCCATTGCCGACAATTGCCGCCGATTTGAGATGCGATTTGACATGTCAAATCGCATCTCAAATCGTTCCAAATCGTACCCAGTGTGAACCAGGGCTTAGTCAAATTTATTTTTCTTCAAGTTCTTTCAGCACTTAGTGCTTTCTTTAGTACTCATTGCTAGAAATCCATTACCTTTATCTCCATATTATGCATTGCCGGTGTGCTCCACTGTTGTTTTGAATTCCCATGTTGGTAATGCAATAGTTAAAACGGAATTCATACAATGTGGTACAGTTTGACACTAATGATGGATGAAGTTAATGGGCAATGTAATCTAAGTCAACCATAAGCATGTACTGTATAAACAAGCCTTGGTCACTGTGTGCCCTTTCCTTCAAGGAAATTGAAATATACATCTCTATTCTTCTTGCCACATGAATCTAAATACATAGGGAAATCCAAATCTTAAAATATACACTTTTTAGATCTCCCTAAGACCCCTTTTACACTGAGGCGCTATAACTCTAAAAACAGCACCTGCAAAGCGTCCTGAAAGTGCTGCTGCTGTCTCCCCAGTGTGAAAGGGCTTTCACACTGGAGCGGTGCGCTAGCAGGACGGTAAAACAAGTCCTACTAGCAGCATCTTTGGAGCAATGAGGGAGCAGTGTGTATACTGGTCCTCCACCGCTCCTGTCCATTGAAATGAATGGGCACCGCGCCTATACAGCCGGCAGAGCGCCGCTGCAGCGGTGCTTTTCAGTGGTTTTAACCCTTTCTCAGATGCTAGCGGCCGAATAGCGCAGCGAAATTGACGGTAAATCGCTGCTAAAAATAGTGGCGCTTTACTTCCGACGCACCCACCGCCCCAGTGCGAAAGGGCCTAAATGTTTAACTGCATTTACTTAGTGTTTATTTTGAGGTATTCAAATACATCAAACTAATTAAGTTTGGAGGATTAAATTTAGCTGTGATAAATAATGGACCAATAATATTGACTATAACCTAACTCAGGGCTAACAATTTCAAGTCCTGAGCCACTAGCCAGGCCTTAAGAGTTACTCGCCACCAGTTGCCCCAACCAACACCTCCCCTCCCCTAAGTCCGTCCCTAAACACGACCTTGTAAATTATCTCATGAAATTACACTGTTAAATATTTTAAACAGAATTACGTTCCAAAAATAAATATTAACAAAGGTAACATAAAGCATATCAGTACCCATCTGTGCAGCCTCACTGTGCCCCTGAACACAGCCTCAGTGTGCCCGTAAATGCAGCCTTACTGTGCCCCATCAATGCAGCCTTACTGTGCCCCATCAATGCAGCCTTACTGTGCCCCATCAATGCAGCCTTACTGTGCCCCATCAATGCAGCATTACAGTGCCCCATCAATGCAGGATTACAGTGCCCCATCAATTCAGCATTACAGTGCCCCATCACAATCACTTGCAACATTACAGTGCCCCATCACTTGCAGCCTTACTGTGCCCCATCACTTGCAGCCTCACTGTGCCCTATCACTTGCAGCCTTACTGTGCCCCATCAATGCAGCATTACAGTGCCCCATCACTTGCAGCATTTCAGTGCCCCATCACTTGCAGCATTACTGTGCCCCATCGCTTGCAGCATTACTGTGCCCCATTGCTTGCAGCATTACTGTGCCCCATCAATGTAGCATTACTGTGCCCCATCACTTGCTCATTACTGTGCCCCATCACTTGCTCATTACTGTGCCCCGTCATCACTTTAGATTCACCACAAACACTGCCCTGGCGCCAGAGGCGGATCCAGAGTCTAGTATCGGGAGGGGCACTTTAAGAAAATAAGGTGTTGCTTACAGAACTGAACTTCATGTGTAATACAGTGTACATAGGCCAGTAGTATTTAGGGCAGTGTGCAGGAACAGTAGAGCACACGCTGGGGGGTCAGGAGGGCATACACTGGGGGGGGGAATCAGGAGGGCATACACTGGGGGGGAATCAGGAGGGCATACACTGGGGGGAATCAGGAGGGCATACACTGGGGGGGGTCAGGAGCGTATACACTGGGGGGGCGCAGGGGAGCATACACTGGGGGGATTAGGATAGTATAAACTAGGGGGGGATCAGGAGAGTATAAACTAGGGGGGGATCAGGAGAGTATACACTGGAAGGAAGGGAACAGGAGAGCATACACTGGGGGGGGGGGGGGCAGTCATAATCCTTTAAACGAGTTACATTTCTCACTTGTCATGAAAAAAAGATCTGTTTTGTCAGCTAACAGCACCTCTATGCTAGGTTGCAGTAACTCAGCAGACTCAGCATAGAGGTAAACAAATCCACACTGTAGTGCAAGCAGCAGAGCTCACCTGCAGGAACTTTCACATGGCTTCCCTCTGCTCAGCTGCAAAGTGCACTCATCTTCTTCTTCCAGGCGAGCGTCTTCTCGGGAAAAGGGCACATCCCCATCCCGCCCACTCAAGCAGCAGCCTGCAGGAGAGAGGCTGAAATACTGCTGGGGAGGTACAGGGGGGCGGAGAGTGCAGTCCCAAGGTTTCTGAGCAGTCATTCATGCTTAGAATGGCTGCGAGCTGTCCTGACCGCAGCTCTGGTTACCCGGGTGCCTCAGAGTCTTTAATGTTTTCTCGGGGGGAGCAATTGTGATTGTGATAAGGTCCCGCCCCCCTAGGTCGGCTAATGTGATAGGCAGAACACTGATTCAATCTACTATCACATTAGCCGACCTAGGGGGGCGGGACCTTATCATACCGTGCCGTCAAACACAAACCTAACTCTCTGTGTCCTTCGGCTGACAGTTTCCTGGTTGATCGCTTCAGCCAGGAAACTGTCAGTCTGGTTCACCCCCGCTTCTCACTCGCCCTGGAATAAATTCCACTCGCAAAATGCGAGCAAAAGAGTGAATTTTTGAGGGCTGACCTAACTCATTCTAACTAGTCATCTGGGGAAGACCAAGGGACTTCTACAAACATGTTTGGGATAGGGGATGGGAAAAGAGAAATCTTGCCAAAACCTACAATTTTTAATGCCAGCTGATTCCTTTTGGTGAATATCTTTCTGTGGCTTTATCACCTGAAGGGATAATGGTACCTCCTTACTTTGACTGTAAACCAGAACCTCAGTAATATATTTGGGAACACTCTACATGTTCATATGGACAGAATTTGCCTTTAGATCCAGCTGTCCTGGCCAGCAGTATTGTAATTATACAAGGTCCCTATCACAGACCTGGAGAATTGTTTGTGGTATGTGCAGTTTCTGCGCTCACTTGGTGCAAACCCTGGAGGTAAAACTTGAAATAACAGTTCTTGGTAACTGCACTATCCAAATTCTGCCTACTGAATTTTTACTCCCAAACTCTGGGCTAAACTTAGATAAACCAGTCCTTGGTGACAGAACCATAATAAAACATTTCATTGCAGTTTTGGCTAGAACATATTTTAGAGCTGTAATTGCATTAAGCTCCAGTAGGGGTGTTCAACTTAAAATAGCACTTTTAAGAATATTAGGATTCATATACTGAATGCCATTATTACATGTATCAGATTGCACATATTTTTATGATAGTGGTCTTTAAACAAGCTATAAACAGGTGCATGTAAAAAAAATTGAATATCATCAAAAAGTTTTTTTGTTTTTTTTCAATAATTCAATTTAAAAAGTGAAACTCATATATTTTATATAGATGTGATATATGTCAAGCAATTATTTTTAAATTATATGAGATTATGATGTATAGCTAGTGAAAACCCAAAATTCTGTATCTCAGAAAATTTGAATATTACATAAGACCAAAAAAAAAAAAAGAATACAGAAATGTTGACTTACTGAAAAGTATGTCCATGTACAGTATAGTATGCACTATACCAATGAATTACTGCATCAATGGAGGCAATCAGCCTGTGGCCCTGCAGAGGTGTTATGGAAGCCCAGGTTGTTTTGATAGCGGCCTTCATCTGCATTGTTGGGTCTGGTGTGTCTCATCTTCCTCTTGACAATACCATACAGATTCTTTATGGGGTTTAGGTCAGGTGAGTTTGCTGGCCAATCAAGCACAGTGATACCATGATCATTAAAGCAGGTATTGGTGGAGCATGAAGTGCTCTAGAATTTCCTGGTAGAGGGCTGCGCTGACTTTGGACTTGATAAAACACAATGGACCAACACCAGCAGATGACATGTCTCCCCAAATCATCACTGACTGTGGAAACTTTACACTGGACCTCATTCAACTTGGATTCTGTGCCTCTACAATCTTCCTCCAGACTCTGGGTCCTTAATTTCCAAAAGAAATGCAACATTTTCCTCAGTCTGTGGTCATCTGCTGGTGTTGGTCCACTGTGTTTTATCAAGTCCAATGTCAGCGCAGCTCTGACCAGCTTTATGGAGATGCTGATTTTATTTTCAAGCAGGACTTGTCACCTGCCCACACTGCCAAAAGTACCAATACCTGGTTTAATGATCATAGTATCACCTTGCCCTGCTCTGGAGACCTAAATAATATGTTATAAATATGTACATTTGCTAAATAAAAATATGCTTCTTGCTTTGGGGTTTTAATGTGTGTGTGTTTACAATTTTGGTCAGTTATATTTGGTGAACCTTTAAAATAATTTTTACATTTTTACAAGGGTAATCCTAAAGTGGAACTAAATCTGTTTTTAATTGCTAGCAGGTAGGTTTATAGCAGAAGAGGTTCTGTGTGTCTCTTCTGCCATAACATTTCCCGCCCTGCCTGCCGGATGTTTTTTTTTATTTTATGAACTGACACCCACGCATGAGCAGCTTATTGTACAATTATGGCATGGTATAGATGCCAGGAGTAGGTACTGGGATTAATTAACTTTGCATATGCAAGAGTTACATCATTCCAGCTTGGCCAATCTAATGATCCAAAGATTCTGCCCAAGGAGAAGCACTGGCAATAGAGTAAGTGTGAACACTGCATTGCTGGAGGAGAGTACCGTGTAAGTAAAATAATGAGGCCCAAAAATGTAACCAATGTGGATTTAGCAGAGGCACCCATTAAATAAAGAGGTGATTCTTCAGGTAGGTTGGTATTTATGGATAAAAAACAGGTTAAAACACCATGGGCTAGATTCAGCAACGATTTACGCCGGCGTATCCATAGATACGCCGCGTAAATTCAAAGCTGCGCCGGCGTATCTTCTTTCTGTATTCAGAAAGCAAGATATGCCGACATTAGCCTAAGATACTACTGGCATAAGTCTCTTACGCTGTCGTATCTTAGGGTGCATTCTCACGCTGGCCGCTAGATGGCGCTTCCGTTGTTTTCGGCGTAGAGTATGCAAATTACCTAGTTACGCCGATTCAGAAACGTACGTGCGCCCGTCGGTAGTTTTTTTACGTTGTTTGCGTAAGGCTTTTTTGGCGTAACGTTGCTCCTGCTATTAGGTGGCGCAGCCAATGTTGAGTATGGACGTCGTTCCCACTTCGAAACTTGAATTTTTTGCGTCGTTTGCGTAAGTCGTTCGCGAATAGGGCTGGGCGTAATTTACGTTCACGTCGAAACCAATGACGTCCTTGCGACGTCATTTGAAGCAATGCACACTGGGATATGTACACGGACGGCGCATGCGCCGTTCGTAAAACACGTCAATCACGTCAGGTCATCACATATTAGCATAAAACACGCCCCCCTTCCACATTTGAATTACGCGGGCTTACGCCGGCCCCATTTACGCTACGCCGCCGCAACTTACGGACCAAGTGCTTTGTGAATACTGCACTTGATCCTGTAAGTTGCAGCGGCGTAGCGTAAATACGTACGCTGCGCGGCTCTAAAAAGGGGCGCAGCTACCTGAATCTAGCCCCATCAATGCATTTTGTGGTTCTTTAGTGGCCAGTACATCAGGAAAAGGTTTACAGTACACTTTAATGGGTGGGATCTGTGACTATACTGTAAACAAATCCCAGTCATTAGTATGATTAATAAATACATACCTTCCTGAAGAATCTACTTGGAAGAACATTTTAATTGAATGGGCATCTCTGTTGACCACATATTGATTCCATTTTGGAGCCTCATCTTTTTCACCATTGTTCATCAGATCTGATTGCAAACTAACACATCTGGCAAAACCCAGATGAGCACGGGGAGTGATTTCTTACATTGTGTATGGAGACATGAAGTCATAAAATAGGTTGCTTGACCCTAGGACACCGGTATCCACAAACCTTATGAATAATTAGTATACAATAAGTACAGTATATGCTTACTACACTTTTTCATACCTTTCACACACATACACCTGAATACTACGCATAGAAGGCTCTCTCGTGACTTTTTAGCCCTTGTTTTCTCCTTAACTCTGCTCATCTGGAGCACCACTAACTGTGCAAGATAAGTGTACCATAATGTGCAAATATGTTGTGCAAACTTGCACATTATGCCAAAAGTTCAGTTCCGCTTTAACTGTTTTTCTGAAAAAGTCTACTTATGGAGCTAAATAGGTCAGAATCAAATTGTTTGTAAAGACCCATAGTTTCAATCAGAAAAGTAAAAGCTATTGCTGTGTTTTATTTCTATATAGCAAATCCAGATTTCTGTGTAAAATCCGCATCATGGAGACACCCAATATTAAAGTAGAATTTTGGGCTCACATAAAAAAAAAAATTGTTCTGCAGCACTTAATTTTCAGTGAATCTATAAAAAGAGTTTTCCCTTTATTCCACAAACACCTGTTAAGTCTGTCAATAAAGTCCAACAAATACAGTCCTGTTATTGTGTTGCATCGATGCAGAACTGCTCCTGAATTCAGAGCAGCATTGCCCTTCTTATTTAGGCCATGTCTGCTTGTGCTACAATGGAAATAAAATCAGCATTGTGACTGCTGATTCACAAGCCTATGGCCCGGATTCAGAAAGGAGTTACGTCGGCGTATCTCCAGATACGCCATCGTAACTCCGAATGCGGACCGTCGCATCTCGGCGTCTGATTCATAGAATCAGATACGCCTCAATGTTGCCTAGATACGAGCGGCGTAAGTCTCCTACGCCGTCGTATCTTAGGGTGCAATATTTACGCTTACCGCTAGGGGCGCTTCCCAAGACTTCCGCGTCAAATATGCAAATTAGGTAGATACACCCGATTCAGAAACGTACGTCCGCCCGGCGCATTTTTTTATGTCGTTTACGTAAGGCTTTTTCCGGCGTAAAGTTACCCCTGCTATATGAGGCGTAGCCAATGTTAAGTATGGACGTCGGGCCAGCGTCGAATTTTGCGTCGTTTGCGTAAGTCGTTCTCGAATAGGGCTTTGCGTAAGTTACGTTCACGTCGAAACCAATGACGCTTTGCGGCGTAATTTGGAGCATGCGCACTGGGATACGTCCATGGACGGCGCATGCGCCGTTTGTTAAAAACGTCTTTTACGTGGGGTCCCACATCTTTCAATTTTGAATTAGGCGGGCTTACACCGGCCCTTATAAGCTATGCTGCCGTAACTTAGGGCTCAGGTTCTTTCTGAATACAGAACCTGCCTCACTAGGTTTCGGCGGCGAAGTGTATCTGAGATACTTATATATTCAAAATGGCAATTCCTGCAACATAGTAGATAGAAGGTTATTAGGTTTAAATATTCAATTAGCATAAATCCATGTAAAAGCTTTTTGCAGTGAAGTTTAAAAGAACCATTTACTTGTCCTACATAACCTAATAAAAGTGCAGTGAGGTAAAGAAAGATATAAAACAGGTGAAGTACCTTGGAAAATGAAACAAACCTGATGTGTACTAACGCTACAAAATAAATGGGATCCAGATTTTTAAATCATATTCTTCTCCTGTCATTTAGGAAGATAACACAGGGCAGTACATCTGGACATGGAAGCCTGAGAGTATTGATTCAGATAATCTCTATTTAGTTGTAGTAATGTAGTAATGCAGTCCGAACATAATAGAGTCCAAATCATATGCTTACAGCTCATCATGTCTAAAAGCCATTACAGCTTTATCACATAATTTACCAAACTTAAACTGTGTCAACAATATTCAGATTCATGATAATGAAAAGAAGAAAAGTAATTTTCCTTCTTATTCCTATTTGAATCTCATAAACATATATTTTTGGGCTCTGTATATGCAGTGGTTGTTACAGTTGGGCTTGTGGTGTCAGGGGGCAGAAGAGAGAGTCCTGACACAAAGAGGGTCACTCCTCTGCTCTCCACCTGCCTGGACTCATAGGCCCAGATTCACAAAGACTTGGGACGGCGTATCTCCAAATACGCCGTCGTAAGTCCGAATGAGCGCCGTTGTATGTATGCGCCTGATTCATAGAATCAGTTACGCATACATTCTGCCAAGATACAAGCGGCGTAAGTCTCCTACGCCGTCGTATCTTGGGTGCATATTTCCGCTGGCCGCTAGGTGGCGCTTCCGTTGATTTTGTCGCTGAATATGCAAATGAGCTAAATACGCCGATTCACGAACGTACGTGCGCCCGTCGCATTTAGTTACGCCGTTTACGTAAGACATACGCGGGCGTAAAGATAAAGCAGGGCTCTAGGTGGCGCAGCCCATGCAAAGTATGGACGTCGGAACAAGCGTATCTTTTTACGTCGTTTGCGTAAGTCGTACGCGAATAGGGCTGTGCGTAAGTTACGTTCACGTCGTAGGTAGTGTTCGACGTATTTTAGGCATTCTATCCGATGCATGCGCACTAGGATACGTCCACGGATGGCGCATGCGTCGTTCGTTCAAAACGTCAATCAAGTCGGGTCACGGTTCATTAGCATAAAACACGCCCACCTCTTCACAATTTGAATTAGGCACGCTAACGCCGGCACATTTACGCTACGCCGCCGTAACTTAGGACGCAAGTGCTTTGTGAATACAGCACTTGCCTCTCTAAGTTGCGGCGGCGTAGCGTAAATACGATACGCTACGCCCACCCACACTTACGCCGCCCTACGTGAATCTAGGCCATAGAGCCAACCTGAGAAAAGGTAACCAATCTGATACGGATTGCCATATTGGAATTTACAATGGGGCAAAAAAGTATTTAGTCAGCCACCAATTGTGCAAGTTCTCCCACTTAAAAAGATGAGAGAGGTCTGTAATTGTCATCATAGGTATACCTCAACTATTAGAGACAAAATGTGGAAACAAATCCAGACAATCACATTGTCTGATTTGGAAAGAATTTATTTGCAAATTATGGTGGAAAATAAGTATTTGGTCACCTACAAACAAGCATGATTTCTGGCTCTCACAGACCTGAATCTTCTTCCTTAACCTCTTGACCACTGGGCACTTAAACCCCCTTTTTCACCGGACCAATTTTCAGCTTTCGGTGCTCTCACAATTTGAATGACAATAACTCAGTCATACAACATTGTGCCCATCTGAAATTTTTGTCCTTTTTTTCCCACAAATAGAGCTTTCTTTTGGTGGTATTTGATCACCTCTGCGGTTTTTATTTTTTGCGCTATAAAAGAAAAAACACTGAAAATTCTGTAAAAATAAAAAATAAAATTCTCGTTTCTGTCATATTAGCAGGTATTGCGGGAGTATGGGGGGTATTGCAGAGTATGGGGGGTATTGCAGAGTATGGGGGGTATTGCAGAGTATGGGGGGTATTGCAGAGTGTGGGGGGTATTGCAGAGTATGGGGGGTATTGCAGAGTATTGGTGGTATTGCAGAGTATGGGGGGTATTGCAGAGTATTGGTGGTATTGCAGAGTGTGGTGGGTATTGCAGAGTGTGGGGGGTATTGCAGAGTATGGGTGTTATTTATTGCAGAGTATTGCACAGGGAGGGAGGGATGGATCTGTGACTGCATTTGTCACAGATCCATCCCACAGCAGCTGCTGCTGCTGCCGCTCTCCCCCCTCTCCTCTCACACTGTACCGATCGGTACAGAGAGGAGAGGGAGGAACCGGCGTCATTACATGACGCCGGTTTGTTTACAAGTGATCGCTCCGTCATTTGACGGAGCGATCACGTGGTAAACCGCCGCTATCAGCGGCGATTTAACGCGATCTGTGATGCGCCGGGTCTTCTAGACCCGGCGCTCACAGATGCTTCTGGGAACGCGCCGCAGGGGGCGCGTGAGTGAAGCATTCTGGGAGGACGTCCCAGGGACGTCGTCCCGGAATAACTCCACCGCTCTGTAGACGTCTTTTGTCTATGGAGCGATGGGGAAGTGGTTAAGAGGCTCCTCTGTCCTCCACTCATTACCTGTATTAATGGCACCTGTTTGAACTTGTTATCAGTATAAAAGACACCTGTCCACAACCTCAAACAGTCACACTCCAAACTCCACTATGGTGAAGACCAAAGAGCTGTCAAAGGACACCAGAGACAAAATTGTAGACCTGTACCAGGCTGGGAAGACTGAATATGCAATAGGCAAGCAGCTTGGTGTGAATAAATCAACTGTGGGAGCAATAATTAGAAAATGGAAGACATACAAGGCCACTGATAATCTCCCTTGATCTGGGGATCCATGCAAGATCTCACCCCGTGGGTAGTGTTGAGCAGAATATGCCATATTCGATTTCGCGATATATCTCGAATATATATTCGAATATTCGAGATATATTCGCTAAATTCGAATATTCGTGATATTTTATCGAAATTAAATAATTGCGATTTTTCGCTATTGCGATTGCGAAAATAATTGCGATTTTTTGATAACTGCGGTAGGAGCACTCTGATTGGCTCAGAATATTCGTGATATTTTATCGAAATATCGCAACATGCGAATGCGATATTTATTGCGCAATTTCGAGAAATGCTGGAGGAGCGCTCTGATTGGCTCAGAATATTAGTGATATTTTATCGAAATATCGCAACATGCGAATGCGATATTTACTGCGCAATTTCGACAAATGCTGTAGGAGCACTCTGATTGGCTCAGAATATTCGTGATATTTTACAATACAAAATAATTGCGAATATTCGGCAAATGCGGAAGGAGCACTCTGATTGGCTCAGAATATTCTTGATATTTTACAATACAAAATAATTGCGAATATTCGGCAAATGCGGAAGGAGCACTCTGATTGGCTCAGAATATTCTTGATATTTTACAATACAAAATAATTGCGAATATTCGGCAAATGCAGAAGGAGCACTCTGATTGGCTCAGAATATTCTTGATATTTTACAATACAAAATAAAAAGTGTTTTGCATTGGTGGTGATTCTTTACTCTATCCATCTGTCACAGCCGTTTGTCAATCAAACACCTTGAAGATTGAACACGTTCATGCTGCATGCTTTGGACTTTTTTTCACTTCACATATCAAAGACATTTTTATGAAAGATTATTTTTCTATTATTGGGACTATATTTCTTTATATATTTGTTTCACTGTGTATTTCACAAGTTATTTGCGCTTGCTTATTTTATAATTTGCCCACATGTCTTGTCACTAGACATATTTTTTATTCTTGTAGAGCGACTCCATTTTCTGTCTTGTATTAAATTATGTTGTATAACATTTTTGAGTTGCTGCTGTATTCTCCCCATTTTTTAAGGTATGCGCAATTTTTTCCTTCTTACAAAAAAAAATAATATCAAACATACAAATATTCATAACAGAAACATACACAAAGCCCCCCCCCTTTTGCATCAGAGACAATCAGAGTTCTCCTACCACAGTTATCGAAAATTCGCAATCATTTTCGCATTCGCAATAGCGAAAAATCGCAATGTTTTTTTTTCAATTTGGCAACATAAAAGGATCGCCTCAGCTTAGCTACTCGGCCCAGGGTCTCTAATCATACCAGCAATGCTTTTAGACGTCGATAGGATGTGATCTGTTTTAAAAATCAAATTGAAAAAATGCGAATATTCGGAATTGCGAATATTCACCGCGAAATTCGAAATATAGCGCGATTTCTCGAATATGCTATATTCGAGTCGAATATTCGCAATGCGAATATTCGTGAGCAACACTACCCGTGGGGTCAAAATTATCACAAGAACAGTGAGCAAAAATCCCAGAACCACACAGGGACCTAGTGAATGACCTGCAGAGAGCTGGGACCAATGTAACAAAGGCTACCATCAGTAACACACTACACAGCCAGGGACTCAGATCCTGCAGTGCCAGACGTGTCCCCCTGCTTAAAGGGGTGGTTCCCCTAAAAATAAACTTTTGACATCGCATTTAGCAAATTAATTACAATTAGAATCGGCTTGTTTTATTTAAAAAATACCTCCGTACGTATCGTTTCCTATATTCGGTCCCACCGCCACTTCCGGGTACGATGCAGGCGGTGGGCGTTCCTAATTGATGGACAGGCATCCGACCGACGCATCCATCGCGTCACGAGATGCCGAAAAAAGCCGAACGTCGGTGCGGCTCTATACGGCGCATGCGCACCGACGTTCGGCTTTTTCCGGCATCTCGTGACGCGATGGATGCGTCGGTCGGATGCCTGTCCATCAATTAGGAACGCCCACCGCCTGCATCGTACCCGGAAGTGGCGGTGGGACCGAATATAGGAAACGATACGTACGGAGGTATTTTTTAAATAAAACAAGTCGATTCTAATTGTAATTTATTTGCTAAATGCGATGTCAAAAGTTTATTTTTAGGGGAACCACCCCTTTAAGAGGAAAGAACTCTCACCCCTCAGCGATGGAATAGGGAAAAGGTGCAATGTACTCCAATGGAGAGGAAGAAGTATGATGGTATAATCTGATAATAGTAATAATTAGTAGTCTTCTGAAAGTATATCACCAATAATGTTGCTTGTATGGCACCATATCTACCTGGAGTGTATGTTCTTGGCATGTAGGGTGCCGCCCTAATAAACTATCTTATGAGCTGGTCCCTATATACCCCCACCAGTGTCTGCGGCATGTGTTTGGGCAGCAGTAGGTGATAATGTCATCAAGCGGCATTGCCGCTGTATGACGCAATGGCGTGATGTGCATTCCAACAGGACAGTGTATAGGACGACTGTAAAGTGGCGACTCAGTCCTAATACTTCCTTTGCTCTATATGACCTATGGCGTACATGAGTGTCCTGGTCAGGATAAGAATACACACTGCTAGTGATCTGTGTGGACTGGTGGGGGAAAGGAAAGGAGTCCGCCCCTAATACATGTACATAAAGGAATCAGGAGTGTGTGGAACACATATGCCCACCCCAACCAGTTGCGCCGGGACCTGGAGAAGTCTCACATAAGCCATATTGCATAGAAAAGGTATGTTTAACAAATTAAACATTTATTGATACAACAGTTACAAAGATAAAATAAAATAACAAAAATTGATGGCGTATATTAGCACAACAGCATGGGTAAGTTAATTTCCATGGTACAATGTCCCAAAGAAGATGTATTGAATATGTATTGACCTGGCAAAAATACATTTTAAAAAGTGTTGGTGGGGGAGAGAATCGGGTAGAAAGCAGGAGGAGGCAGGAAAATATGTAAGTGGTTGAAACCATAATGAAGCCCATAAAAGACTACCCACGTATGATACTTTTTCCACTCATTTATGGCTTATGGGTGTTTTTAGATATACACTAAGGGCCAGATCCACAAAGAAGTTACGCTGGCGTATCTATTGATACACCGCGTAACTTCTAGTTTGCTCCAGCATATCTTTGTTTTGTATCCACAAAACAATATACGCCTGAAGCTGGGCTAGATCCGACTGGCGTACGTCTTAGTACACCGTCGGATCTAAGGTGCATATTTACGCTGGCCGCTAGGTGGCGTTTCTGTCGATTTCCGCGTCGAGTATGCAAATTAGCTAGATACGGCGATCCACGAACGTACGTCCGGCCGGCGCATTTTTTTACATCATTTCCGTAAGGCTTTTTTCGGCGTATAGTTACCCCTGCTATATGAGGCGTATTCTATGTTAAGTATGGACGTCGTTCCCGCGTTGAATTTTGAAAATGTTACGTAGTTTGCGTAAGTCGTTCGTGAATAGGGCTTTGCGTAGAATGACATTCACGTCGTAAGCATTGGCTTGTTGCGGGTTAATTTAGAGCATGCGCACTGGGATACCCCCACAGACGGCGCATGCGCCGTTCAGAAAAAACGTCATTTACGTCGGGTCAAGACGTATTACCATAAAACACGCCCCCATCTCATCCATTTGAATTGCGCGCCCATTACGCCGACACAGTTACACTACACCGCCTGTAACTTACGGCACAAATTCTTTTAGAATACAGGAAATACGCTGTAAGTTACGGCGGCGTAGTGTATCAGAGATACACTACGATGGCCGTAAAGAAGCGCAGCGCTTCGTGGATCTGGCCCTAAATAGTTATATGTTATAGGAATGTGCAGTGCTCCTTGAAGCACCCCTTTGCTTAACAGTTTCTGAAGATCTGATTAAATAACTTCTTTACAGATGTCTACAATTACTTTCCACATTACATACAGTATTCTATAGAACAATAAACAAGCAGTTTTCCCCTGTATGACTCACCACTTTGTTTTCTGTAGCCTTATATGCCTGCCCTAGCACAAATAAACATACAACACAATGGGGTTTATTTACTAAAACTTGAGAGTACAAAATCTGATGCATAGGAACCAAGCAGCTTCCAGGTTTTATTGGAAAAGCTTAATTGAACAAACTAAAACTAGAAGCTGATTGGCTACCATGCACAGCTGCACTAGATTTTGCACTCTGCAGTTTTAGTAAATCAACCGCAATGTATACATACACAAAAAAGCTATGTTTTATTGCGTTCTGCACAACATTATTACAGCACTGATTTTTATAAAATATTTTAATTTCCTTCATTTGTATTTTTTTTGCCTTTTAGGATATAAGCCAAACATTTTAAGTAGTTGTTATATTTTGAATTTTGCTACAGCAAAATGGCAATTCCTGCAACATAGTAGATAGAAGGTTATTAGGTTTAAATATTCAATTAGCATAAATCCATGTAAAAGCTTTTTGCAGTGAAGTTTAAAAGAACCATTTACTTGTCCTACATAACCTAATAAAAGTGCAGTGATGTAAAGAAAGATATAAAACAGGTGAAGTACCTTGGAAAATGAAACAAACCTGATGTGTACTAACGCTACAAAATAAATGGGATCCAGATTTTTAAATCATATTCTTCTCCTGTCATTTAGGAAGATAACACAGGGCAGTACATCTGGATATGGAAGCCTGAGAGTATTGATTCAGATAATCTCTATTTAGCTGTAGTAATGTAGTAATGCAGTCCGAACATAATAGAGTCCAAATCATATGCTTACAGCTCATCATGTCTAAAAGCCATTACAGCTTTATCACATAATTTACCAAACTTAAACTGTGTCAACAATATTCAGATTCATGATAATGAAAAGAAGAAAAGTAATTTTCCTTCTTATTCCTATTTGAATCTCATAACCACCAGTGAAAACTACTTTAAATCCTCATTAGTTCTGCTTATATGAACTATCAAGATTTGTGTCAAAATCACCTTGTGGCACAAAACCAACTTCCATTATGCAAAATTAAGACTTAACGTGGATTATTACAGCAATTTCTTACATATTTTAAACTGGGAGAACAACATACTACACCTAAATGTGCATGCAAATTCAAAGGAAATAACTCTCAAATATAAAAAAATTATGCTTAACATTGCTGCTTCATACACATACCAATTTTCATACTGTACTGTATTCATAAATCATTACTGCACAGGTCTCAGGATTCCCTGTTATAAATGATGGAAGAATCTGTTCTGAATCTGGGTTTTGATTTGAGGGCAGGTTCAAATAATATTTAAAAAAAATCTGTGAATTGCGAACTCTAAATCCCTTCCACACTGGGGTGTTTTTCAGGTGCTTTTGATCTAAAAATAGCGCATGTAAAGTGCCTGAAAAACAGCTCCCCTGCAGTCTCCGTGTGAAAGCCAGAGTCTTTCACACTGAGGCTATGCGCTGGCAGGACATTAAAAAAAACTCCTGCAAGCAGCATCTTTTGGGCAGTGAAGCAGCAGTGTATATACACTTCTCCTCCACCGCTTCTGCCCATTGAAATGAATGGGCACCGCTGCCGAAGCGCCTACAAAGTGATTCAGCAGCGGCGCTACACGGGCAGCTAAAATGATGGTAAAGAGCCGCTAAATCTAGCAACGTTTTACCGTCAACGTCTGCCAGTGTGAAAGCAGCCTAATGTGAAACCCATTGAAGTCATTGTGAAGAGAATTTTGAAAATCAGTTCTCTCCCTTTTCAAAAGTAATAGGCAAGGAATTTTAAACAAAGGGTATGAGAAGCTGGGTACTACCAAGGGGGACATATATCAATGCAAACGAAAAATATAAAAAAAAAATACTGCTCAGTACAAAGCAATGCAACATTAAAAATACACAATTCATAATTATTGGCACTGCTGGGATAGTTAAAGTGATTGTAAAGTCTCGTTTTTTAAATACACATGTCATACTTACCTGCTCTGTACAGTGGTCTTGCACAGAGCAGCCCTCATCCTCCTCTTCTTAAGTCCCTGGCTCGAGCTCCTGGACCCTCCCTCCTGTTGAGTGCCCCCACAGAAAGCACCTTGCTATGGGGGGCACCCAAGCCAAGACACAGCTCTGTGTAAATTCAGATAGGGAGACGTGACCAGGCCCTACCCCATCTCTCTCCTTATTAAAGTTTGATTGACAGCAGCGGAAACCATCGCACCACTGTTGTGTCTCAGCCAATCCCAGATGGCTGAGGCACTCGTGGACATTGCAGGATAGACATGGGGCTCAGGTACTTATTAAAGGGGCTGAGGGGGGCTGCTACACACAGAAGGCATTTTATCTTGGACCCCATTCACACTGTGGCAGTTTTATGGAAATAGCCTCTGCTAAGCGCCCTTAAACTGCCTCCCATTCATTCCAGTGTTATTTTTTTACACTCGGGCGGTGCGCTTGTGGGACGTTTTCGAAAAGTCAGGATGGGTTGGAATGAATGGGCAGCACTTTAAAGGCGCTGAAAAACTGGAGTTTTTAGCCCGTTTTGGGGGTTAAAAGCGCCCCGCTAGTGGCCACAAAGTGGCACAAAAGTGCAGCTAAAACAAGCAGTGCTTTAGCACTAACGGCCGGTGCTTTTAGGGTGAAAGCAGCCTTAATGCATTAAATGCTTTAACATAAAAAAACTTCTGCCATTACAATCACTTTAAAGGTCAGAAATGTATAAACCAAGACAATGTTATGGTACAGTTGATAGAAGCCCAACTAGAAATTATGCTCTGCTAGACCTGATAATCTCAAACCATGCAGAGCTTATTACTAATGTTCACAAAAGGGACATCTGGGTAGCAGTGATCATTACATGATTTAATTTAATGTTAGTTGTAAACAACAAGCACATATTGGCAAAATAAAAACACTTAACTTTAAGAGAGCAAAATTACAAGAATTCAAGCACAGGCCCTTAGCCTTCCAGAGGTGCTTGCATTTGGATTCAGCAACACTTGTTAACCCCCCTCCCCACCCCTCTTTCACAGCCCAGCTCAGCGTTCAGATGAAAACAGCAAACTTACAACTCTCCTTGATTTTTTTTTAACTGTTTTACACTGAAGATCTCTAAAATTTGATTGTGGACTAAACTAATGGTTATGCTCTACAATACACTACTGCCAATCCAAATTCATACCTTGCCGGGCCATTCAGGTGGAAACAGTTTCTGAATTATTATTTTTTGGGCCTAATCCTTAACATGGGCATTACAAAAGAAATAAAATGCAGTCTATTTGGTCCATAAACATGATAAATTATATGCCCATGTTCTCTGCTGCAATGGCCAAGCATAGATATGAGTATATAATAGGATTTTTTAATACAGCTTACCTGTAAAATCCTTTTCTTCGGACTACATCATGGGACAAACAGAGCCTTAATTACTTAATGAGTTATGTAGTCACCACAGGTGATTGGACACTGGCAAACCCAATTATAATTGAGTTCCTCCCCTATATAACCCCTCCCAAATGGAGAGTACCTCAGTTTTGTAGCAAAGCAATAAGTGTCCCGTGTTTAACTCCGAAGAGGGGCGGGAGCTCTGTGTCACAGGACACAGAGCCTTAATTGCTTAATGGGATGTCCCATGGCAATGCTTAAATTGAGGTGAGGGAGACACAGATCAGACCATTGGGCCAGAGGATCTATATGGCTACCTGCAGTACACTATGCCCGAAGGCGGCATCCTCGTACCCTCTCACATCTACCTGGTAGAACTTAGTAAATGTATGGACCGAAGACCAAGTAGCAGCAGTAACAGATCTGAGTCATGAAGGCCTGGTGATGCACTGCTTATGAAGCACCAACTGCTCTAGTCGAGTGCAATTTCACCTGAAAAGGAGGAATCTTCTTTTCTAAACCATAGACCTGAATAATGACTTGTCGAATCCAACATGCAACAGTAGATTGCGATGCTGCCTGGCCCTTCCTTGGGCCCTGTGGCAGAATAAACAGACAATCAGTCTTTCGTATCTGAGCCGTAGCTTGCAGATAAACTTTTACCGCTCTTACAACATCTAGAGCAGGGATAGGCAATTAGCGGACCTCCAGCTGTTGCAGAACTACAAGTCCCATGAGGCATAGCAAGACTCAGACATCCACAAGAATGACACCCAGAGGCAGCGGCATGATGGGACTTGTAGTTTTGCAACAGCTGGAGGTCCGCTATTTGCATATCCCTGATCTAGAGAGTGTAGACTCTCTTCCTCCGCAGACTGCGGATCTTGAAAAAAAGACGGTAGGACTATATCTTGATTCAGATGAAATCCTGAAACCACCTTAGGTAAAAAAAAAGTGAGGTGAGGAAGCAGCACCACCCTGTCATCATGAATAATCATATACGGTTCTTTACACGAAAGAGCTGCAAAATATGGCTACGAGAAAAAACTGCTTCTTTGTCAAAAGACTTAAAGAAGCATGGTGCAATGGTTCCATAGGTAGTTTCAGTAAAATAGACAATACCAAATTCAAATCCCATGGGCACACGGGAGACTTTACCGGCAGATTCAAGCGCATTGCTTCCTGAACCAAGGCCCAGGCTAGGGAATGAGATGCAATCGATTTTTGAAGGAATACCGACAAGGCCGAGATGTGGCCCTTGATAGTGCTCAAGGCCAACTTCATATTTAAGCCCAACTGAAGAAAGACAAGAATCCTATTAATGACATACTTCCTAGGATGCCATCTTCTGGGTTCACACCAGGAAACATATGCCTTCCAGATTCTGTAGTAGATAAGCCTGGAGGCCGGCTTCCTAGCATTAACCAGATTGGATAGGACTGGGCCTGAGAGCCCACGTTTTCTCAGAATGTGGGTCTCAACAGCCAAACCGTCAAATTTAGACTTTGTAAGGCAGGATGGAATATTGGACCCTGCGATAGTAGGTCTGAGCATAGTGGGAGAACCCAAGGTCTTCCTTCTGCCATCCTTGCGATTTCTGTGTACCAGAGTCTCCTGGGCCAAGCCAGGGCGACCCAAATCATCTGCTTTTTTTCCCTCTTGACTCTCTGATGGAATCGTGGGAGAAGCGGAACTGAAGGGAACGCATAAATCAGAGAATATCGATCCCACAAAATTGTCAGGGCATCCGACCCTTGAGCAAAAGGATCTCTTGTGCTTGACACAAAGTTGTCCAGTTTTGTGTTGAACCTGGAAGCCAACAGGTCCACATCTGGGGTATCCCATTTCTGACTTATGATTTGAAATATGTCGGGGTGTAAAGACCATTCTCCTGGACTCAGTTCCTGGCGGCCTAAAAAAAATCCACCTGACTATTTTCTACCCCTGGAATGAAGACCGCAGACAGGCAAGGAATATGAATTTCTGCCCAGGACAGGATGTGATTCACCTCTATTTGAGCATTCAGACTTCTGGTGCCCCCTTGGAGTTTGTTATAGGCCACAGCTGTAGCATTGTCGGACTGTATCCAGACAGGACAACCCTGCAGTCTGTAAGACCAGACTCTGTGGGCCAGATGAATTGCCTGAATCCCCAGAATGTTGATGGGTAGGAGCTTTTCGGCTCCGGACCACTTCCTCTGGGCAGATGCCTCTTCCAGAATGGCCCACAGCCTAGAAGGCTGGCGTCTGGGGTTACCATTTTCCAGGTAACCGGAGTAAAGGATCTTCCTTTTGATAGATTTTGGGGGAGCAACCACCAATTGAGGCTCTGGCGTACCTTTGGAGATAAGATCATAGGAAGGTCCAGGGCCTGAACATCTTTGTCCCAAGCGGACAGAGATCTGCCCTGTAACGGCCTTGAGTGAAACTGGGCGTAAGGGATAGCCTCGAATGAGGCTACCATCTTTTCCAATAATTGCATGCATAGATGGATGGAAGGCCTTCTTTTTGCCTTAATCACTCAGACCAAGTCTCCAATGGCTTTGTCTTTGGCTTGGGAAAAAATACCTTGCTTTGGGATGTGTCTATAATCATGCCCAAATATTCCAGCCTTTTCTGAGGCTGTAAGGACGATTTTTCCAGATTGAGGACCCAGCCTAGGTACTCTAAATACTCCATTGTGCTGTGCACATTGTGGCCCAAGCATGCAGCGGACTGATCTATGAGCAACAGATCGTCCAGATACTGGAGGCTGTTACTGCTATGCTCCATGCCCTCAGCCTTGACATGGAAGGGGCAAGTATTTTTGTGAACACTTGAGGTGCCGTAGCCAGCCCGAAAGGAAAAGCCACAAACTGAAAGTGGCGCTGATCCACCGCAAACCTTAGAAATCTCTGGTGAGTGTGGAATATTGGTACATGTAGATATGCATCTCTGATGTCTATTGATGCCAGGAATTCTCCTCCCTGGAGGGTGGAGACAACTGAATGGACAGACTTCATGCGAAAGGAGCGGATGTTTAGAAACTGATTCAGGCTTTTCAGATCTAGAATAGGTCTGATGTCCCTGTTTGGTTTTGGAACCGTGAAAAGGTTTGAGTATAACTCTGATCCCTGATCCTCTGGGGTTAACTCTATGATTACCCTTTGGGACAACAGGTGTTTCAAGTCCAAAAACAAAGGCCTTCTTTTTTCCAGATCTTTGGCAATTCTTGATCTCAGAAAACGGGGTGGCGGAAGTTCTCTGAATTCCAGCTTGTAGCCTGAGGACACCGTGGAGATGACCCACTTGTCCTGAACTTCTTGCCGCCAGGCATTTGCAAATTGCAGCAGCCCTCCCCCACTCGGCCGAGCGTGGGTGTCCCTTCATAGGGAAGTTTTGGGGTTCTGCTTGGAAGATTTTGAACCCCAAGTCCTTTTCTGCCCTTGGGTTTGGCTCTGGACTTTTCCCCTGTTAGACTGGGAAGGCCGTCGCCACCTCCTGGAGAATGAGGTCCCAGGGGCTGGGGAAAGAGAACGCTTAAATGAAGGACGTTTACTCTTCTTTTTAACCGGCAACAGAGCAGACTTGCCTCCGGTAATCTTTTGGATGTTTTTATCCAAATCATCCCCAAACAGGTGTCCTCCACCAAAGGGAATGCCGCCAAGTATTTTTTACAAGAAACCTTGGCTTCCCAATGTTTTTAACCAAAGGGACCTGTGCATGTGAACCAGCATGAGATTCAAGCAGATGCTTGCTGAACAGAGTCCATAATTACCCTCATGAACCTCAATCTCCTCTGTAGGGAGGAGGTTAACTCTCTGTTTCATCTTATGCTTAAGGAACTGACATATGCCAATCACTGCAACTGCAGGTTGTACTACAGCACCAGCCATAGGAGGAGGCTTTCAATAAATTCCAGCTTTTTATCAGTTGGATCCTTAAAGCCCTGAGCATTGTCTATAGGACAGGTCAGGCTTTTGTTTACACAAGAAATAGCTGCATCTATAGCAGGTATTTCTTAGTGAAACCTTCCTCCATAGGATACAGGAGGAAAAAAATGATTAGGAGGAGAAAACTGCTTATCTGGGTGAACCCAGTCATCATACATCAGTTTATCCAGCAAGGGAAGAACTGGAAAGGAGCATGCAGCCTGTGGGGATTTCCGGAATACCAAAGAGGAAACAGAGGACATTGAGGCTTCAACAGGAGGCAATTTGTAAGTGGCATGCACCATCTCTGCATAATATTGCACCTGCATCTTTAGCGACTGAGAGGTAGAAGGAATCTTCTCATCCTTTGAGTCCTCAGACTGCACCTGATCCTCATCTCCAGAGAGGGATTTCTCACCCTCAGAATGCTCATCTGATGAGAGAGCCAGAGCAGATGAAGGGGATCTACCCTGTTTTCTGCCACCTTTTAAGGAGGTTGCGATTGTAGTAGCAATCCTTCCTTCTAAGTCATCCAAAGCAACTTTTAACGCGTCCTCAGTGATGTATACAGGAGCTGCCATAGGAGAAGCTGCAAAACCAGACAGGGGCACATGATCATCCTGTGAGGCTGCTACCAAACTAGCCATAAGCAGGGATTTCCTAGTGCCTCTTTTACTAGCCCTTGTACCTCAGCTCTGTGTCCATGCCGCTTTACAGAAGGCTCTGGCGTGCTGGGCCTTTTAAACAAGCCTCTTGGCGCCTGCACACAGGTGTTCCATGCACGTGCAGGGGCACGAGCAACCACCACCCTCCCCCTCTCCACCTGCATATAGACAGTCACAAGCCTTGCTCCTGGCGAAAGAGGAAGGAGAGCAGACCACTGGTGGGGGCTTTGGGGGAACCCTGTATGTGTTTTGTGGCAGAGCCTACGGCGGAGGAGGTGAGTGGTGTTTAAACTGACCGACTTCACTGAGCGTGTTTCCTGGATCAAAACAATTAAAAAATCCATTAGTGGGTGGTTGGAGGGTGGAACAGTAAAGGGTTTGGCAGAGAAAAATTATCCAGAAGAGGAAGATATTTGGAGAATGTAGTCATGTCTCTAGGATAGGGAGGAGTGTGGGCGATTGTGGAAGAGGGCAGATGAGGAATGTTGGCCAAAGAGAAAGTGGTATTGCAAACCTGGGGATGGGCAGTGTCAGGTGAGGAATGATGGGGATAGTGGAAAGGGGTTTTGGGGTGTTCTGAAGCATATGTGGGTTTAACCACTTAAGGACCGCCTAACGCCGATATATGTCGGCAGAATAGCACGACTGGGCACAAGCATGTACCTGTACATCCTCTTTAAGTTCCCAGCCGTAGGTCACGCGCATCGCTGGTGCGCGCCCGCAGCCCGGTCCGAAGCTCCGTGACCATTGCTGCGGGACCCGTGGACATGATCGCCATCGGAGTCCCGTGATCGGTCACAGGAGCTGAAGAACAGGGAAAGGTGTAAACACACCTTCCCCGTTCTTCACAGTGGCACTGTCATTGATCGTCTGTTCCCTGATATAGGGAAACGCGATCAATGACGTCACACATCCAGCCCCGCCCCCTACAGTTAGAAACACATATGAGGCCACACTTATCCCCTTCAGCGCCCCCCACTTTTTGCTGTGAAAATGACAATGGTACCAAAAATGTGTCAAAATTGTCCGATGTGTCCGCCATAATGTCACAGTCGTGAAAAAAATCGCTGATTACCGCCATTAGTAGTAGTAACATTTTTTTTTATAAAAATGCAATAAAACTATGCCCTATTTTGTAAACACTATACATTTTGCGCAAACCAATCGATAAACACTTATTGCGATTTTTTTTACCAAAAATAGGTAGAAGAATACGTATCGGCCTAAACTGAGGAAAAAAACTTTTTTATATATTTGTGGGGGATATTTATTATAGCAAACAGTAAAACATATTTTATTTTTTTCAAAATTGTCGCTCTATTTTTGTTTATAGCGCAAAAACTAAAAACCGCAGAGGTGATCAAATACCACCAAAAGAAAGCTCTATTTGTCTGAAAAAAGGTTGCCAATTTTGTTTGGGAACCACGTCGCACGACCACGCAATTGTCAGTTAAAGCGACACAGTGCCGAATCGCAAAAAGGGGCCTGGTTCTTTACCTGCATATTGGCCTGGGTCTTAAGTGGTTAAACTGGGAAAGTATTGTTGAGGCAGAAAGGTGAAGAAAGGTGAAGATGAGAGGGTGTAGTGGTACAGTAGTTGACCTCAAATGTGTTTGAGAGAGGTGACTGGGAGGGATTTCAGGATTGAAATATTGTTGGGTGGTGTACAGTCCCTGCACAGAAGTTTCCACAATCAAAATAAGTAATACAAAATTGCCAAGCCTCCTGGCTCCCTCTTAAGCTGTTTTTTTTATTGGTCCCTTATACTATCGTGCCCAGCTCTCCTGGCTCTCTGGGTTCTCCTGGCTCACTCAGCCTGCAGTTACAGCACCCTGCTGCATGGGCCCACTTTCTGGCCTTTCAATAGTGGATCTCCTGGCACCTTGACACACTCACTTTTTCAAGACCTCAAGATTCCTGAAATCCCCTGGATTTTCTCAGTTTTCTCAGTCTCCTGGACTCACTTAGATGCCTCGAATCCCTGGGCCCTATGGTTAAGAAATCTCTCCTTCAATATGGAGTGTTGTTTCTCAAGTGAAGCACCTCTTCTATTGGGGGACCACACCTTCCCCCTGATGCCGTTTCATGGATGGAGTGCACACCTGTCTTTTGAAGGAAGCATTGAGCAATGCCAAAGCCTATTGTTAAAAGATCTGTACACACTTGGACACAACCTGCTGGTCTTCAGCAAGACCTGGACACTGAGTTGGAGACATCTTCCATCCCAAGGTACCTCTTTAAACTATTCTCAGACCAGGAATACCAAAATCCAGAGAAAGTGGTAAAAACAGTTTTCTCCCCTCATAACCCATACTCAGGAGTCCCACACTCTGCATACATGCAAACCCTGTGTCCTTTCTACTGTACAACCATTTTCACAGTGACAGGGCCTCAGGCTGTCACAATGGACTACAGTCCATTTACATTTGTCTGCCCAGAGACCTGCTTGGAACTGCTAATCAGGTTTTCATGAAAAGAGCTGAGCTTTATCCAACAAAGGAGCTATGAAGACCCTTAAACATATGTTAACCCCTCCTGCTTTGTGAATATAAAAACACAAATAATTTTCAATATTTTACATGATTAAATGTTTTTTTTTTCTTTAGCATTCTTCCACAGTGTCATTTTTTTATATAATTTATCCACATTGAAAATACTGCCATTTACTTTTAGTCCTTGATTAGGAAGTGTTCATTGAGTATGTTGTTTTGAGAAGTGATAACCAGAAGAGTCTTGGGTGGAAAATAAAAGCTATTTGATCTTGTTTGATCATTTGTTTTATAGACAGATAAAACTTTGGCTTACCATGTAAATAATTAAGTTAGAATAATTACTTTCCAAAGAATACTTGGCTGTTAAACATATAATTAGATGATGTTATACAAAATGTTAACACTGAAGTTCATAAAATCAGACAAATGTTCTTTGTAGATGGAACAGGCAATTATGAAACATGGTAGAAAGACATTAGCTTATAAAGAACACTTCTAGCATATTTGTAGTAAATTTTGAAGTTGCTATTAAATGTTTCTAAAATAAATAATAGCCTGTTCTGATTTATGATTGCTAAAAGGTATTAGTTTTAAGCAACAAAAGAAAAATATTGAAGCTTTGGAGTTGAATTAACAATCCCTGATAAAGTTCTGTTTTATTTTCAAGGAAAATAGAACTTCCTTTTTTTTTTTAAAGCTCGATTCACACTGGGGCAACTTCAAAGTTTAATAGTTAATTAATTAATTAATAGTAGTCAATGCGAACCCCTCTGAGGTCGCCCGAAGTAGTGCAGGAACCTTTTTCTCAGTTGGAGTCACTCCGATTCGAACGGTTTCATTGAACTGAATTGTAGCGCGATTTGGTCGGGGACTAAGTCGCCGCAGTGTAAACCAAGCCTTAACAAGATGAAGCAAAAACAGTGGCATAGCTAGCACATCTGGCACCCGGGCCTGGACATTTCTTTGCACCCCCACATGAAAATTGGTATGTGGCAATATAGCGGCGCCATTCCAACACTGTGGGTGTGGTCATATTGCATCAACAGTGGGAGGAGCTTAAAGGGCCATATGCTTTAACCTCCCTGGCGGTATGATTCTGTCTGGAATTACGTACCAAAAGCGGTACATTTATTTTGCAAGGAAATTGGTGTTTTATACTGTAGGCCTGTAATTTTTAGAAATAATTCACTTAAATCTGACCAAGCAAGAGTCTTGTAGGCATCCCGGGTATGATTTTTTTTTTTAAAACAAAATTATAAATTATAATATAATAAATAATTATAAATAATTATAACAAATAATAATATAATTATAATAAAAATTATTCAATAATGTAATCAACTCAAAATCACTGAAATTTGCTCAGTTGCAGAATTGTCGCTGTCATTATTTTATTTTTTTTATGACTAATTTCCCCGCAAATCGCTATCGCACAATTCTGCAAGTGATTATAATTTATTATCGCTGTTTTCTAGCTGATCTAAAACCATTTTTGACATAAAGGGACACTTTTGGACAATCTACAGTTTGCAGGCAGAAATGACATTTTTTATTATATAAAAGTACATGCAGGGCACTGGGCAGACCACTAGGGACAAGGGGGGTGTGTATTTTTTACATACAGTACTGTAATTTATAAGATTACAGTATACTGTATGTAATGTGTTTGTTTACTTTTTTGAATTTGGCGCCGTTCTCCGTCCCCGTGCGTCGTAACGTCGCAGGGAACGGAGATCGGCGTCACACGGGGACTGTGAATCGAGCGAGGAGGTCCCGCTCGCTCACACAGCGGGTGGCATCGCTGGATCCAGGGACAAGGTGAGTAAACCAAGCCTGTGGATCCAGCGAAAGGTAAGCCCGTCCAGCCCGAGCGTGACTCGGGTTTGCCGATCCTAACATGTAAAACCAACCCCGAGTCGCGCTCGGGTTTACCGTCAGGGGGGTTAATGACTGTGCCTCAAGTGACTATGTAGCAGACAGTACAAACCTCAGAACACTAATTTTAATAAAACAAAACGGTTTTATTGCATATCCTTTACTACACACAGATAACCTTAAAGTGATATTGAAGTCTTTTTTTTTTTTTATAAATAATAAACATGTTATTCTTATCTGCTGTGTGAAGTGGTTTTGTACAGAGCAGCTTGGATCCTCCTCTTCTTGGGTCCCTCACTGGCACTCCTGGCCCCTCCCTCTTTCTGGGTGCGCCCACAGCAAGCAGCTTGCTATGGGGACACCCAAGCAGTCATGCTCCTGAGCTGCAGCTATGTGTGTCCATTCACACACGTAGCCATGGCTCGACTCTGCTCCCTCTTCTGATTGGCTCACTGGCTGTGATTGACATCAGTGTGAGCTAATGGCTCCCGCTGCTGCCAAAAGCTAATCAGGAGTGTGAGTCCCCAGACAGTCAAGGCTCTTGTGGACATCTCTGGATCGGGAGGGGGCTCAAGTAAGAATTAGGTGGGGCTGGGCTGCTGCACACAGAAGGTTTTTTACCTTCATGCATATAGTGCATGAAGATTAAAAAGCTTGTGCCTTTACAACCACTTTAACAAATAATATGCTGAACTTAGAATGCAGTAGTCAGGAATAAGAAATGTAAAACAAAGTGAGGGGAATTTATCAAAACTGGTGCAGTCAGAATCTGAAACAGCTGTGCATGGCAACCCATCAGCTTCTATATTTAACTTGCTCAGCTTTAAAAATTAAAGCTATGAGCTGATTGGTTACCATGCACAGCTGTTCCAAATTCTGCTCTAGTTTTAATAAATTCCCCTGAGGGCTCTTTCAGACAGGTGCCGAAACAGGTCCTGTATGCTGTGCCACTTTTTGCTGCATCTGCATCCACCAAAGAGCCTTACCTATAGAAGTTGGTGCACAGATCCGAATGCAGACACTGTGTGTTTGGATACATGCATCTCTTCCTGCTCTGCATGTCGAATTTTAACATTTGACTATATCCATGCAGCTTATGTGTCCCAATTGACTTTGACTGGAATTCCTGCACAGGGATGCACAGGACACCATGCATCCCCAGGTGGTACACGGCCATCACACTGGGCATGGACGCATATTCTCCATGTGAATGAGGCCTAATTGTTGTGGACTAAATAGCAGGGAAGAAGAAATGTCGGGTAATTTAAAGAAAAGTATGGGAAATTTATTTTTTAATAATACTTACCTAGGTAGATGCTGCATCTGTCCGCCTCCAGCTCTAAGGCTGAGAACTGAGTAATCAAACACTCAGTTCTCAATGCTCCCTGAGCAGGTAGCTGGTTGCTGTCATTCTCTGGCTCTCTGCTTTCCCCCCGGTGCTCACTGAAACACTGGGCTGTGGAGGGGCAGGAGTGTCCAACTTGGGCTCTCTGCTTGCTGAGAAGCTGAGCTGGGTACCGGTCCAGGCATGTGAGTGGATCCCTACCACATGGTTGCGATCTTTCCTTCTGCTTTAATAAATCTATCACACAACCTGTCTCTCTGCTCCTGTTTGGCATTACTTGCGACAGTTGATAAATACCCCTGTTTATGTTGTGAACTCGCCCTCCAGGGCCCAGGCAGGCTCTTCCTCAGCCCAGGCTTAAGATCCAGTTTTTTCCTAGTCCAGAGGGCCTCTAAAATCCCCCTCTCATGATCCAGGGCCTCCAGGCACCTGCTCCCCTAGTCTAGGGCCTACAGACACCCTCTCTCTGAATCTGGGACCTCCAGGCAACCCCTAACCTAGTCCAGTATCTTCCTTGTACCCCCCATCCAGGGGCCTTTGCCACACCAACCATCATGTCCTAGTCAATGGCCTCCTCTGCAGCCACCCCCCTAGTCCAGGGTCTCCTGTGCACTCCTAGACCAAGGCCTCCTTTAAAGCCCATCCAAAGTTAAGAGCCTCCTCTGCACCCTGCTCTCCGAATTCAGTTCCTTTATCAACCCCACTTTACAAGTCCAGGGCTTCTCTACACTCCCCAGTCCATGGCCTCTGGTGTACTATCCTCCTAGTCCAGGGCCTCATCTGCACCCCCAGTCCAGGGCCTCCTGTGTACCACCATCATAGTCCAGGGCCTCCTGTGCACCCCCTCCTAGTCCATGGCCTCCTGTGCACCCCCCACTCCAGCACTTCCTCTGCACCCCCCAGTCAATGGCCTTTGTCTGCCTCCCAGTTTAGGGCCTCCTCTTCACTCCACCAGTCCAGGGCCTCCTCTGCACCCACATAGCCCAGGATCTTCTCTGCCCCCAAGTCCAGGGCCTCCTTTTCACACACCCCCAGCCCAGGACCTCCTCTGCATCCCCCAAGTCCAGGGGCTCCTCTGTGCCCTCCCAGGTATTGGCCTACTCTGCACCTCCCAGCCCAGGGGCTCCTCTGTGCCCTCCCAGGTATTGGCCTACTCTTAAATCCCCAGACTAATGCCTCCTCTGCATCCCCATCAGCCCATGATATCCACTGAACCCTCCAGTCCAGGGCCTCATCTGCACCCCCTCAGCCCAGGGCCTTCACTGCACCCCCAGTCCAGAGCCTCCTCTGCACACCCCCCTGCCCAGGGCCTCCTCTGAACCCCTATCCAGTTCAAGGCCTTCTTTGAATCCTCCCCTTTTCTGGAACGCCTCACGCAGAAAAGATATAGACTGTGCCTAGGACCTGTCTGTCCATTACACTTTATTGGGCAGCAGTGACACCCTGAGAGCAGTATTTCCCAATGCAGGTGGGGGCGGAACCCCTATCGGTGCCCCCCCTAGTCACCTGGGGCAAGTGCCCCCCTCCCCTTGTTTTGGCCCTGGGCAAAAAGGATAAAAGCACAAACTGCATATATAAATGTAACTAATGCTGCCTATAATATCTTTTCCCAAATATACTGTATGTTTTGTAGGTAATACTTGTAGGCAATAGCTACATGACAGTTATTGACATTAAAGCTTTATACAATAAAATGTATATCAAGTTTTTATTTCTGTCTGTGACTTCATTTGGGGGGATTACATCTCATAACTGTGCCTTTGAGGCTTGCACATGAAACTGGGTACCAGGAACCAGAGCTGCACTAACTGAAACAGAAAGTCATGGGCAGCAATAAAAACATAGGCAGAGGCTCTGACCCCTCCTCACTCTACTAGAACCGTATTTTTGTCTGAGTTCCCAATGATGAGATTTCCAGTTTCAAAACAAAGTAAGGAAAATCACTTCAATAGGGACAGGGATGATAAGAAGAACCAAACAGTGACAACATTTTGAGCTGCAGCTTTAAGCCCAAATCCAGCCAAAGCATTTGTTTTTAGCATAGAGTGGGATAGGGTAAAATTCTGGTAGGTTTTTATTGCGGTCTGTGTTTCCTCTTGGATTTTTTTCCACAGTTCCTGTTGAAGCAACACCATATTTGTTAAATGACATCTGGGATGCCTGCCGGCTAGTGTACAAGATATTGAAACAAACTTTAAAATGTGTCCTCAAGACATAATAGGGAAAGAAAAATAGGGGGGTATTATTCTATAATGGGGGGCAGTCAGTACATTCATGTATGAAAGGAAAAAGGGACATAAAAACCTGACTAAGCTCAAACTCAAATGTACATGGTGGGCCATTTATATGGATCCACCCGGGTGGGCTATTTTATATGCATACACCTTAATAAAATGGGAATGGTTGCCGCCATGGTCACCACCCATCTTGAAAAGTTTCCCCCCCCTTACATATACTAATGTGCCACAAACAGGAAGTTAATATCACCAACCATTCACATTTTATTAAGGTGTATCCATATAAATGGCCCACCCGGGTGGATCCATATAAATGGCCAACCCTGTACACACTATGTGCTGTATCCATAAGGAATTGTAAAGGAGCAATACAAAACCCACTATAATAAAATCATAATTGACCAATTATTAAAGAACACACACCCATAGCAGCCACAGGGAAGTTGTACAGTGCATTAAAAAGTATTCATACCCCTTGAAATTTTCCACATTTAAAGGGGTATGAATATTTTTTAAGGCACTGTATAAACCACCCCCTCTCCCAAAAGAAAAAAAATCTAATAAAAACAAGTGTATTGATGTGCCCCAGTGGGGGGTACAATTTGTATCAACTAGATCAAAAAACATATAACATTGCCTTCTCTGTATTATAAAGTGGTAATATATACCTTTTGATAAGGTATGTTCCAGGACTAGTTTGAAATGAGATGTTATTCAAACTCCATTACAATATCTTCTCATGGATATGCAAAAGTCCAGACCACATGTGGACAGTGTCGCCCCTGTGTGACCAACAATGTTATAGATTATTTAGGCTGCGATGTAAAATCTACCTGGCTGAGGGTGATATTATAGGCCACTACATGTGGTTAGTAACCTGTAAAGTCCATAAGGGTATCCCATGTAGGATTGGTCCTTATAAATAATGAACATCAGATACAACTGGCTAATAAATAACATAGGAGAACTTCTCCAACTATGTGATATATGGTTTGTCATTACCCAGTGTGGAAGCCATCAGTGTGATTTGAAGAGAGAAAAGCAATTTAGTACTCAAGTAAAGGAATTGTACTTAGCCATCCATATGAATCTTGAAGAGTTCAAGCTGTATTGGTAGAAGTAGCTGTATATAAGTCCATATTCAAGGAGACTGTCAGTCCCTTAAAGGAATAGAGGAGGTAGGGAACAAAGTATCCCAATGGCCGGCTGCATGGGACCAAGCTGGAAGACTTACCAGTTCCTACGACCATGCTGACTGCTTATGAAGCAACTGTCACAATGACTCTAACCCTTCCTTGCTCTATCCAACACAAAGAAATTTTTTGAGCTGCAGCTGAAAGCCTAATGCCGCGTACACACGACTGTTTTTCGGGTTGTAAAAAATGACGTTTTTAATGGTCTAGAAAAAACTATGTTTTTTTCAACACGATCGTTAAAACGGCCTTGCCTATACACGATCGTGAAAAAAAAATGCTCTAGCAAAGCGCGGTGACGTACAACACATACGACGGCACTATAAAGGGGAAGTTCCATGCGGATGGCGCCACCCTTGGGGCCGCTTTTCAGTCTGTTACAGAGTGATGAATGTGCTTACTCCATTACGAACGCTAGTTTTACCAGCATGCATGTTTTTTTCACATCGTTAAAGCCCAAACACGACCATTTTTTACGACGTTAAAAATGTTGTGAAAAATTAGAGCATGTTCTAAATGTTTAATGGTCATTCTTTACATCGTGAAAAAATGCTCTGGAGCTCACACACGATCGTTTTTAATGACATTAAAAAAAACGGCATTTTTTACAACCCGAAAAACAGTCGTGTGTATGCGGCATAACTCCTGCCAAAGCTTTTGTTCTGGTGGGTTTTTATTGCTGTCTGTGTTTCCTAAAGGTTTTTTTTTTCCCGTTGAAGTAACACCATATTTGTTAAATGACATCTCCTGGAATGCCTGCCGGCTAGTGTACAAGTTAGCAGGCAGCAGGATCATGGTTAGTAAAATGCTGTCGGTCACGGCACCTTAGCAAACAATGATGTTGTGCAGCGTGCACAGTGAAATTAATAATTTATTGGAGGTAGTAATGCTGCCAATAATTTACTTTTAGGCTGCTGAAGCAGCAGGTTGTTCGGTGGCGGCTAGGGTTGAGCCCTATATTAGGCCAAATCTTGAACCCTGTTCTCACCCTTGCTCTAACCAATATAACTGCAACAACAATTTTGCTGAAATTGACTTTTAATTTAACTGTGCCACTGAGTTATGAATTTATTTATGAATCTTGATATATAGACATGTGCTTTCTAGGGGTGGCATAAGGTGAAGTTCCCATACAAACATTGGTGAGAGCGTGAAACATGTTTACCTTCTTGTCCCCTGCTGTTCTTGTTATTTCCTGTCATTTAGATGTTATCTGCAATAAAGTGGATAATCAGTGGGCAGCCGTCCGGACTTTTCTCTGTCTTTTAACATGAAAACATGCTTATTAATAAAATCATATTCTTGTATTCCTGGGTATTTTTTCAATCTATTTCTGCAATATGATCATATAGGAATAATATTTTATCTTAACACATTGTACAAGAGTGTATACCTTTATTAATTTATGTTAAGAAAAGACACATACTATAGCGAATTCCTAATCTCCCCTTGGATTAGCGTTTTATATTGTTTGCAGTTGACATTTTGTTATGATATATATGTAACTCGTGTTACTATATTATGATAATATAGGATAAAGCAAAGCAAGCATGACATCGAAAATATAAACCTTTTTGGTTTAAGCTTTTTATGTTGTTTTCTTTTTTATATAATTTTTCTTCTTTTTTGATCGCTAGTGGATATGCTGTTCCCCTGAGAGAAAAGTTACAAATCAGGTACTCGTGGAGCACAGTGAAGGACAATCCTCAAGAGAAGTTGCACACTAAAAAGGATTAGTTTTCCTTTTGAAGATTTATGTTTTCCAAGTTTTTTTTTCTGCAGCACATTGTGTGAGAGCTTTGCTGATACAAAAAGTAGCCAGTAAAATAATTTTCATGCAAAATGCAAGCATCCCATATTTTTAGATGTTTCATATTACCAAAGCGGGCACTTCTAGTGTTAAGTGGTTTGTGTGCTTTAATCTACAAAGTGGTAAATCAACTTGATTTGTAAGAAAAATGACAGAATTATAACTTGTGAATTCACCCATCATAAGCTATCAATTGTCACCTGGTTCTTCATTTCACATCTGGTATTAAATATCTCGCCGCAAATGCTGTACAGCTCTGAACTGAAAAGAGCCATCTTTAAAATGACAATTAGGTTTTCTTTTGACAGAAGAGACTTTTTTCTACTGTCAGAAATGCTTTTTCCTGCCTGTCAGCAACGCTGTGTCCTAGCTTAGGCCAACAAGGCCCAGGCCTAGGGCAGCACTTTGCAGGGGGGGGGGGGGGGGGGGGGGGGGGGCAGAACAGAAATAGTCTCCGTCGGCTTGTGCTACACTGTTAGTGTAACGCAAGCTGCTTCTAATTTTGACTGTCCTATCATCCTGGACTCCAACATTCCTCACTGTGCTGTTTTCTGCTGCACCACTGGCATGGTTATATCTTCTTGGTCCTCTCCATAAAATTATCAGGAGTAAGAAGGGGACCTGTCAGTTTAATTTTTACCATCCCTGTCCCATTGCAGAGATTTCCCTTCACTTCCTGCCCCATAGCCAAACAGGAAGTGATAGGAAATCTATGCAAATTAAGGGAATACTCCCCCCCCCCCCCAGACCCTAAGAACTAGTGTCCCCACTTGAAAATTTCTGGGCGGGTTTTAAACAGAAAGGGTGTGGCCTTGACAGGAAGGGGTGGGTCCTATTTAAATTAGGGGGTGCACAAGTTTAGTCAGGCCTAGGGCAGCACAAAACCCAAATACACCACTGCCTGTCAGCGATAATATACAATGAGATTTGCATGCACAGCTCAGCATACATTTATGGCACCCCTCAGTGCCACGATCAGGTGACTCCAGTGCACATGCATGGGAATGATGTCATTCTGGCGTGGCTATTTAAGCAGCCAAACAGACAGAACCAGAAAATAAGACTGGGAAAAGATGGGAGCACCCATGACCAGTGAGAACTAGAACATTATTTGATAGGTAAGTTTGCCATGAAATGTTAAAAAAGCAGTGTATACAAGAACATTATGGCATATGGAGGCCTGTTTATTTTGAAAAATAGCAGAACTTAGGGCCTGATCCTCAAAAGGGATACGCCGGCGTATCTACTGATAAGCCGTTGTATCCCTGTTTCTATCTATGGAACTGATCCACAGAATCAGTTTCACATAGATAGGCAGAAGATCCGACATGTGTAAGGGACTTACACTGTCGGATCTTAGGATGCAGTACCGCAGCCGCCGCTGGGGGCATTTCTCGTCGAAATGCCGCTTCGGGTATGCAAATTAGCACTTACGGAGATCCACGAAGCTTTTACGCTTCGTTTTTTTCTCCGTAAGTATTAGTTTGCCGTCGCAATATTAGGGCTGCTTTTACAAGGCCTAAACTGTTTAGACCTTGTAAAAGTAGACCCTTCTATCCCGTGTCGCTGTCTTTTTTTTAAAAAAAAAAATAATTCCCGCCGCAACTCGTTTTTTTTTTTTTTTTACGCCCGTCGCGATTCTCAAAACCCGGCGCAACGTAAAACCGCGCAAAGCACGTCGGGAAAATGACGTCGGGAGCATGCGCAGTACATCCGGCGCGGGAGCGCGCCTAATTTAAATGGGACTCGCCCCATTAAATTAGGAACGCCTTGCGCCGGACAGATTTAAGTTACACCGCTCAAAATTTCTAGGTAAGTGCTTTGTGGATCGGGCACTTAGGTAGAGATTTTGCGGCGGTGTAACTTAAACGGGGAAAAATACGTTGCGCCGGGTTTTTGTGGATTAGGCCCTTAATTCCTGCTTTATTAAAGGAAATATGTAGTAGGAGAAATATGTAGCCTGAATGTCACTGAGTTCACTACACTCTTACTCATTTACACAGAGCATATGAAGTCAGAATTAAATTCTGATTTGTTTATTTGTTCCAGATAATTAACTCATAGGAGGAGATTTCCTAAAACTGGTCCACAAAGAATCTGGTGCAGCTTTGCATAGTAGCCAGTTAGCTTCTAGGGTTACTCTGAGAGCATTAAAAACATATGAAAGTGCACATCAAAATGCACTTTCCATGCAAAATTAACCTCTTCACGTCTGCGCTATAGCCAAAAATACGTCTACAGCACAGACATAAATTGAGCAGGGCGTCCATACACATGTGGCACGCTCTGTGATCAGCGCGCCCATGAGACTCGGCTGATCGCAGATCGAAATAAGACAATGACAGCTGATCACGTGATGTAAACAGAAGCCAGTAATCTGCATTTTTTCCCTCATGCTGGCACCAGTGCCACCTCATCAGTGCCCATCAGTGCAGTTTCATCAGTGCACATTAATCAAGGAAAAAAAAATTACCTGTTTGCTAAATTTTATAACAAACTATGAAAACCGTATTTTTTTGGTTGTTTAACAAAAAAAAAAAACTCCAGTAGTGATTAAATACCACATAAAGAAAGCTATATTTGTGTGAGAAAATTATAAAAATGTATATGGGTAAAGTGTAGCATGACCGCGCAATTGTCATTTAAAGAGTGACGGTGTTGAAAATTGGCCTGGTCAGGAAGGGGGTTTAAGTGCCCAGTAAGCAAGTGGTTAAAGGGGTTGTAAAGGTAAAAAATCTTTTCCCTAAATAGCTTCCTTTACCTTGGTGCAGTCCTCCTTCACTTACCTCATCCTTCCATTTTGCTTTTAAATGTCCTTATTTCTTCTGAGAAATCTTCACTTCCTGTTCTTCTGTCTGTAACTCCACACAGTAATGCAAGGCTTCTCCCTGGTGTGGAGTGTAGTGCTCGCCCCCTCCCTTGAGGGGGGAGGGGGCGAGCAGGGGAGTCAGGACGCCCACTAACACACAGCTCCTTTCTCTATCTGCAAAGTAGAGAGCGTCCTGACTCTCCTGCTCGCCCCTCCCCCCTCAAGGGAGGGGGCGAGCACGAAACTCCACACCAGGGAGAAAGCCTTGCATTACTGTGTGGAGTTACAGACAGAAGAACAGGAAGTTAGGATTTCTCAGAAGAAATAAGGACATTTAAAAGCAAAATGGAAGGATGAGGTAAGTGAAGGAGGACTGCACTAAGGTAAAGGAAGCTATTTAAGGAAAACATTTTTTACCTTTACAACCCCTTTAACCACTTGACCACTGGGCACTTAAACCCCCTTCCTAACCAAATCAATTTTCAGCTTTCGGTGCTCTCACAATTTGAATGACAATTACTCAGTCATACAACATTGTGCCCATCTGAAATTTTTGTCCTTTTTTCCCCACAAATAGAGCTTTCTTTTGGTGGTATTTGATCACCTCTGGGTTTTTTATTTTTTGCGCTATAAAAGAAAAAACACTGAAAATTCTGTAAAAAAAATAAAAATAATCTTGTTTCTGTCATATTAGCAGGTATTGCGGAGTATTGGGGGGTTATTGCAGAGTATGGGGGGGGTTATTGCATAGTATGGGGGGGGGTTATTGCATAGTATGGGGGGGTTATTGCAGAGTATGGGGGGGTTATTGCAGTGTATTGCTGGTATTGCAGAGTATTGCACAGGGAGGAATGGATGGCTGGATCTGTGACTGCATTTGTCACAGATCCAGCCACAGAAGCTGCTGCTGCCACCCGCTCTCCCCCCTCTCCTCTCACACTGTACCGATCGGTACAGAGAGGAGAGGGAGGAACCGGTGTCATCACATGACGCCGGTTTGTTTACAAGTGACCGCTCCGTCATTTAAAGGAGCGATCACGTGGTAAACGGCCGCTATCAGCGACAATTTACCGCGATCTGTGATGCGCCGGGTCTTCTAGAGGGGCGCGCGAGAGGAGGATTCTGGGAGGACGTCCCAGGGACGTCCTCCCAGAATAACTCCACCGCGCTGTAGACGTGTTTTGTCTATAGCGCGGTGGTAAAGAGGTTAAGTGTGCTACAACATGCACAAATGCTCATCTATGCAATCTATGTTGCATTTTCTTGAAGAGGTATGAATATAGGAGATGTCCTTTTGTAACCAAACATGTCATTTAGTAAACATGGAAAAATGTGTTCAGGTTTGGTTTGTACTAAGACAGCTTGTGAGTGATCTTTCCCTTTTAAGAGTATCTGCTTTAGTGTGAGGCCTGAATCACACTAGTGCGTTGCGTTTTGGAGCTCCGTTGTCTTTGCGAATTTCTCTATAATGTGTTCTGCAGATCAACTGCGTTTTAGCTGCAGATCAGGTGCGAATTTGGAGACCTGGGAGAGGGGAGGGGGAGGGGGGAAGTGTATTGAACCGAATGAGACAAATACTGAAGAGAAATGAACACATCTGCGAATTCAGCTGCGTACCCATAGAAGATAATGTTACTGAATTCGCACCTGAGCCGCACCGCAAGACATAAAAATCGCACACGGTTTGGAGGCAATGCGCAGTGCGGATGCATCGCACATATGTGAACCAGCCTCATTGAAAACAATGTATTTTGAAATGTCCTGCGAATTAGATGAGGTTTAAGCCGCACTCAATTCGCATAGGTGTGAACCTGGCCTAAAGGAGTCTGTTACTTGAATATTTGGCATGCAAAGAGGCTGTCACCAACAGTGGAGCTTTTCCTGACTTTCTTTTGTTTGTGAACTAAATACTTGTTTAAAACTAGGCATGAGCCTCTGGTTCGGTTCGCAGCAGAACATGTGAACAGGCAAAAAATTTGTGCGAACACGCAAACAATTAAAGTCTATGGCACACGAATGTGAAAAATCAAAAGTGCTAATTTTAAAGGCTTACATGCAAGTCATTGTTATAAAACGTGTTTGGCGAAATGTATCAATGCAAAAAAAGTTTTAAAAACAGAAGTTTTTTCGAGTGATTTTAACAATGCTTAAAGGAAAACAATGAACATGAAATATTTCTTTAACCACTTAAGACCCGGACCATTATGCAGGTTACGGACCTTGCCCCTTTTTGCGATTCGGCACTGTGTCGATTTAACTGACAATTGCGCAGTCGTGCGACGTGGCTCCCAAACAAAATTGGCGTCCTTTTTTTCCCCACAAATAGAACTTTCTTTTGGTGGTATTTGAGCACCTCTGCGAATTTTATTGTTTGCGCTATAAACAAAAATAAAGCGAAAATTTTTAAAAAAATTCAATATTTTTTACATTTTGCTATAATAAATATCCCCAAAAAATATATCATTTTTTTCCCCTCAGTTAAGGTCGATATGTATTCTTCTACCTATTTTTGGTTAAAAAAATCGCAATAAGCGTTTATTGGTTGATTTGCGCAAAATTTATAGCGTTTACAAAATAGGCGATAGTTTTATGGTATTTTTATTAATCATTTTTTTTTTACTACTAATGTCGGCGATCAGCGATTTTTTTCAGGACTGCGACATTATGGAGGACACATCGGACAATTTTGACAAATTGTTGGGACCATTGTCATTTTCACAGCAAAAAGTGCTATAAAAATGCATTGTTTACTGTGAAAACGACAATTGCAGTTTGTGAGTCAGTGATCGTCTTTCCCTATATCAGGGAACAAACAAACAATCACTGACATTGCCACAATGAAGAACAGGGAAGGTGTGTTTACACATACCTCTCCCCATTCTTCAGCTCCAGTGACCTATCGCGGTACACCAGCGGCCCGCGGTCACAGAGCTTCAGACCGGGTCGTGAGCACGCCGCCGGCGGCGAGCTCGCGACCCCATGGCTGGGCCTTAAAGAGACATGTACACGTACGTGATTGTGCCCAGCCATGCCATTCTGCCGACGTATATCGGCATGAAGGGGTCCTTAAGTGGTTAAATATCGTGCATGGGGGTCTCCTTAGTCTTCATGTAAAGTAGCACATATTCCCCATGTTTATAACTGTATCACAGCAAAATGACATTTCTAAAGGAAATGCTCTAAAGCCCTGCTCGGGCTGTAATGTATTGTCGGATCCTGGCAATATAGATAAAAATCATTGAAAATGGCGTGGGTTCCCCCTAAGTCCATTACCAGGCCCTTTGGGTTTGGTATGAATATTAAGGGGAACCCCATGCCAAAAATACCAAAACAAAATGGCATGGATGCCCCCCCCCCTCAAAATCCACACCAGGCCCTTCTGGTCTGGTATGGAATTAAGGGGAACCCCACATCAAAATAAAAAAAATGACGTCCCCCAGGCACTATATACTCAGAACAGCAGTATATATACTATATGGCCTGCCCTATATACTCTACAGAAGAATTGGGCGTTAGGTGTTGGTGGTGCCAGAACACTGTAAACCTTCACAGTTACTCTTGTTGGGTGCAGGAAGGGGCCCTGCTGTGAAATATTATATACAATTTTTTAATTGCATGGCCCTGTTAAACAGGGGCAGAAAAATTGAGCCTTTGGTTTTGGTGGCACCAGAACACTCTATCCCCTCACAGTTACTCTTGTTGGGCGCAGGAACAGGCCTTGTTGTGAAATATTATATCAAGACTATTATATCAAAAATATATCAATTTGGCCAAGCTAGCATTTAGACGCTGAGCATGTGGATGGCTGGGACCAAATTTATTTTTAAGGTTCAACAACTGGGGTATGGAAATTTGCCTGCTAAAATCAATTGGTGGTGTAGTGCTAGCAGATTGGCTGCAAGTTTCTATTGCAAGGGATGTTTACATTCCTTGTAATAGGAATAAAAGTGACCACATTTTTTTTTTAAAGTAAAATAAATAAGAAAAAACATTTTTTTTTAAAGCGCCCCGTCCCGACGAGCTCAAGCGCAGAAGCGAACGCATATGTGAGCAGCGCCCGCATATGAAAACTTTGTTAAAACCACACATATTAGGTATCGTCATGATCATTAGAGCGAGAGCAATAATTATAGCCCTAGACATCCTCTATAACTTAAAACATGCAACCTGTAGAATTTTTTATACGTCGCCTATGAAGATTTTTAAGGGTAAATGTTTGTTGCCATTCCACGAGCGGGCGCAACTTTGAAGTGTGACATGTTGGGTATAAATTCACTCGGCCTAACATTATCTTTCACAATATAAAAATAAATGGGCTAACTTTACTGATGTCTTTTTTTTTTTTTAAAAGTGTTTTTTTTCCCAAAAAAGTGCGCTTGTGAGACCTCTGCGCAAAGACGGTGTGACAAAAAGTATTGCAACGACCACTGTTTTATTCTATAGGGTGTTAGAAAAAACTATGGCCCGGATTCACAAAGCACTTGCGCCGACGTATCTCAAGATACGCCGACGTAAGTACAAATGTGCGCCGTCGTATCTATGCGCCGACCCACATACTAAGATACGCTTTAAAATAGACTTCCTACGACCGACATAACTTGCCTATGCCGTCGTATCGTGGGCGCATATTTACGCTGGGCGCATTTGCCGCTCCCATAGATTTTTTATGCACATATGCAAATGAGGGAGATACGCCGATTCACGAACGTACTTGCGCCCGGCGCATAATATACGTGGTTTGCGTAAGTCGTACGTCCAGCGTAAAGTTATTCCCCATATATGAGGCACAACCCATGCAAAGGTATGGACCAGGGAACACAAGCCGTCGTATTTTACTCTGTTTACGTTGGACGTGAATATGGCTGGGCGTAGGTTACGTTCACGCCGTAGGCAGTGATCCGTCGTATCTTAGGCAGTTGTTCCGACGTGATTCTGAGCATGCGCAGAAGGATGCGTCCACGGCCCGGCACATGCGCAGTTGGCGATTCGTATCTGTCTGTCGCTCGGCCCATCATTTGCATGGGGTCACGCCTCATTAGCATGGCTCATGCCCACTTCCACTTACGCCGACTTACGACTTGGAAACCCAGCGCAGATTTGGCAGCACTGGCTTTGTGAATGCGCTGCGTCGGCATAGCGTAAAGAAGATACGCTACGGCGGCATAAATATGCGCCGCTGTTTGTGAATCCGGGCCTATATATACTGTTTAGGGGTTATAAGTAATTTTCTAGCAAAAAAAAATGTTTAACTTGTAAACACCAAATCTCATAAAGAGGCTTGGTCCTTAAGTGGTCAATACACTGCTCGAAGTGTATTACAAACAGTACACCACCAAATGCACTGTAGATATAGGCTAGACTGGATGCAGAGTGTATATGTGTGTGTGTGTGTGTGTATATATATATATATATATATTAATACACCGCCTGCACTGACTAAATATAGAGTAAACACTGAATATACAGTCTTTGCTAAATGCAGAGTGTGTATACTCACTGTATGTATGTATGTGTATATATATATCAAATACACTGCCACTAATTGAATAACCTGCCTGCTTAATCTAACTCAAGCTATCTGTATACACCAACAACACTACACACAGCCTTATATCTCGTGGGGCGTGGTTTTAGACCCCCTAATTCATGATTGGCCAAAAGCTCCCTGCCAATTATGGCTTTCTTAGCAGAGCACGCTGTGATTGGCCAAAGCATGCAGGTCAGGTGCATGCTTTATCCAATCATCATACGATGTCACAGTGCATTATGGGGCATTCTGTGCTGCTCAATTTTCCCATGAACACCCCATAGGTTCAGTTCATTTTAGAACAAACGAACACCCAATGTTCGAGTCAAACTTACGTGACTTACTCGAACCGCGGACTCATCCCTATTTAAAACCTGTGCTATCATCATGTATTATTTCATCACATTACATTTTTTTTTTATGTTAGATGGGGATTTGGATCAGTGCACTAATAGATACTGGAGGACTGTGCAGTGAGTGTTGGGGTTTAACCTCCAGCCTGGGTGTGGCACTTTTCCGATGGTTCAGCGCCACTACCCATTGATTTCAATGGGCAGGGCTGCTTTAGGAGCGGTGTATACACCGCTCTTACAGCACCTCAAAGATGCGGCTAGCAGGACTTTTTTTTACCATCCTGCCAGCGCACCGTTCCAGTGTGAAAGAAGAGGTTCTTTCAGGGCGCTGTGCAGGCGCCACTGTATTTTCAGAGCTATAGTGCCTGCAAAGCACCTCAGTGTGAAAGTAGCCTTAATGTTTTTTTTTTAATGCCTTCAAAGAAGCGTGTTGATGTGTTTTGTATGCCTTCATGGAGGCCTATTGCATTTTTATGCATTGAGGGAGGCTTGTTGCTGTGTTTTGTATTCCTTCAGGAAGGCTTGTTGCTGTGTTTTGTATGTATTCAGGAAGGCTTGTTGCTGTGTTTTGTATTCCTTCAGGAAGGCTTTCTGCTGTGTTTTGTATGGCTTCAAGGAAGCTTGTTGCTGGGTTTTGTATGCCTTTTTGGAGTCCTACTACATTTTTATGCATTAAGGGAGGCTTGTTGCTGTGTTTTGTATGCCTATTGGAAGCCTTTTACTATGTTTTTATGCATTGAGGGAGGCTTGTTGCTGTTTTTTCGTATGCCTTTAGGAAGGTTTGTTGCTGTGTTTTGTATGCCTTCAGGAAGGCTTGTTGCTGTGGTGTGTTTTTATTCAGGGATGCTTGGTGCTGTGTTTTGTATGCCACCGGAGAGGTTTGTTGCTGAGCCTTCTCTTTTCTTCATGCAATTGTTTTACAGTTCTAGCCTAAAAATGTCCTTTGCTCTCTATAGTTGTATTTCCTGCTTCTCAAAGACTTTGAGGAATTTAGGATTCAGAAAAATGATTTGCAGGAAGGTGGCTAGCGAACATAGTGCTGTTATAAAGGTGCTTGTGTGTATTGCTGTAAGCACCCACTTGCACCAACAAAACAGCAGGCCTTTAACACTAGGTCAGCTTGGTATATATAAAGTCCCTTGCAAAAGTATTCACACCCCTTGATATTTTCCATATTTTCTCATGTTACAAAACGTAAATGGAATTAATGTGATAGACCCACACAAAGTATTTTGAAGTGGAAGGAAAATGATAAATGGTTTTCCACGTTTTTTACAAATAAATATCCGAAAAGGGTGGCGTGCATTTGTATCCAGACCCCTTTACTCTGATACTCCTAACTAAAATTTAGTGGAACCAATTGGCCTTTAGAAGTTACCTAATTAATAAATAGAGTCCACCCGTGTGCAATTTATATAAATACAGCTATTCTGTGAAACCCTCAGAGGTTTGTTAGAGAACCTTAGCGAACAAACAACATCATGAAGGCCACTGCTCAGATGGGAGAATCTGTCCACAGGACAACTATTAGTCGTGCACTCCACAAATCTGGCCGTTATGGAAGAGTGACAAGAAGAAAGCTATTGTTGACAAAAAAGCCATAAGAAGTCCTGTTTGCAGCTTGCCAGAAGCCATATGGGGGACACAGCGAACATGTGAAAGAAGGTGCTCTGGTCAGGTGAGACCAAAATGTTACCTTTTTGAGCTAAAAGCAACCTATGTGTGATGGAAAACTGCACATCACCCTGAACACACCATCCCCACTGTGAAACATGGTGGTGGCAGTATCATATTCTGGGGATGTTTTTCTTCAGGCTGGTCAGAGTTGATGGGAAGATGGATGGAGTCAAACATAGGGCAATCGTAGAAGAAAACCTATTAAAGTCTGCAAATAACATGAGGCTGGGGTGGAGGTTCACCTTTCAGCAGGACTACAACCCTAAACATACAACCAGAGCTACAATGGAATGTTATAGATCAAAGAATATTCATGTGTTAGAATGGCCCAGTCAAAGTCCAGACCTAAATCCAAATGAGAATCTGTGGCTAGACTTGAAAATTGCTAATCACAAACACTCTCCATCCAATCTGACAGAGCTTGAGCTATTTTGCAAAGAAGAATGGGCAAAATTGTTACTCTCTTGATGTGCAAAGCTGGTAGTGACATCCCCAAAGAGACTTGCAGCTGTAATTGCAGTGAAAGGTGGTTCTACAAAATTGACACAGGGGCTGAATACAAATGCACGCCACACTTTTCACATATTTGTAAAAAAAAAATTAAAACCATTTATAATTTTTCTTCCACTTCACAATTATGTGCCACTTTGTATTGGTCTATCACATACAATCCCAATACAATACATTTACATTTTTGTCTGTAACATGACAAAATGTGAAAAATTTCAAGGGGTATGAATACTTTTTCAAGGCACTGTAGAGGGCCTGAAGTGTGGACCCGATATTTTTGTTATCATCCTAACACATTATATATTAAAATAAAAATGTTCTAACTTTATTTTGGACAAACTGGTGCTCTTCTAGAATGCTGATTTTTGTGGACAAAGTGACAAAATGGAAGTTAATTTTTTTTTTTCAACCCTAAGCTATTACACATTGGGACAAATCCAGCAAACAATCATCTATTTGCTGAAATTGTTAAACTAACATTAAGATAAGATCAAGTTATGTAACTGCAGACAGACATTTGCATAATGGTGACATTTTCACGCATGTGATCGTTAAATTCTAAATTACATTGCAATTGTTTATCTGAATGTTCTGATGCGCACGCAGTAAAAGTAAATGTCATTGAAATTATCTGGCATATTTGTTGGGATCTAAGGATTAATAGTTAGAGGAGATCATTTTACTTTTTTATTGGTTTAATTATTTATTTGTTATTGCCTTTTTTACATCTTAGATTTTTCCTGGAGGGGTCTGAATTCATTCAGGGTAGGCTTGATCAACCCCCCCCTTCCTTATGCACCTACGCAACAACTGATCACTTGTAAAAGTTGATATCTATAGCGATGATCTGTTGGAGTAAAAGGAAGTGTTGATAATGTCATGTGAGGGCATGGGTGAATAAAGTAGGTGGATTCAGAAAGACCGCCCTAACTTTGCGGCGGCGTAGTGTATCGTGTTTACACTACGCCGCCATAAGTTAGTGAGGCAAGTACATGATTCACAAAGTACTTGCCTGCTAAGTTACGGCGGCGTAGCGTAAATGCGGCGGGCATAAGCGCGCCTAATTCAAAATAGGCTGAGGGGGGCGTGTTTTATGTTAATGTTAATATGGGTTGACCTGACGTGATTGGCGTTTTTTAGGAACGGCATGCGCCGTCCGTGTACATTTTCCAGTGTGCATTGCGGCAAAGTACGCCGCAAGGACGTATTGGTTTCAACGTGGACATAAATTATCTCCAGCCCTATTCACGGACGACTTACGCAAACGACGTAAAATGTTCAAATTTCGACGCGGGAACGATAGCCATACTTAACATTGGCTACGCCACCTAGGGGGCATGTTTATCTTTAGGCGGCCTATCTCTTACGGAAACGGCGTATCTTTACTGCGACGGGCGGACGTACATTCGTGAATAGGCGTATCTAGTGATTTACATACTCTACGCCGAACTCAATGGAAGCGCCACCTAGCGGCCAGCCTAAATATTGCACCCTTGCGCCGTCGTATCTTAGATAGGTTTAAGTGTATCTCAGTTTGAGAATACACTTAAACTTAGGTCCGCACAGATTCCGAGTTAGGTCGGCGTATCTAGGCTCTGTCAAGTGTATATTTCACCCCCCCCCCCCCAGCTTATGGATTTTCTATCCCACCCATGTCTCCCAACACTGGGCCATATTCACAAAACAAGATACGCCGGATTTAGGCTAGGATCCGACTAGTGTAAGCCACTTACACTGTCGGATCCTAAATGTAATTCGCCGACGGCGGCTAGATGGCGTTTACGTTCAGGTCTCATTTGTTTATGCAAATGAGCCTGATACGCCGATTCCCGAACGAAATCGCGTCGCGTAACCGTCGCTTACGTCGTTTGCGTAAGCGTAAGGTTACCCCTGCTATATGAGGGGTAACCTTACGCCAGTCCCACGTATGCCATGTTAAGTATGGCGTCGGGTCCGCGTCGTCTTTTCCCGTCGGGTACATCGTTTTACTAAGTCGTTCTTGAATAGGACTTTACGTCAATGACGCACACGTCGGCGTCATTGACGTTTTCCGTTGAGAACTGGAGCATGCGCACTGGGCTATTTTAAGCCCGGCGCATGCGCAGTTCGAACGGCACGGGGGCGCGCTTATTTTTAATACAAGCCCCCCCTTGGAATTACGCGGGGATACGCCGGGCCAATTACACTACGCCGCCCCAAACTACGGAGCAAGTGTTTGGGGAATACAGCACTTGCTCCTGTAAGTTGGGGCGGCGTAGTGTAAATGGCTTACACAACACCGCCGCAGAAACTACAAGAATCCGGCCCACTGTAAAGAGACATCCCTTGATGTACTTGATGATCTGAACCAAAAAAAGAAATAGTTTTTTTTTTCCACTTGCTGATTAAATATTTTTCTATCGTTTATGGGAAGACGCCCCTCTGGCTTTGCTGCTGTCCATGTGTTTCAATTTTTTTTTTTACTTATGTCAGCTTGTTCCACAGTGTTGTTTTCCACAGTTTTTTAATTATGCCAAGTTTCCTACTTTTGCAGGTAACACCGCACCCAGTGGTGCTAATCTAAAGTCAGCGCTGTATTCTTCAATAAACGTAGAGAAAAATATTTAACAATTAGTAAAAGAAAAAGCATAATTTTGTATTTATATGATTTACCCTGCCTACTCCAGTCCAAAAAATGATACATCTTATCAATATGCACACTTTGTCCACAAATCTTTACATAAAGCCTCAATACTGAGCTTTAGGATAAATATTTAAACACCTGCAACAATTTAAATATGTAGATGATGTGTCAGAGACAATCTCTTACATTGCAAAGTAGGTTTAAGCATTCCAACATTTTTTTTTATTATTTTTTTTTATTCTTTTTAGAAAAAAATATATCCCTTCTCCAAATATTTCACAGCAACAGCATGCCTGCTGAGCCAATCCAACTGTCAGATTTTTGTATCTCTAATACAGTATTCTATAAAGAAAATGACACTTTGTGTAGTGCATGCATTGTGCCTAGAGGCAAAGACTGTTCTTGAATAAGGGTAAAAGAAGAAAAAAGACACAATTCTGCATCTGAAATGCCTGGTCCTTTACACTTTTGTGTAAAGCTTATCTTCATATAAGAATTTGGTATCCTAAGGGCAGAATACAATAGAATGCGCTATGCTTCCTGAGGATTATCACTAGGTAAAAAACTACAGTAGGAAGCTAAAGATTGAAAAATATCACATCACATCTGGCAAACTGAGAAACAAAATATGGACAGATTCACATTTATGTGAGAGAGATGAGCCAAATTGTTATGCTCGTCAGATCATGCTTTACTTTTTTGCTCTGTAAGTTTTTTACCTGCATGCAAAGAATACATTATGATTTCCTTGTGATTATTTTTCAAATGAACATCCAGCTTCCCAGAATGCTAATCAGTTCAGCTGGTGATGTAATCATTTGCAATGAGTAGAATTTTGCCATTAAAGGGACTCAAAGAAAAACATCTGTGTACTGTATCTAGACTGTGATGGAAGCAGCCATTTCCTGATCCATACAAGTTTCAAAAGAACAAAGTTACAAATGCAGAAGATTGTCTGTTGGTTAATACCTGGCACTAATGGAATCCATTCACACAGACTTTTGCCACGCTTCAATCTTAGCGACAAGAATCCACTAAGGTGTCCGTTTATGAAACTGTGAACATCAGTGAACCCAAGGATCGCCACTGATCTCAGTTCATTAACGGTTTATGAAACAGAGAAGATCGGGGGATAACATGTTGTCTGCTGATCATCTCCACACACAGAGAAGCTGTCACTAACTGACACAGAAATGGCTAGATTTTGAAGCTGCGATCTCAGCATTCCGATCGCTGTCAGAATTCACACTCCCCGATTTACCAGCTCAGAGCTAGTGAATTATATATACACATTATATAAATATATATATATATATATATATATATATATATATATATATATATATATATATATATATATATTTTCTTTTTATATATATATACAGTATATATATATATATATATATATATATATATATATATATATATATATAAAAAAAAATAAAAAACTCTGAATCCACTGCATCTCTAGACCGGATTGCTGCTGTAAACCCATCATTGTTATATATATATATATATATATATATATATATATATTGTGTGTGTATGTATGTATGTATATATATATATATATATATATATATATATATATATATATATATATATATATATATATATATATATATATAAATAATGATGATGGGTTTACAGCAGCAATCCGGTCTAGAGATGCAGTGGATTCAGAGTAGGAAGGGGGGTATAGACCTGGGAGCGTGCATTGAAGTGCCCTTTCCCAGGCCTATGGCCATTGTGGTATATATTGTCCAGCCCCAAGCCAGGAACGGGGGGGGGGGGGGGAGTGTAGAGTCAGCCTAGAAAGGGTTAATAAAACAGGGCAAGTACTTCCCTTTTCAGGCCTGCTTATTAGGCACTTGGTCAGAGAGGTTGGTGTGTTGCTATCAGAGCTGAATGCTGGAAGGACACCTGTTGCCTCAGAGCTGATCCTGCTGGGAGAGCTGTTTTGAGTAGGGGTGAGAGAAACAGCAGCACGCTGTGTAAAAAGGTCCCTTTCTGGATTGTGTACCTGCTGGGGTGAGCTAAACTGCATTAAAGACTGTTGCTCTGGTTAGCGCTGTGTACTGTGCACATCAGAGACTGAACTTTTCAGGTATTTGCACCTGTATTGCAAGAAAAACGTTGTTTCTTCGGTTTGTTTTGACGTTTTGCTGAATAAAGCCATTTCTATTTTACTGGACTGTCTAAGCAGGCGCTTCACCCCTCTGTTCCCTTACAATATATATATAGATAATATAGTGTAGGGGGAAAAACTATTTTATTAATGAGGTGGGCAGTCTCCTCTGAGAGTGTCCGTGTACTGAGTAGTGATAATTTATCACTGCTTAATAAACGGACACCACCAGAGTGTTTCAGTTAATTTCTGGTACTGTAATCTTGCTATGTCATTCCTGCTGCTAGGATTCACAGCTGCATGCGGATATAAGTAGCCACCGAGCCCAAAAAGCAGAGCAGCACAAGACACAATAACATGCTTTGTTAGGTACAGGATTAAAGATTACATATCGGCCTATACGCTCACGCATTGCAGAACGCCTGTCTTAAAGGAGAAGTCCAGCCTGAGCCTTTTAGGCTAGGCTTCTCCTCTGGGTCACAGGAATGCAATTCGTTTTGCGACCTCCAAGTAGGAATTTCGCCAGCTGCCCTGATTGATTGCAGTCTCAGCGAGCCACTCATCCTCTCCCCGCCCCTCCACTGCTCAGCACTCCAATGAGCGTGGAGAAGCAGAGAGGAAAGACGCCGAATGACAGTCAGCAGCTTTCCTCTCTGGGATTTGTGAGAACTGAGCCATCGGTGATGTCCGTGACTTGGTTCTCAGTGCAGACTCTGCAGAGACGGCGGGGGACAGATGGAGTATCGTTCTGATGCTCCATCCACCAAGGTAAGTATGAATAAAAAATTAAAATATAACCCATACTTCTCTTTTAATGGAGCCTTTAAGGGATGAATGAAAACGGCCACTCCCTGCCTCATAGCACAGCATACTAGTTCTGGGACAGTGCAGCTAAACATATTACTGATTCACAATTCTGAAGACAATGGGCTAGATTCACGTAGATCAGCCGATCTTTAGATCCGCGTGATCTATGTGATTTAAGATCCGCTGGCGCAAGTTTGAGAGGCAAGTGGCTAATTCACTAAACACTTACCTCCAAACTTGCGGCGGCGGATCGTAAATCCCCCGGCGGAATTCAAATTCCATGGCTAGGGGGAGTGTACTATTTAAATCAGGCGCGTTCCCGTGCCAATTTAAATGCGCATGCGCTGTCCGCGAATTTTCCCGGCGTGCATTGCTCCCAATGACGTCGCTAGGACATCAGTGGTTTCGACGCTTACGTAAATGACGTCCACCCGTATTCGAGAACGACTTACGCAAACGCCGTAAAAAAAAAAAAAATCGAAGCGGGAACGACGGCTATACTTAACATTGGCTGCGCCTCATAGAAGCAGGGGTAAGTATACGCCGGGAAAACCGCTACGGAAACGTCGTAACAACACTGCGTAGGGTCCGCGTACGTTCGTGAATTGCCGTATCTCGCTGATTTACATATTTCTCAGTGTAAATCAGCGAGAACGCCCCCTGCGGCCATTTTTAAATTGCAGTTAAGATCCGACGGTGTAACTCAGTTACACCTCTCGGATCTTAGGCATAATGAATCAGGCGCATAGATACGACCAGCCTAAGTCAGAGATACGACGGCGTATCAGGAGATACACCGTCGTATCTCTCTGTGAATCTGGCCCAATAAGTGGCATATGAGAAGGAATGACTGCTTCATTCAGAGCCTGTTCCCGCACATTTTACTTCATGACAGAGCTCATAAGAAAAAAAATCTAAATTCTTTTTATTTGAAAGAGAACATTGTGCCATTGCACATTATATATCAAAGTATAAATGCTTTAGAAAATGAAATACACAAAGAAGAAAAAAATAAACAACAATAACCAGACAAACATAAAAGATAAAGAATATGCATCCTAATCACACGTTCAACTATTTGACACAGTATTTTAGAATGCTTGTTACTTTTTTCTTAACATCAACTTTCCATTGATCTTGCAAATCCACTCACAGTTTAGTGGATTAAGTTCAGTTTTACTTCAAGCCTTTGCCAGAACTGATTAATAATGAGCTATTTCATTACTTTCGTGCTGAGGTGTGGAGAGCTCATCTGGCATTATGTGAATCTTGATTTTAGTCCAATATGTATTTTTCTGCTTTGGTACTGATTCCAGCAGAATAGGATATATGCTGGCTTTGCTTGAAGTGCGGTATCATGATGCAGTAAGAGCAAATTATTATTCAAAAAGTCTAGATGATTAAATGTAGTTTTGCTATGTATTAGAAATGAAAATATATAACATTTTCAGGCAGAGGAATATGAAAGAGCCCTGGTTCACACTGGTGCGATTTGACAAGTCAAATTGGCGGCATTTGCCGGCAATGACACCATCCTAATCGGTGTGACGCCGCATCTGCGGTGCTGCACCAATTTAAAAAAATAGTTTCTGTACTACTTGCTGCTATTTCGGCACAGATGTCTCTGTAATCGCCGCCAAAATTGGGATTGAAATTGTGCAAGTTCAGCTGAACTCTCATGGCTTCATTCCAGCAGCCCAGTGTGAACCAGGGCAGAAATACATTTTCTGAGGTGGCAAGTTGGGCAAGACGACATCAGGCATTAGTTTACTATCAAACAAAAATGGCCAGTAAATATTAGTAATTTAGATTGTCTCATGATAAGTATACACCCTATGTTTTTGTTTCCACTCCTAACAATACATTCTATGTGAAACTCCAAAACATGCATTCCAGGTAAGATTTATACATTGCAAGGATTGTAACAAACTTTATTACAGATTCACACCTTTCACTGTTCTGAACAAACTGGTGTATTTCTTGCATTCTTGCTCACCACCCAAGCAGACTTTGGGCTACTGTAGTTTACCCTAGCGTTAGCCCCCTGAAGATCGATCCGCTCTTCAAAGGGCATTTGACAGAAGTTCTTACTGCATGTGTTATCCCCTAAAAACTTGCACCACCATGCCACAACTGTGTGCATTCAACACAGTTGTGAGGCGGTTGTGGCATGGCCCCATTCAGATGAATGGGTTTCACACAGCAGTACCACCAGCTACAAGCGAATACAAGGCCTCAATGTTTTTTTAAGAAAAGCAACTGGTGCAACCTTGTTGTATGCATGTAGCTGGTCATGCACTAGTTCTTTAGAAAATGTTAATTTTAGGAGCGTTTTTTTCCTGAACAAATGGTTTTCTAACAGTGTATGTGATTTTCATTTGTTCCAAAATCGGATGTTACAAGCAATGCCGGGACAAGGTCAGGACAAAGGACAGGGACTAACAACAGTGCATGCAGTGCCAAGCTGAAACAAACATTTCCTTCCACACACTTACAGGTGTATAGGGCAAATAATCAGATATCCCCAACACCAAGGATTGCAGGGAGTGATAGGAGGGGACCCCTTCCAATCTATCCAGGAATACAGACAAGTACAGGGAGATCCCCATTCAGGAATACAGGAACCCCCTCCAGTTAAAGGAGATCCTGTGCCAAGAAGCTGCAGAGAGAGTGATCAGAGGAGACTCGAATACGGACAGCCTATCCACTCCCCTCTATAGTAGACCCCCTGCCAGAAGGAGTGCAGACAACTGCCCCCTTCCTGCTGAGGAAGGTGAATGGATTAAGCAGACACATCTGGAGCCATACAGACATTCCTGGTCACTGTGCAGAGGAGGAGACGGGGACATTTTCTCTGTGCAAGAACACACATCGAGTCCCAGTGTGGACCTGTAACAAGAGAGATCCATGATACACTGCAGCCATTTACACGTGTACATCATTTCACACCACCAAACAACCTTCAATAATAAATCTAAGCACAAACTGTGCTGAATTCTGGGTGTGGCCAGAGTGTACGAACAGTGGGAAGGTCTTAATTGGGCGTGGTTGTATAAAACCTGAGACTAACAGACATTTACAAAACTCAGCACAATAATTTACATACAATTTGTTGTAATAAATAAGTAGTGCTGTGCTGTGTGATAGGGTAGATGAATTAAAGAAAAGACAGTTGCTATAACTGATATGTGAACATCAAAAAATATTACTCGCTGAAGAAGTCACATGTCGTGACGAATACGCGTAAGAGTCCAGAGTCCACTAAGAGGTACCGGAGGTGACACTTGCGAACTTGCCACTTGTTTTTATGCCTGTTTTTATTGCATCCATGTGAGTACCATAATGTATGCATTTTTTATTATTAAAAACTTTTAAACGATACTACACTATTGGCGCTTTTTACCTCCCTGGGTGAGGGTCATTGTTGTCCATTGGACGTGACTCCTGAGGGGGACTTTATCCACAGAGAGAGATTACAGTTCACTGGGACACACTACATTCTGAAACGACTGGAACACCGTTGGCTATAGTATACATGCTGTTACCTTACAGCAGTAAGGTAAGGGGACACCCTCACTGAAACTTCAAAAGGATATTGGAATTCCTTCTCTGCACCACCTTCACTCTGAATATTTTGGCATAAGCACCAGCACTTTTTTGTTGATTGTTCCTTTGATATTTTGATCATTTAAACGGCATTTGTTTGTTTTTTTGCTGTTTTTCTGCATTGACACTGATGCGATTTTTTATTATCACTTATGTGTGTTGCTTTAGTTTTGCTACTATATAGCAGTGCATGCTTCATTATCACTGAGCACTTTGTATTTTTGATTGGATGTCATTTGTATAACTAATATCAGCGAGTAATATTTTGATGTTCACATATCAGTTATAGCAACTGTCTTTCCTTTAATTCATCTACCCTATCACACAGCACAGCACTACTTATTTATTACAACATGTTTTGGGTTTGATACACCTTCAGTGTTGCAGCAGTATTCCCTTTCTATCTTTCTCTTCCCCTCCCCCTTTTTTTTCATCCCCTCCTAACCCCTTCCCCTCCCTTCCCGTTTCTCTTTGGTAGCGCGGTAATATCCTATCCACTACATAAAATTAGACTTTTCCATTAAGGGTTTAATACAAACTGGCAAAAAAATACCGCTGCTTCTAAAAAGAGAAAGGAAAAAGAAAATAGACCCACCTAGTATGGAACAGCGGCATGCCAGAATTTCTTATATCAAATTGATGGAGCAACTCACAGCAGGTTGAAGGACCAATTTGAAAAGCATTTTCATATTTGGATGCCCTGGATCAAATATATAGAATCTTTGGTTTCCGACTCCCAGACTGTTTAGATATAGATCTGGGAATTGGGGGGGGGGGGAGTCTCTCCTTCACCCTTTTTCCCCCATTTTCACATGCCCTCCACCTTTCAGCCTATTTTTTGTCTCATCCTTTTCCTTCCTCTACACTCTCTCCCAAAGATATGCCTCTTAACATATTAATATTTCTGTCCCCCTTTACTTTTGTGGAGGGACAGTTTTTCTCCCCCTTCCCCCCCCCATATTTTTCCCCCATTGTACTCTTTTCCTTTACCCCATAAATATAAAACGTGGTCCAGAAAGGGAAAGACATCAATCTGCGCTCATTTATAGCTTTTGGAAATGTATTGATAACACCTATGCTTAAGGGTTGTAAAGGATTTTTTTTCCCTAAATAGCTTCCTTTACCTTAGTAAAGTTCTCCTTCACTTACCTCATCCTTCGATTTTGCTTTTAAATGTCCTTATTTCTTCTGAGAAATGCTCACTTCCTGTTCTTCTGTCTGTAACTCCACACAGTAATGCAAGGCTTTCTCCCTGGTGTGGAGAAAGCCTCTTGAGGTCAAAGGGGGGCAAGCAGGCAAGTCAGGACACTCTCTACTTTGCAGATAGAGAAAGGAGCTGTGTGTTAGTGGGCATCCTGACACTCCTGCTCGCCCCTTCCCCCCTCAAGAGGCTTTCTCCACACCAGGGAGAAAGCCTCGCATTACGGTGTGTAGTTACAGACAGAAGAACAGGAAGTGAGGATTTCTGAGAAGAGAAGGACATTTAAAAGCAAAATCTAAGGATGAAGTAAGTGAAGGAGGACTGCACTAAGGTAAAGAAAGCTATTTAGGGAAAAAAAAATCCTTTACAAAATTTGTATTTTCTGTACAGTTGTTTCTAACCATGTATATGTGCTACTGTCTCTACTATATATGATTGTGCTGAACTTTGGATTTATACGATTAGATTTTTAACCCTGTCTTATTTCAGGATTTAAACAAATCATTTTTTTTCCAAAAATGCTATTCTAGCTTGTTAAATGTAAGGCTTTAATTGCTAAGAACGTCTGCACATAGAACACATTGCAATTACAGGCATACCCCATGTTTAAGCATGCAATGCCATTCTACATCTGTCATCAATCAGCACAAAAATATCTTTAGAGAAATTTGTATTTGCTAATGGAGGTGAACAATTGTTCATTTTTATTAAAATGATAAAATAAAAAATAAAAATCAACATTCAAATGTACTACAATATACCTTTACCAGGGAAAGCACTGTTAGCTTTAGCAGTTATACTGAAAAATACTACATTACTAATGTTGCTCATGCAATTTGATGAGTAACAACATTTCACACATTTAACACAAGGCAGAACTCCACAAAAATGGTTCAGAAGACACATGAATCTTGCATGAATTCACTAATTAATTTACTCATACTTTCACTGTTATAAAACCTGCTTAGCGAAATACACTCCTGAAAGTCCTAACAATGCAAGTTTCAAGTGACAAGAGATCTAGAAGTTAGTTTCATACTACTTCACTGCAGTGCAATGTAATGCTATTTTGTGGAATATTTTTGTAGACTCCAATGGCATAGCTGATTAGTAAAAGTGGTCAATTGAGTTTATATTTTAGCACAGTGGTAGTGCACTGCATTGTAGTTTAGCAGAATATCTAGCTGACAGCAGGAATGCATTAGGAATGGTAATTTATTGCATCTTTTCCTCAAAATATAGCAAAATACATTATTTACCAAATGAGAAAAGTAACAGATTAAACATGTTTGATGTGATAATAGACAGATCATAAATATCACTTTCACAGTACTAGGATTTCAACTGAGTTATTTTCAACTGCTCTTTTCCTTTAAACATTACAGATTTTTTTTGTTAATACTTTTATTTAATGCATCAGAGCTGAATTTGGTAGAAGAATTCCAATGCCACAGTGGTCACAAATCTTTTTTTTTCTAGCTTCACAGGAAACTCAATTTTTATTCAACTGGTACTTTATAGCGGTTTGTCAAAGCAGACTAGAAATGTTATTTCTGCCCTTATTTGTGAACTTCAAAGCGCACTCTCAATTTTCAGCCCTTACTGGTAGAATACACCTGTGTTTAGTTCTGCTGTAGCTGCGGGTGATACTTTATTCATAACAGAACACATAGCTTTACCAGAAAAGAAATCCATCAAAGCATTTGAGCAGCTTCTTAATTCAAAAAATATACAGCCTGAGTATCTACGCTTGGTAATGTGATGTCAGGAGTATTGTAATAAAACTGGTCATTAATCCAAGAGTAGGGAGGAAAATACATACTGAGTTTTCTCAAAAGCAATTATGTATTGTTGATGAACATTTTTTAGCTGAATTTAGCATGTATGCTACCCATTCTCTATTTGTTTCATTTTAAATAGAGTAGGGAAGGTGAAAAACTGTTATCAGACAATTTTCTGCTATCCTGTTCCGGCTGGGGAGATTTTCCTTAACTTCTTATTTTTGAGACACAACAGGAAGTGAAAGGAAGTCTCCCTAAAGAAAGGGGAATTCCCCTCTTTTGCGCCGTACACACAATCGGTTTTCCCAGCGGTAAAAAGTCCACCGGGAAAACCAAGGGCAAAACTGAGAACCTGCTCGGTAGCTTTTTCCCCCTACACACGGACGGTTTTCCTGGTAGGAAAACTGCCATGAGAGCTATGGTTGGGAAATCAGGCCATGTGTATGCTCCACCGCAGGCTTTCCCTATAGTCGGCTTTAACTGTCGGAAAAAAATGCCATGGAGCATACACACTGCCAGTTTTCCCGGCCAAAAGCTGTCATGGCATTAGAGAGTTGTCATCAGAACATTTACCCGTATTTAGAAAACAACTCCTGTCTACGCATATATCCTTACAAAATTTTATTCCTAACACTGCCCAGTTTCCCAAAGTTGGACAGTATTTTACAGATTACAGCTCCAGATTTTTATCCATCCCTGTACTTAAAACTGTGCATGTATGTGCTGCAGTGTCTGTAGAAAGTAATGGCCCTACTCTGCATTTAAAGCGGAGTTCCACCCTGAAATGATTTTCACATTTTCCAGTCCTTTATTACTAATAAAAAACATTTGCAGTTAATATTTTTTTTTTACTTACCAGAAGTGCCCTGTTGCTAGGTGTGGCTCCTAATCTGCCACATGCGGCTCTGCGGCGATCCGCATCACTTCCTTCCTCGCCTGTTCTCCTGGAAAATGTGAGTTATCATTTCCCAGGAGTCAGTGGGCAGTACTGTGTGAAAAAAATTGCGTTATTTCCAGACAGGAAATTACACGATTTAAGACAGATGACAGCGCCATTTTTAAAAAGGGAACAACACCCTTTATTTCCAGAACACTTGGTGGTTGTCCCATATAGAGCAGCCAAGCATAAGAAGCTCTGTGAAAGGCGACGATCTTCGTACTGCAGCAATATATATATATTGTGTTTGGTTTTATATATATATATATATACAGTACAGACCAAAAGTTTGGACACACCTTCTTATTCAAAGAGTTTTCTTTATTTTCATGACTATGAAAATTGTAGATTCACACTGAAGGCATCAAAACTATGAATTAACACATGTGGAATTATACATAACAAAAAAGTGTGTAACAACTGAAAATATATTTCATATTCTAGGTTCTTCAAAGTAGCCACCTTTTGCAGCAGACACATCTCTAGAACTGTTAAGAGGAGACTGTGTGAATCAGGCCTTCATGGTAGAATATCTGCTAGGAAACCACTGCAACAGAAAGGCAACAAGCAGAAGAGACTTGTTTGGGCTAAAGAACACAATGAATGGACATTAGACCAGTGGAAATCTGTGCTTTGGTCTGAGTCCAAACTTGAGATCTTTGGTTCCAACCCCTGTGTCTTTGTGCGACGCAGAAAAGGTGAACGGATGGACTCTACGTGCCTGGTTCCCACCGTGAAGCATGGAGGAGAAGGTGTGATGGTGTGGGGGTGCTTTGCTGGTGACACTGTTGGAGGTTTATTCAAAATTAAAGGCATACTGAACCAGCATGGCTACCACAGCATCTTGCAGCAGCATGCTATTCCATCCGGTTTGCGTTTAGTTGGACCATCATTTATTTTTCAACAGGACAATGACCCCAAACACACCTCCAGGCTGTGTAAGGGCTATTTGACCAAGAAGGAGAGTGATGGGGTGCTGTGCCAGGAGACTACCTCTTGAAGCTCATCAAGAGAATGCCAAGAGTGTGCAAAGCAGTAATCAAAGCAAAAGGTGGCTACTTTGAAGAACCTAGAATATGAAATATATTTTCAGTTGTTTCACACTTTTTTGTTATGTATAATTCCACATGTGTTAATTCATAGTTTTGATGCCTTCAGTGTGAATCTACAATTTTCATAGTAATGAAAATAAAGAAAACTCTTTGAATGAGAAGGTGTGTCCAAACTTTTGGTCTGTACTGTATATATCATAATCTATAATTATAAAGAGTATTTGTGCCAAGATCTCAGGAATACTTCATCCTATCCAAGTGCTGCAAATTATTGCTGCTTGGAAGGGTAATGCTTCCTGGTTTTCCTCTTTATAGATAATGTTACCTATGTTGCCCTAACAGCGGGGCAGGACCTTCCTCCATCGCTGCCCGTTGTCATGGCAACTTGCTAAACAATCGGGGCTACGGCCGCCAATAACCCATCATGCACCTCTCAATCGGTTATCCAGGAAGAGGTTGCGATTGGGCTTCATATGTGCATTCTCATCAAGGCAACGGCCAGAAGACAATCATCTAAGTTGTAAATAAAATAAAAAACGCTTACTATCCAATAGCAAATATATATATAGCTTATGTGTGTTATTACTGCAGTGTGTGGGGAAGCCTGGAAAAATTTGTGGCCGGAATTCCGCTTTAATGTATAGTTTATGTGTAATTACTGTTATCACTTTGTACAGAAATGCAGTATACAGGAATGCTGCTTGGAGTATGGGGTGGGAGTATAAATAAAAGAAAAAAAGCTGGAGCCACAGACCGTAAAGGACAATGCAGTTCTTGGCAAGCAAATGAGATCAAGACGTGTAAGACTGATGAGGAGGACCTGGGGGCGCGGCTAGGTAATGGCTTGCATTTTAAGGATTTGAATTGTATTCTGGATGGCAACTAAAAACAATAGACAAACTACTAATGCAGTGCAGGAAACATTGAGGACACATTTTACAATTCAGATGCACAGCATAGTAATAATAAATGGGAACATTAAGAAAAATTCATTGTAAGACTGCAGATTAATTATTAAACACCCCCCCCCCCCCCGCTGTTCAAAAGTAGGACTGCAACTAAATAAAACCTGCCCCTGACCACATTTTAATGATGCCATTGTGAGTAAAAATCAGTAGACCTTTGCAAATCTTTTATTGTACTGGCCAGAAGTCCAGGCACAGATGTTACAAATGCATAACTAATATAACTTGTATATGTTTCTAAATGAGATTCAGCTTCACTTGAGTCTAATTTTGTCATCGATTTGCTTAATAAATGTGCCTTTGTAGGGGTGTTAAAATAAAAAGTGCATGTAACTCTTGTACATTTTTGTTCTGCAGGCATTCCCCAGAAGGACTGTAGACTCTAGGAAATTGATCTGTGCAACTCCATGTTATGTTTTATCTTGTGTTATCGAGGGTACAAGAGAAAACTGTGTGCACACAGGCAACATGTGTTAAACACAGGAGAATTTGTCTAGCAAGAAAAAACAACTTTTATGCTTCCCAGATCATAATTATGATTCCTGTGTTTAGCTGCATTTACACAGGTTTACATGCATTTATATGTGTCTAGCTGTGTAAAACCAGGCTAAATGGTCCCAGGATGCAGACATTTCTATGTCATGTAAGTGCAGTTCGACAAGAATGAACCTAGATGCTGCTGAAAGTCCATGATTTAAAGTGCATTTAGAAATTAACTTTAACTCTAACTTAAACACAAACTGTATTTTAATTCCAGTGTACACGGGCCTTGGATGTCTCACTATTTAGAAGCTGAGGATATTTTCTACTGGGGGAGACAGGTGCTGATGATAATTGTGGAGAAGACATTTAGGGCCCATTCAGATAGTTGTGTTAGGCCAAGTACACACGGTCGAACATGTCCGCTGAAACTGGTCCGCGGACCAGTTTCCGCGGACATGTCCGGCCTAGCGGACAAAAGTTTCTTAGCAAGCTAAGAAACTTGTCTGCTGGAAACATGTCCGTCGGACATGTCCGATGGTTAGTACACCTAATCGGACATGTCCGCTGGTTATTACGTGTAACCAGCGTCCTGAAATTCCGCGCATGCGTCGAATTGATTCGACGCATGCATGGAAGGATTGCACTTCTGTGTTTGAGAACGTCTGTGTCTTCTACGTCACCGCGTTCTCTGTCCGCAAGGATTTTGGTCTGATGGTGTGTACACACATCAGACCAAAAGCTCCCAGGAGACATGTCCGATGAAAACGGTTCGTGGACCGTTTTCATCGGACATGTCTCCTTGTGTGTACGGGGCCTTATGCTAATGCATAGAAAAAAAACTTGAAAAATGTTACTACACATTAGCTTAATGTGTGTTCACTGTGGTGCAGTGGTGTAATTATTTTTTAATTGCACCTCAATGTATTGCACAGAAGAATGCACTGCGGGACACCATGGGGGTTATTTAACCACTTGCCGCCCGCCAATGACAGATTGACGTCGGCAAAGTGGTTGTAGAATCCTGACTGGACGTCCTATGACGTCCTCAGGATTCTGAGCAGCTGCGCGCCCCCGGGGGCGCGCATCGCGGCGATCGTTGTTGCGGGGTGTCAGTCGTACACCCCGCAACACCGATCTCGATAAAGAGTCTCTCACAGAGACTCTTTACCACGTGATCAGCCGTGTCCAACCACGGCTGATCACGATGTAAACAGGAAGAGCCGTCGATGGCTCTTCCTCACTCGCGTCTGACAGACGCGAGTAGAGGAGAGCCGATCGGCGGCTCTCCTGACAGGGGGGGTTCGCGCTGATTGTTTATCAGTGCAGCCCCCCCTCGGATCGCCACATGGACCACCAGGGATGCCCACCAGGGAAGGGCAAAACAAAAAAATTTTTTAAAAAAAAGTCCAAAAAAATAAAAAAGTCTGAAAAAAAAAAAAATGGGAAAAAAAAGATGCAAAAAAAAAAAGATGCCAATCAGTGCCCACAAATGGGCACTGACTGGCAACAAGTAAATCAGTGCCGCCCCACAGTGTCCATCAGTGCCGCCCCACAGTGTCCATCAGTGCCGCCCCACAGTGTCCATCAGTGCCACCCCAGTGTCCATCAGTGCCACCCCACAGTGCCCATCAGTGCCACCCCACAGTGCCCATCAGTGCCACCCCACAGTGCCCATCTGTGCCACCCCACAGTGCCCATCTGTGCCGCCCATGAGTGCCCATCTGTGCCGCCTATGAGTGCCCAGTGCCGCCCATGAGTGCCCATCAGTGCCGCTCATGAGTGTCCATCAGTGCCGCCCATGAGTGCCCATCAGTGCCGCCTATGTGTGCCCATGAGTGCCGCCTATGTGTGCCCATCAGTGCCGCATACCAGCGCCGCCAATCAGTGCCACCTCATCTGTGCCCGTCAGTACTACCTCGTCGATGTCCATCAGTGCCATCTCATCTGTGCCCATCAGTGCCACCATATCAGTGCCCGTAATTGAAAGAGAAAACTTACTTATTTACAAAAAAATTACAGAAAAAAATAAAAACGTAATTTTTTTCAAAATTTTCAGTCTTTTTTTAGTTGTTGTGCAAAAAAAAAAAATCGCAGAGGTGATCAAATACCACCAAAAGAAAGCTCTATTTGTGGGGAAAAAAGGACGCCAATTTTGTTTGGGTACAGTGTAGCATGACCGCGCAATTGCCATTCAAAGTGCGACAGTGCTGAAAGCTGAAAATTGGCTTGGGCGGGAAGGTACGTAAGTGCCCTGTATGGAAGTGGTTAAGAAAGGCAAATCCACTTTGCACTACAAGTGCACTGAAAGTGCACTTGGAAGTGCAGTCACTGCAAAAAAAAAAAAAAACATTTTAGCTTGCACATAATTGGATGATAAAATCAACAGTGCTTCCCCTCATTTCAAATCTACCCCTCAGATTTACAGCGACTGCATTTCCAAGTGCACTTTCAGTGCACTTGTAGTGCAAAGTGGATTTGTCTTTCGTAAATAACCCTGCATGTGTTGTACTACATTGCATTAAAAAAAGGTGGCACACTGGGGCATTAAGGTGTATCTCCAACCTATTCAAAATAAATTCTCTGTCTTAATGCAACGCACCATATTGCATGAACACATTTTGCATTGACAATAGTGTGTTAACACAATGGATAGTCTCAATGAATCCCAAGAGTCACACACTCCAGTGTCAATGTATAATTTTCAGGTTTGACAGGAGATTATATGGAGAACAAATTGGTCAGTTTAAAGCAACAAATTGCACTATATAGCATATGAGGATACCTACGAGACTTGCTATACTTACTGGGCTGAATTTTGCATCTTTCGGACATTCGGATGCATCCAAATGTCCGAAGAAAAAAATAATGAATTTCAACTAATACCAATTAAATTATTGCGAAAATAAAATGAATTTGACATGATTCGTTAACCACTAGCCGACCAGCCGCCGCAGTTATACGGCGGCAGGTCGGCTCGGCTGTGCATGATCACGTAGTTATACGTCATTTTGCATTGCAGCCAATAGAGTCGCCTGCGCGCTGCCGGAGGCGCGCACGCACCCCCTGCTCGCCCCTTGTGCCGACGCACGTGCCCGGCAGTCGCAATCATCTCCGGGGACGCGCGGTCGCTCGTTACAGAGCGAGAACTGGGAGCTGTGTGTGTAAACACACAGCTCCCGGTCCTGTCAGGGGGAGAAATGACTGATTGCATGCTCATACTGTACAATGTATGAACAGCGATCTGTCATTTCCCCTAGTCAGTCCCACCCCCCTTCAGTTAGAACACACCTAGGGAGCATAATTAATCCCTTCCTCGCCCCCTAGTGTTAACCCCTTCCCTGCCAGTGTCATTTTTACAGTAATCAATGCATTTTTATAGCACTGATCTCTATAAAAATGCCAATGGTCCCAAAAATGTGTCAAAAGTGTCCGAAGGGTCCGCCATAAGGTCGCAGTACCGATAAAAATCGCTGATTGCCGCCATTACTAGTAAAAAAAAAATATTTATAAAAATGCCATAAAACTATCCCCTATTTTGTAGACGCTATAATTTTTCCGCAAACCAATCAATAAATGCTTATTGCGAAAAAAAATACGAAAAATATGTAGAAGAATACGTATCGGCCTAAACTAAGGAACAAAATCGTTTTTTTATATATTTTTGGGGGATATTTATTACAGCAAAAAGTAAAAAAAAATTTTTTTTTCAAAATTGTCGCTCTATTTTTGTTTATAGCGCAAAAAATAAAAACCGCAGAGGTGATCAAATACCACCAAAAGAAAGCTCTATTTGTGGGGAAAAAAGGACGCCAATTTTGTTTTGGAGCCACGTCGCACGACCGCGCAATTGTCAGTTAAAGCGACGCAGTGCCGAATCGCAAAAAGTGGTGCCGGTCATTGACAAGCAAAATGGTATGGGGTTGAAGTGGTTAAAGGTCTAATGAAACAAAAGGTCAACTCAGAGTAAATCTTACAGTCCAATCAGCTGATAAATTTTGCGCTCGAGGTTGAATTACTGGCAAAGTGCACTCCTGAGAACTGAGTGAGAAGGGTGTTGCATTGTATTTGAGCAGAGGAGAAGAGATATTGGGGGTTATTTAGTAAAGGAAAATTCCACTGTGCCCTACAAGTGCAAAGTGCACTTGGAAGTGCAGTCGCTGTAGATCTGAGGGGGACATGCAAGGAAAATAAAAAACAGCATTTTAGCTTGCACAAGATTGGATAATAAAATCATCAGAGCTTCCCCCTCATTTCAGATTTACCCCGACTGCACTTCCAAGTGTACTTTCAGTGCAATTTCAAGTGCAAGTGCACTTGTAGTTTGCACTTGTAGCGCAAAGTGGATTTGCCTTTAGTAAATAACCCCAATTGTCATTGTGTGTGTTAATGGATTCAATAAACAAACGATTTTCCAAACTACAAATCGTTATCACAAATATATATACATACATAAATATCGAATCAAAACCATATGCATACAAAATGAATCGATTTGGTATACCGAAAATCGACACTATACAGAACTAACAGATTATCTGAAAACGAATTAACGTAACATAATGAATATATAAGAGCGAAATGATGTATTTTACAAATGAAAGCATAATGAAACTAAACAAAATTTTCCAATGTGCACAATACTTGCTGATTTTTCTTTATTTTGCTTTCCCCTTTGTTTTACACTGCATACATTTTTGGGGTGTCATTTTTTTTTATTGTTTTCTTTAGACATTCTAATTTTGCCAATATCTGTAATATATCTTTACATACAAGGTAAAAGTATTTGTAAAATGTAACTGCTTGCAAAATGTTACGTTTTAAAGAATAGGTTAATGTATAATTCAAATTAATTTTAAAGGCTTTGAATTTGCTGTAAAAAGGTAATAAAAGCCTTGAGCACCAGAGAGGTGTTACATAATTGAAGGGAGAATTAGTAATTGAATTTAGTCCGTAGGGGCCACTTCAAATAACATAATTCGATGACTTCTTTTTGTTCTTTAAATACATACACTTTCCTTTGTGAGTGAAAAGAAAAATATATTTGATGCCATAAAATAGTTTGCTAGGGGTTGTAGATGTCACTTTGACATAACAAGTTGGGATAGAAGCTCTGCTTTAGCTTATGTCTGTGTACAAGTTGCGCTGTTTTACGGTTACTCCTGCGGAAGCATTATATTCTTCTTCCTATACAAACTAAGGTGTTTTATATTTAGATAAATCAATTCAAGGTTTTACTTTACATTTTCAGTTTTTTCTTTAAAATAAGTTGATGTATTAAATTTTTTCTTCGTTAAATATTCAGTCTGCCAAACTGGAATTTTAGTTCCTAGAAAGGGAACTTGCCAGGATAGAAATATGGGAGCTGCCACTATTTCTTTGTTTCTAAAAGTTCTAGCTCCTGGGATGTCACATTTCTTTCAATGTTCAGTGAGTCACTGAACTGGAAATACACATACCAGCTTGTCTAACACTTTACTGGTTGAGTGCTTGCGGTGAGTTGGTGACACATTATATAATAAAGCAAAAATATGCCATGGCATTTAAAGCAGAAATAAACCGAAAACTAAAAATATGTTACAGCTTGCCAATCATTAGTTATGGTGAGTGAAGCTAAACTCCAGCTGACATCTTATAAACAGTCACATCAACAGTTTTGTTCTTTTTTGAATAAAGATTTTACATAAAAGATTAAACTCTGATCACTATCAGGCGTAAATGGTTTGTCTCTTGAATGCTACATCAGCAGGATAGCTTGTTCTTTTGAAAAACAGACCTACTGGCTAGGTCACTAGATGAAAATAAAAGGAAGAAAGCTTACAAAAACATGCAGCCACCACATCAAGAAATGGTAAGTTGCAATATAATAAATATTTGATTTTGGGTTTAACCCCCGAATGATGGCTATAGCACAGCTGACTAGTACTGGGACACCGTCATATGATGGCATCCGTGGTCATATGCTATGTGATCACAGTGTCCAGTGAACATTGCTGATCACAGTTTGAGGTAAAGAGCCAATCAGTAGCTCTTTACCACGTGATCAGCTGTGTCCAATCACAGCTGATCACTGATGTAAACAGAAGCCAGTTATCGGCACCTCTTTCCCCATGCTGAGAGAATAAGGAGAGGGGAAGAGAGCTGATACCTTCCTTCTCTAAAAGGGACATGTACACTGATAACCAGGGTGCTTATTATCAGTGCTTTCCCAACAGTGCCCACCAGTGCTGCCAATAAGTACCCATCAGTGCTGCCAATCAGTGCCTCCCCATCAGTGTCACCTATCAGTGCCACCTAATAGTTCCCATTGGTACCACCTATCAGTACCCATCAGTTCCGCTCATCAGTGCCCACAAGTACCTCCTCATCAGTGACCACCAGTGTCACCTCATTAATGCCTATCAGTGCAGTCCCATCAGCCCACATCAGTGAAGGAGAAAAATTACCTGTTTGCAAAAATTTTAACAGAATTTGAACATTTTTCTTTTCGGTCTTCATTTGTTTATTTAGCAATAAAATAAAATAAAATAAAACAGTGGTTATACTACCAAAAGAAAGCAATATTTGTGTGAAAAAAAGTATAAAAATGTTGTTTAGGTACAGTTTTGCACGACCATTGTCATTTTATCTGCGAACAGTGCTATAAAAATGCACTGGTTACTGTAAAAATTACACTGGAAGTGAAGGGGTTAACCACTAGTGGGTACTGTAGGGGTTAAGTGTGCACTAATGTGTGATTCTTACTGTGGGGGGCGTGGCTGGGCGTGTGACATCACTGATCGTCGTTCCCTATGACAGGGAACAGACGATCAGTAACATGCTCACTATGAAGCATGGGGAGAGGTTTGTTTACACTTACCTCTCCCCATTCTTCCTCTCTGTGACTCGATCATGGGACACGGGGACGGTCAAGGAGAAGAGGACTGCGCTCACGACCCACGACTGGGATCTTAAAGGGAACGTACATGTACGCCCTTGTGCCCAGCCGTACCATTTTGTCAACGTATATTTTCGTACGGCGGTCCTCAAGCGGTTAAACTATTTGAAGCTGGCAGTAGCAATTTTCATGTGAGCACCAATAATAATATATTCTTGCAGGCTACCTTTAAACGGCTTCTCATATCTCTAGGGGCTGCTTCATTTTTCTGCATGACTTTTAGCTAAGCCTCATGAAAAGAATTCCCTTGTGTTTTCTTTGTTCTTAGTCCTGGCCTGGAGACAAGTGCTCTTATCCATGCAGCTAAACTTGTGCAGGGCCTTCCTGTCTCTAGTAGTTAGTGATCTGTTTCTTTGAGAATTACTTAAATGCAGTACAAAAATAGAAATTATGGTACATAGCACTGAAGACATGGGGGTTGATTTACTACAGGCAAATAGGTTGTTCACTTTGCAAGGGATATTCCGCAAAGCTTAGTGAATGCAGTGAAAATTCACTTTGCAAAGAATACCTGATCACATGTAAGGAAAAAAAAAAAACAGTGGTGTTTTGCCTTAAGTGCTGCTCAGCTGACAATACTTCAAAACAGACTCACACACCTTCCCTTACTGGGAAACCAACTGTTTTGGCAACATTTGTTAAGATTATTATGAATGATATGACCAAGGCTAAGAGCACACTCTTACCCCAACCCCTCAAGTCTAAGGCTGCATTCACACCTGAGCGACAAAACGCCTAAAGCGCGACGCTCAGATACGCTGGAGGGGAGAAATAACATTAATCTCTATGGAGATGGTTCACATCTCCACGCCGAACGCCGATCACGTGAAGCTCAAACAAGTCCCGGACCCTTTTTTGTCGCGCGTATTCAGGCGGCTTCGGCGTTCGACATAGCCGACAATGACCTGTTAAAAAAACGCGGTAAAAAACGCAGCGTTTTGTCACGGCAAATCGCGGTACAAAACGCTGCAATTTGTCGTGGCACATCGCGGTACAAAACGCCGCGCTAAGGTGTGAATGCAGCCTAAGAACCCACAGAGAAAAACAGGACCTTGCTTTATAGCACAATAGGTGATTTAATTTCCAAAGGCTGTAACACCTGTTAAGCCCACCCTGACTTTTTGTGTAAGGAAGCCTTGACAATTCAAGTACTCTAAGCTGGTGGATAAATCTAAATTCATATGAAGGTTTTTTCCAACCTATACATCAGAAGAAGGGGAGACATCTTTTGTACTTTTTTGGCTCAGTCATACCTCAGATTAATTTGGCCAGGAATGTTGGCGCTACATGTCACGAAATAGAGTTTCATTAACTTCCTATCAAAAGAAAATCGAGGGGCTTCTGTCCCAATATATATTTATCCTTATATCTGATCTAATTTGTTTAGAAAGTTTTGAGGGTTTTCCAAGTAGGAAGCAGTTTGACCCATCTTGAATCTGAAAATTCGAAATGCCTAAGTAACGTTTTTCAAGTTTTCAATGTACTTGCAAAGTATAGTCTATTTGCCTTTCGTAAATCTTCCCCAATGTGTCCGGTGTTTGCATGTTGATAACTTTGCCTTCTGTACACACGTTTATAACATTTTGCAAAGTTGATGTTGCTTCACTGGTGAATGGCAGCTTCAGCCATAAAGTTTTGTAAGTGACTGTGTGAATTGAGGCCTTGTTATGGGGGAGTAAGGTTTTTACCTAGTTCTTTTGGATTTGTTAAATTGCCTGCCCCTAGACAATTCAGTGGTCTGCCTTTTCTATAGCTCTATATCCTCCAATGAATAATTAAGAAAAGATAATGTTTTGTACCCTCAGTAAAATCCCTTTCTCCAGATGTACTGAGGGAACTTTGTTTTTCTTCTTATTACAAATTATTATATTCTCATTAATTAATTATATAGCAATGGTGAAGTGCATATTGCTGTTATGTGTATTATAGACACTCTAATTTGTGGTATAGTCACAGACTTGTTTACAGGTATTAAGGAAGGAATATTGAAATCAATATGCAATCCTGAAATGTTACCAATGTCCTAAGGCAGAGATAATGAATGCCAGATAAAGCATACTGACAAAATAAATCAAAAATACATTATCTGTCAATAAAGGTGTGCTTTGTGAAGTTTACTTGGAAAATGATTTGCGATGTATTGAAATAATCTGTTTTATCTTAGAGTTAAGAAATATAGCTTTTTTGTTCTGTTTTGTCAGTTTAACATTTTATACAACACAAAAGCATGCGCAAAGCGAGCTACTTGTACTTACATTTTGATTAGTTTTAATATAAAACAAGATCACTACCATAACAGAACACTTTCTATAAAACTCTACAAACCTGGAATTATGCACAAATCTATTCATTCTATGAACTGCAACTGTACAATGTTGATTGAGTATTACATTTTCAATTTCTGCTGCTTGTTGGATTACTGTAAGTGAATGTCAGACTAGCACTTAGAAAGACAGTGCTACCCAGTTTTGGAAAGTAAAGATGATATCTGTTTTTGCTTACATTCACCAGCATGTTTTGGCAGTTTTAAAGGGGTTGTAAAGGTAAAAAAATGTTTCCCTAAATAGCTTCCTTTAACTTAGTGCAGTCCTCCTTCACTTACCTCATCCTTCCATTTTGCTTTTAAATGTCCTTATTTCTTCTGAGAAATCCTCACTTCCTGTTCTTCTGTCTGTAACTCTATACAGTAATGCAAGGCTTTCTCCCTGGTGTGGAGTTACGTGCTCGCCCCTCCCTTGAGGGGGCGAGTAGGAGAGTCAGGACGCTCTCTACATTGCAGATAGAGAAAGGAGCTGTGTGTTAGTGGGCGTCCTGACTCTCCTGCTTGCCCCCTCCCCCCTCAAGGGAGGGGGCGAGCACGACACTTCACACCAGGGAGAAAGCCTTGCATTACTGTGTGTAGTTACAGACAGAAGAACAGAAAGTGAGGGTTTCTCAGAAGAAATAAGGACATTTAAAAGCAAAATCGAAGGATGAGGTAAGTGAAGGAGGACTGCACTAAGGTAAAGGATGCTATTTAGGGATATTTTTTTTACCTTTACAACGCCTTTAATATTAAGGGTCTTGGTGATTATTACTTTTCAGTATCCTTACAGAAAATGGATATGCGCTAACTATGAAAATCAGATATTGTTAAAAGCAATGTGACACATGCAAGGGTGTTTGTACCCTTACTGTAAGTCAGTGGCATACCTACGGGGGGAGGGGTGGTCCACCTCAGGTGCCACACATTGCGGAGGTGTCAGGCCGGCTATCAGAGTGGGACAAGGCAGTGGTAGGTTCAAGAGGTGCTCTCTGCTCTGTAGCTGTGCTGGGCTGGCTCTCGTTCGAGCGAGTCGGCTGCTGTCATTGAGCTCACATCAAGCTCTATACTGCCACCTCTGGCTGTTTCATGTATGTGCGCCCCTCGTGTGTGCTGTACAGTAATGTATTTTCATAGGGACATGTGGAATCAAGACCTGGGACAAGCAAGACCATCTTACAAGTGGGGGCTGTGAGTACAATGGAGGAGGCTGTTTGTGCATGGGGGGGGGGCAGAGCAGAGCTGTGTGTGTGTTTTCAGATGTGTGTGTGTGTAGGGGGGCAGCTGAGTGTCTACAGGTGTGAGGGGGCTGAGTGCGTACAGATATGAGGGGGGGTGAGTGTGTACAGGTGTGGGTGGGCTGAGTGTATACAGGTATGAGGGGCGCTGAGTGTGTACAAGCATGATCAGTGAGGGGGTGTCAGATATAGGATCTGCCCTGGGTGCCAAATGCTCTAGGTACACCCCTGCTGTAAGTAAATGAAAGGGATAACCATTATATAAAGAACACTGTGTTAAATATAACATTTAAGCCTAGGGATACATACGTAATTAAATCTCTGTTACAAAGTGATTTAACTATCTGTTGGCAACCGTCTCATTTGCAGCACACTGAAATCAACTAGTTACTAGAATCTTACACCACAGGGAGAATACAATGTAGAATTAGAATTGATTATTTAGTCAAAAGTACCTGCATTAGTGAGAGAATGCTGTTGCTACAACAAATCAGCAGAGCTCTCTAGAACCTGTTCATAAAAAATATGGAATGAATGGGTTTTACCACCCTATTCTTTCTTTCCTCACTAAATCAAAGGAATATATTTTCCACCCCCTTTTCTGAATGCATGCTACATGAAGTATCCTGGAATACATTTTCCACCCCCTTCTTTGAATGCATGCTACAGGAAGTATCCTGGAATACATTTTCCACCCCCTTCTCTGACTGCATGCCACAGGAAGTATCCTGGAATACATTTCCCACCCCCTTCTCTGACTGCATGCCACAGGAAGTATCCTGGAATACAGTTTCCTTTTTTTTTTGTCCCCCTCATAATCCAGATGGACATAAAAGTCCTGTCAGAAACAGGAAAGACTGGGAAAAAGATGGCAAATCCACAAATATGCTATTTAAATTAATATAAATAAAATAACATATCAGTAAAAGGAAACAATAGTGAGAATAAGCAAGGGAAAGAAAAAGGAGTGGAAATCTCTGTATATCCCTAGTCAACACCAATATATTTATACTGATGACAATATCTAATGGAGTACTTATCTGATCCTGTGAGCAGAAAGAAAGAGGAGGATCCACCACAAGCAGCCCCCTTTATGGAGTCCCCCGTTGGGGCGTGGTTAGTGACTATATGGACTGCTGGGGGTGGTGGTTGTTTTAAGTTTTTTACACTGAATGTTTTAGATACACTTTCTGCTGTGAGCATTATTAAAGGAAAGATAATGCATAAGATACTCGCCTCCTGTCTTCATATAATCAATATTTTCCGTCACAAGCTAGGAAAATCTCAAATTTTACTCACATGGTAACTAGTGAGGGGTAAGGAATAAGGCTGTTGTCATAAATATACTCCTCCTGTTCCAAACCAGTGTTCAGTTTCTGGCTTTATCAGAGGATAAAGAGACAAAATTGTATAGCCTTATGCTCCATACACACGATCCGAATATTGTACGACAGATCGTACAACTTTTTTCGCTTAATAGTCACAAGTAGAAATTAAATAGGTTATTAAAGTCACGAAAATTCTCATACGACAGAAAAAAAAAAACGGAAGTGATGTCATGTGTTGTAATGTATTGTATTGTAATGTATTTGTATTGTATGTTCAGACGACAACTGTACTGACTAAACTAAAATCGTACAATCTGGTACCGTACGAGAAAAATTGTGTGCATGTCCGATAAAATAGTATTGGATGAACTGTCATGATCGTCTCTCAAAAACTCTGTACTAACAATCCGATTATCATATGATTCTTCCTCGGACGACATTTTTCGTACGATATTCGGATAGTGTATATGGGCCATTAGTCACACTAGCAGTAGTTCTTTCAATCACACCTATTATTGTATAACCTTTTCCTATCTTTTCGCAAAACATCCATACACTCATACATTTGTAGGGATCTGCTGCCTTCTCCTGTCTGTATTTGTGAATAGCTGTTCTTTGTTATTTACCTGTTAATGGTTATAGACAGGTGCTTCCAGTCCCTGTTAGCTGGGTCAGAAACACTGATTGAATGACTGTGATATACAGTATATAAAGGGAAGTTTTCAAGAAATAGACACAGAACTGAGCCACATGCCCTGACACACGAAAGGTGTAGTTGATTTGTTTTTCACCCAGACCAGAAGCAGAGACTAATAGACAAGTATTCCTATGCTGTAATAGTTAAACTGCAGCTGCCCATAGCTTTTTGAATGTGTATATGAAACTTTTTGACAAATGTATCTCGTTTGGATGGATTTTGCCCCCTTAAGTCATTGGGCTTTTGGTTCTATTTGTATAAGCTTTTTAGCTATAGATTTTGGAATTTTAAATATTGCTTTTTGGAGTTTTTTCTTTAAAAATTAAACTTTATTTTATTTCTTAAGTTATATTTTAAGCTTGGTAGACTTTTAATTGTGTTGTGGCCTGGTGTATTCTAGGCTTTAACAATATGGAGGCTGATCCTTTTATATTACCGGCAGGTGAAAGTGTCTTCTATTGTGTGATCATCATGAGCCTATGAAGTTCTCTGTTGTATATCCTCGCTATCTTCATTGCCCAGTGATGATGTCCATTTTGACAAAACATGTCAGAGGGGGCTGCAGGGGTGACGCCATCATGCCCACTGGTGTGTTAGGTGCTGTTTTTTACTATAAACCAATTGCATGTCTAATTAATGTAAGTAGATTCCTAGAGTTCAATAAACCTTTAGTTAAATAAGAAAAAATACAGCGCTAATAAACAAACAATTAAAAAATGTGAGATATGCACATAAATTAAAAAAAAAAAAGGAAAAAGAAGCTGCGCTATGACAATAACCAACAAAACAAATGTGGCATAATATATAAATCAATTGTGGCTAATATGTATAACAATTGTGACTGATATTAATCAGATAAGTCCCAATAATGCAAACAAGGGTGTGATAATTCTTGACAACAAAACACCAAGGGATGTGCACCTCCAGCACAAGAAATGTACGCTTACCAGAGGCAAGCTTAAAAAAGCCTGTAAATAGTGCATCCGATGGGGTCTTTATCCAGAGGCAATAATAACAGTGGCTCTCCAAGTAGGATGGATGGACATAGACCATATGCAGGCAACCAGAGGACCTCGCTCGTCAGGCAATCAGAATGTATATCACCGTTTTACCCAAAATGAGAAAAGGTCATAGTGTATCGTATAAAGGTTTATTAAGGAAACATGTTTTAAAGGGCCCTTACTGCTTGTTCAAAACATGTAAATATACCTTAGTGTACATAGTCACAGGTAAATAGTTCAGTATTATGGGCCAGATTCACAAAAGAGATACGACGGCGTAACTCCTGATACGCCGTCGTATCTCTGTGTTAGGGCCGTCCTAACTATGCGACTGATTCATAGAATCAGTTACGCATAGCTAGCCCTAAGATCCGACAGGTGTAATTGAATTACACTGTCGGATCTTAAGGATGCAATTCTAGGCCGGCCGCTAGGTGGCGAGGCCATTGCGGTCGGCGTAGAATATGCAAATGAATACTTACGGCGATCCACGAAAAGTCCGCGCTGCCCTTCAATCTAACTTTACGTTGTTTCCGTCGAGTTACGCCATGTAAAATTAGAGCTGAGCCCTAGTTGTCCTAAGCCATGTTAAGTATGGCCGTCGTTCCCGCGTCGAAATTTCAAAAACAACGTCGTTTGCGTAAGTCGTCCGTGAATGGCGCTGGACGCCATTTACGTTCACGTCTAAACAAATGACGTCCGTGCGACGTCATTTAGCGCAATGCACGTCGGGTAATTTACCCGACGGAGCATGCGCAGTACGTTCGGCGCAGAAACGCGCCTAATTTAAATGGTGCCCGCCCCATTTGAATTGGGCGGGCTTGCGCAGAGCGCATTTACGTTACACCGCCGCAAGTTTACAGGTAAGAGTTCTGAGAAGCAGGCACTTACAATGTAAACCTGCGGCGGTGTAACGTAAATCACATACGTTACGCTGCCGTGGAGCAACGTAATTCTACGAGAATCTGGCCCAATGTGTTGTAAAGCATGTTGTTACAATTATAAAAAACAGTGCAGTAGGTTATATAAATGTGTTATGATTCAATAACATTTTCCATCCTAAAAATGACACGTAATAGTTTTGCAGGCATCTAAAAAGCATTTACTTACTAAAGTTTGAGTTTTTTTTTCTATGGGAGTCTTTTACATGCCTCAGATTAAATATGAAATGTTAAATGTATGTGTGAGGAGTGGGTTTCCATTAAATGATTCAAAGCAAGTTTCAAAAGTCTTCATCAAATGCTTTACAGTTTAGCAGAATGTTGTATTTAACAGAATAATGCACGCCTACACAAAACAATTAACCGCTATCATTCAGTAGGTATGCTGTGGTTTCAGTAACATAAAGGTAGGGAATGATTAAGTATTGCATTTTCTGCTATCTGAGTAGGACTTTGCATTGTGTTTTTCTTATTAGAATCATTGCATAGCGTGGGGATTAGCTCTTCAGAGATCTTTGTCACGTTTCTTTGAAGTTGAAAACATTTTAATTCCCTTTGGCTGACATTAGTACCAAATTCACAAAACTTCCCAATACAGAAAATGCATCACACCAGATTGGAAATTACTGAAATAAATTCAGGAACAAAAACAACACTAATACCCTTTCTGGATTTAAAGTAAACCTGGCATGAGAATTACAGATGTTGTCATATACTGTACCAAAGCCAGGGGTGGCTTGTTTTAAAGTTATTCTATTGTTTATTAGGGATACATAAAGCAAAGCTCCACCCAAAAGGGGAAGCTCCTCTTGTTTGCCTCTTTCCCCTCCCTCTGCTGCAACATTTGCCCCCTTTTTGTGGGGAAGCGGATAAAAAAACAGGTATCCGCTCCCACTTCCAGATAAGATCGCTGCAGCGATCTACAGAATTTTTGGCCCATTCTCCTTCCCCCGCTGTCTTCTGGGAGACACAGATCCCAGAAGACTGCGACCCATTCAGAAAGCGCATCGTGACTCATGCATGCCCAATAGGAAACAGGCTGTAAAGCCTGCACCCGGAGCCGATTGATGTTTTTTTTTTTGTAAGAATATTAGGTATTTAAACATAAATACACATTAACCACTTAAGACCGGACCATTATGCAGATAAAGGACCTGGCCAGTTTTTGTGATTCGGCACTGCGTCGCTTTAACTGACAATTACGCAGTCATGCGACGTGGCTCCCAAACAAAATTGGCGTATTTTTTTTCCACACAAATAGAGCTTTCTTTTGGTGGTATTTGATCACCTCTGTGGTCTTTATTTTTTGCTCTATAAACAAAAATAGAGCGACAATTTTGAAAAAAAAACAATATTTTTTACATTTTTGCTATAGTAAATATCCCCCAAAAAATATATAAAAAATATATTTTTTTCCTCGGTTTAGGGCGATCCGTATTCTTCTACATGTTTTTGGTAAAAAAAAAAACGCAATAAGTGTTTATTGATTGGTTTGCGCAAAAGTTATAGCGTCTACAAAATAGGGGATAGTTTTATGGCATTTTTATTAATCTTTTTTTTTTTTACTGACCGTTGTCATTGATACAGTGATCAGTGCTATAAAAATGCACTGATTACTGTAAAAATTACACTGGCATTAAAGGGGTTAACCAATAGGGGCGCTAAAAGGGTTATGTGTGTCCTAGGGAGTGCTTTTAACTGTAGGGGGGATGGGCGATGTGTGACACGACACTGATCGCCGCTCTCAATTACAGGGAGCTGTGATCAGTGTCCTGTCACTAGGAAGAATGTGGGAATGCTTGTTTACATCAGCATTTCCCCGCTCTTCCTCTCCGTGAGACGATCGCGGGTATCCCCGTGGACATCAAGTCCGTGGGAACCGTGGCAGGCGCGCCTACAATGCCGCATCTTAGAGCCATTGTGTCAACGTAAATAGTCGTGCACTGGTCCTTAAGTGGTTAAGACAGCCTTGTGTGCATTTCATAAGATATGTGGGTCAGATACTGGTGACTCGTTGGTTAATTTTTTTTTGGAGATGCTGAGAGATTATTGTGTGGGTTCGGCTCTTGTAATTTAGTGTTGCAGCGCCAGATAGAGGAGAAGGAGACACCCTGCTCTTTAAGTGACATAGAAATTGCAGCGTGGTCTGACCACATAATATCACGGATTTAAGTACTCAGTACTTGTTGCAAGAGCCATTTGTTTGTCAGAAACATGTCGATACATAAATAAGATTAGTGTCTATGTGAAATAAAGTGTAGTTCTCCTCATTAGCATGACGGCATCTCCATGCATCAAACAGTTTCTCTTTATGGAGTAGTGCTTGCAGGGATGTCTTACATTTGGGCTTGCTTGTACTTGTGTCCACTTTTGGGTCTGAAGTAAGGTTAAAGTCACCACATACCATGAGGCTACCATGTTTCATGGCATCTGCTTTTTTGAGTACCTTCCTTATAAAGCGTAGTTAGTGAGAGTTGGGGGCATATAAAGTTACCAGTGTGTATGGTTTGGAGTTTACGTCCCCAGTTACAATGATGTATCTTCCCCCTTCATCCAAAAGAGTTTCCTTGAGTTGAAAGGAGAGGGTATTTTTTATGGCTAGGAGCACTTCCCCTTTTTTATGTTTGGGTAGTCTCTGTGCGTGCATGTTGGGGTTTTAGAAAGTTGGAAATGGGCTTCTTGCATGCATAGGATGTCCGCTCTCTGCCTGCAGGACTCTTTTTACATGGAGAATCTTTTGGCGGGTGGTTTAGAGTAGACCATGGGCATTATTTGTGAGGCAATTGATGATCATAGCAGGTGCGGTACTTGTGTCGTATGGTTGTGTAGGTCAGGTACTCACTGTGTCCGCATGGTCTTCTCTGACATGCCTCTATATGAAGTGGACAGAATGCATGAAGCTTGATATCTTCAGTGAATAGGTATGATTAATTTCTGATATGGCTGCGTGTATCAAACAGCAAAAAGAACAAGAAAAAAAGTGCAGAACATAAGAATTGGATCTTACTAATGATCCTTGGGCAGAAGTATCTGCGTTGGTAATTGGGGAAAAAAAGGGCATAATAACTATTAGCTCATATAACTGGAGATGCTGGTTAGCAGATGTCTTTTACTTGTGAGCTTCACTGTTGTTTTTCTTGCTAGAGCACTTGTGGGATACTACTTGCCACTCATTTTGGACTGGTTGTGGTCTTGCTGGAGATGCTTAATGAGAGGCCTGGTCAGGGAGTATACCCCATTGTCGTAAGGCTGTGATCCCTTCCTCTAGAGTTGTTACTGATGTTGAGGACCCATTATGTGTGATGGACAAAGTCGCAGGGTGTTTCCACTTGTGAAGGACTTTGTCATTCCTTAGGGCCTTGGTTATTGTCGATAAGTTGCGACGATGTTGTAGCGTGTGCCTGGAGAGTTTAGGTAGAAACCTTATGGTAGCGTATTGTGGAGGGATATTATCAGGTCTTCTGGACAGTTGTAGGATTTGTTCCTTTATGTGGTAATAATGTACCCTTAGCAGTACATCCCTTGGGGTCTCCTCAGAGAGAAAAGAAGGTTTGGGGACCCTGTGGATTCTATCCACTATGAGTTCCTGTGTCGTCAGTGATGGAGCTAGAGGTGGAGAACAGGGTGTGAGCATATTGGAGGAGATGATTCGGTGCAACAGACTCCGGAATACCCCTGATTTTAATATTGTTCTGTCTGGATCTGTCCTCCAGGTCTGCGATCTTATCCTTCATCAATGCTATATCTTCACCCTGTGCTGTATGAGCTTCCACCATTTTCTTTTCCACATGATCTACTCTGTGGCCTCTGGCTTGTGCTTCCCTTGTGCATTTATTGATGCCTTTGATCATGTCTGCCTGTAGGGATGACCTCAGGGACAACAGCATATCCTTCAGCATCGTGTCCGATATGGGTTTGTCTGATGTGGGGAAGTCAGCTATGGGATCCCCCACCAGAGCCTTATGTGCTGTATCTGTGTTGTGTGGCCCGCTAACCTCCACCTCTGGGTCAGGCTGTGGCCTAGCTGGAGAATGCCTTCTGGACCTCAATTTTGCTGGGCTCCTTAGTGCTGGGCTGGATGTTCACAAGGACGACTTCCTTTATAGCCTGGCGGAATGTGATGAGGCGGATGTTGTTCCGTGGCTGCCGTTGTACGCCGCAGTCTTGTTGTTAGGCTGTTGTTCTTGGGGCACCGCCCCCATGTTGTTGTTGCTGGTGCGAGCCAATATTGAAAAATTCAGGTATCTTGCTGCTGCAAGTTTTTCCTGTGCCTTGGCATCTCTGGGGTGTTCAGGGATCTGATGGGTCTGTTTGCAGCCTCGGATAAACCGGTGAGCTCAGATGGCGATAGATTGTCTTCGGCGGACAGACGGAGCTCCTGAGTTAAGCGGCCATATCGGAGCTCAGTTCGCCACAAAATCTTTTTTTTCAAAGGTAAAACAATTAGGGGATTTCAAAGGTGTCAGATAAAAAGGTCAATAGAAAAATAAATCGAGGGGTGGGAAAATGTGGTTTGGGGAGAAAGGAAGGAAGCCTGCAGGGGAAAGAATGGACGTGGGGGAAAAATAAGACTGGAGTCAATTAATGAAAACATCATGTAGGGTACTGATAAAGTTTGGGTAGTAGAAATGGCTAAATCTCAATTAGTTTATGGTGTAAGGAGGCAACTTTATTCAGAAGTAGAGTAGACGTCTAGCCAGTCTACTAGGTTTTCCTGAATTTGTCTTGATGGTGGAAAGAAACAGTTAGGACAAAGTTTCATGCTGGATTACTGCACATACCTGAAAGAAATACACAAAGAATACCAAGTAAGAATACATATGCCTAATGTATAAAAGTGTATTTATAACCAAACACTTCTTTTTAGTTTTGAATAGAGTAAGGATTAGAACGCCTATCAGTTTTTTATATACATTATTTATTGCATCTGAAGTGTTTTTTTTATTTTTATTATTTGTCTTTCTATTTTGCTGACATGATGGTAGTAATTTTCATTTTGCGTCCCTGTACAGAAACAAATTTATTTTTTGAGTCTATGGAATAGAGCGTTTTTAGAACCCCTGATGTCCTGTATGCTACTAAAGCATTAGCTCTGTGTGTGGAAAACCTAGTACTGCTACTCTTTTACTAACGTTCTATTTGATTTCTCAAACATGAGCTTAAAATGTATTAATGCAGTTTATGTGCCTTCCACATAATAATAATCACAATGAAAAAGTTTAAAGAAAAACCATAGGGTTCAATCCTAGTAAATGGGTTTTGTCTTCCAGTTTTGCCTGATATAATCGTGATACCTAGGAAAAAACACGCTAAATCATAAACAGTTTTTTCAAAAAGTAGTTTATCTCTGCTGTAGTTTTTTCTAACTGCAGAATTCAACTATTTCTGTACTGGAAGGGAGTTGTCTGGGACAGACAACAATTGTAATGATTTATTGATATTTAGTGATATCACTAACTTATAAATTATAGGCAATAGCTTTCAACCACAGCTGGTAGTGTAAATTCAAACAATTAGTCAGGGCTTGACTAATTTCTACAAATAGCCTGGAAAAAAATATTTTAAAAAGCTACATGCTTGGCTTTCATGCTAGTAAGATCACTTTCATACACTTGAAGTTATTGACTCATAACATTCATGCAGGTCATGAGTTTTGACATACATGAGGGATATTTATTCTCAGTTTGTAAGTGCAGTACTGGCAAACAACACAATTCTGGTATCCTAGTTTCCTAAAACAGGAGTAATCAATTAAATTTAATGCATTATAACATTTTCTACCTGCACCCAGGGGTTTTTACCTACAGTATAATGTAAGATGTGCATCGATCATGTACAGTAGTTTCATGGTGTCATTTGTTCCCTTCTACTCCCAGCCTATATTAGAGTAAATCTTCATATTCCGATGTTAGAATTGTATTTTTGTGTTTAAACATGAGCCATGCTATATAGCACTATGTGAGTTAATGCATGACCTTTGTCTATATGCTAAGAGCTAACACTTCCTGTGAAGAAACTATATATCCAACAATCGCTGCATCTTTGAGTCTACTGTTCTGCATTTGAAATCTGCATAGTAATTAGATCTGAAACAGGCGAAATCAAGCAGAGCAATGAAGGGAAGATATGTGTTTTCATTACAGTAGCACTCCCACATTTGTAATGCAACACAGAGGAAATCTTGAGGCATGGACTAGATTCTGCATGACCCAGAACAAGAAGTTGCCTGTCCCTTTAGCAAATTGGGTCAAGCTAGATGAATGAATACATGGACATATTGGATTGGAGCAGCCATAACATGTGAGGCCATCATCATAACTACACTAATACCTGGCTAAAACAACAATAACATTTGAAACGCTACAATGCCTTTAAATAAGTGTATGCCTTGATCATAATGTATTGCTAAATCCAAACACAACTCTTGACTAAGCAAAAGCTACATACACCCTGTTTTTATATAAAAGTCTAAAATGCCTTTAAATAAGTGTATGCCCTGATCATAATGTATTGCTAAATCCAAACACAACTCTTGACTAAGCAAAAGCTACATACACCCTGTTTTATATAAAAGTCTAATTCTGAGATGCAAAAAGTATGCATGCAGGTTCCTTCCTACTAAGATTTTTTCTCTTAGGCGTATTTGTAAAACTGGTTCTCTACGGGAGATATGCCTGGAATTGGTAAGGCAGCTAGCTGTTCGCAAATGCACATAGCAGGGAGGAGAAGGAGAGTCGTGCTATCAAAGCTACTATTTTTCCCTCTGCATAAATTGCTTGTGGTATTAGCTTTGGCCAAGCTTCTTGAAATCAGCACAGATGGCATAAGTAGTACACTTTTATTTTTATTTTTAATTACCGATAAACTCAGTTGTGTTACAGTATCTTGAATACATGACCTATCCCCCCGCCCCCAATATTTTTTTATCACTTTTACCACACTTACAATGCACTAAAATATCCAAATGTGTCTTTTATGACCATAAAGATATTTTACATAATAAGTATTGACATAAGATAATACAATTGCACTAAATATTTAGTAGTAGATTGAGTGATTCCGCAAATGCATGGAAAAGGGGTTTGCAATTCAGGAAATATAAATGTATTTTATATAGCTATAAAAACTGTATGTAATAAAATGGGAGTCTATAAAGTTATAGCTGGTACAAGACTTGTAGAACAGATTTGATTTTTATCCAAAATCACAGACCATGAAAAGAAACTTGTTATGATAGAAATATGTAGTCTGATCGCCCTACGGTGGGGGGGGCGGTATCTGGGGGCCCCCTTATTAAAGGGACTCCCAGATTCCGATAAGCCCCCCGCCCGCAGACCCCGACAACCAACGGTCAGGGTTGTCAGGAAGAGACCCTGTCCTTATCAACATGGGGACAGGGTGATATGGGGTAGGGGGGCCGCAGGGCGCCCCCCTGCCCCAGAGCACCCAACCCCCCCATGTTGAGGGCATGCGGCCTGGTACGGCTCAGGAGGGGGGTGCTCGATCGTCCCCACTCCTTTTCTGACAGGCCGGGCGGCGTGCTCGGATACGGGTCTGGTATGGATTGTGGGGGAACCCCATGCCTTTTTTTCGGCGTATGGGGTTCTCCTTACAATCTGTGCCAGACCTAGGGGCCTGGTATGCCCCTGAGGGGGAACCCATGCCGTTTTTTTATTTAAAATTTGGCGTGGAGTTCCCCCTCATGATTCATACCAAACCATGTCGCCGAGAATCAGCACGATGCCGTCGTGCTGGAAACACATTCTCGGTGACAGGTACTGTACAGCTAAAACATAACACAGGCTTTCGATCTCTCAAGCTACAATCATGGGCAAAAATATTAGCACCCCTGCATTCCTCTCAGATAATGCACCACTTCACCCAGAAAATTGTTGCAGTTACAAATGTTTAGGCATTCTCATGTTTATTTATTTTGTTTGTATTGGTATGATACAAAGTGGCGAAACAAAAAGCCAAATCTGAAACATTCCATGCAAAACTCCAAAAATGATTTGGCACCCTCAATTTATTATTTGTAGCACACCCCTTGGACAAAATTACTGAAATCAATGGTTTCCTGTAAGGCCCCGTACTCACGACCAAACATGTCTGCTGAAACTGGTCCGTGGACCAGTTTCAGCGGACATGTTCGATCGTGTGTAGGCAGTAACGGACAGGATTCCAGTAAACATTTGTCGGCCAGACCGTTTCCCAACGAACAACTGTTTCCTGGTCTTGCTTTAAAACAGTCCGCTGGAATCGTGTCCGCTCGGACATGTTCGGTCGTCTGTACACAAAAGCAGCGCACAAAAACCCCGCGCATGCTCAGTCAAAATGAGGAGACGGGAGCGCTCGTTCAGGTAAAACTCGCGTTTGTTTGGGATATGGCACATTCGTCATTTCAAAGCTTTTGTTCTAGCAAGAGAACAATGTCTTAAACCGGCGCAATAAACAACAGTTTATTGCCTCGTTTTATTAATTCTTCTCTTGCTAGAATAACCCTGTTCTCTTGCTGATGCAATTTCAACTGAGTTGTCCCATACTGAAATGTGACATTTCTTGCTTGTGATGTAATCATTTATAAATGTTTTCTAGGCCAGACGTGTGTTTTTGTTGGTGGTCCTCCATATTTTTTAAATTTAAATTTGTAAAGGAATGTTCATCTTCTTATTTTTTTGGGTGTGTTTCTAGTTATGTCACCATGTTGTTCATTTTGTTCTTACATGTTATTTTTTTTGTTTAGGGCTTTGTTTTTTTTTTGTTTTTTTGAATTTTAGAATATTTAACCATGTTGGCACACCAAATGTCCCCCCCCCCCCAAGGAGTTTGTGTCCTTTGTAAATGACCCATTGGATTTTTTTTGAAGGTTTGCTGCCTAATAATCCCCACAGTATAACAAACAATAGACAGGTTTTCAAATGAAAGCAAAAAGCCATTTATTTTGGCAAATGTCATAAAAAAAAAAACAGAACGGCAGCACTAGAACAGATAGCAAACTATATGCAAACTGGCATTTCCAACATGGTGAAGGATAAACTACCGAACCTCAGGAGGCAAACAAAAAAATCTGAAGCAGCAGCACAGAACCAAAGGAACCCAAACTGTGGTAGTCCAAACAATATGTCCTTTGTGTGGAAGGAAATGGAAGGCAGGGAATCACCGTTTCCTCCTCTTTCCAGCCTTCCCTCCAGGCTGCCTTCCAGCGGATCTTACACAGGCTCTTGCAGGTGGGGTCGATGTGGCAGCAGGAGGATGGTGTTCAGCAAGCCGGGCCGGGTCACATAGCCCAGTGTCTGGGGTCAGCAGGCCCTTCTGCATCCACCAAAGGACCTGGTTCATCAGGGCCTTTGCCAGTCTTATCTGGTCCTCCTCCCCTTCATTTAAATCGTGTGCCAAGGAGGCACTGAAGGCCTCTGTGGGGTTGAGGGGGGCCCTCATGATGGCGCTTGCCTCCTGGATCATGCGGAGGCTTGCCTCCTCCACAGGCCTCAACTGCCTCCTTCGGCCTGATGGCCTCACCTTGGGGGGAGAAGACTGGCTGGTGGTGGTTGTCCTGGGCGGGGGGACCTGCTGCAGGCCACTGGGCCCGGCCTCCTCCTGGCTGCCACTGACCCCGGCCTCCTCCTGGCTGACAGAGACGTGAGGATCTGCCACCTCCTGGCTGATCTCTTCTTCCTGTGTCAAAAAAGGAATTTTTTTTACTATTTAGCCAAATCAAAACACACACATTTTCATGTTTTTCTTTTATTATTTTAGGTTCATTCTAACTTGAATAGACTCTCCTTCTGACCCCTGCAGTTGTCATCCCTGACACCTATTTGTCTGGCGACCTTTTTTTTTGGTTTTCCCAGCTTGGCTTTTCTTTTACAATATCAACTCATTAATCCACCAATAATTATTTACGCCAGAAATATAGAGGAAACTACTATACCTCCTTATCGAAGGGTGGCAGATCTGCATCTCTGTCAGCCAGGCCCTCTTCTTCTGACTCTGCAGGGCTGTGGTCATCTGGGGAAGGTCCGCTGGAATGTAGCGTGGAGGGAAGGTTGGAAGCAAGACTAGACATCGATTTCCTGCCCTCCATTTCCTTACGCAAAAAAGCCATCTGTTTGTAATACCACAGTTTGGGTTCCTTTGCTTGTGTTGCTGCTGCTCCAGATTTTTGAGATTTATTAGCTTTGTATGCTCTTCTATATGTGCTTCTCAGGTTGGCAAGTTTATCCTTCACCATGTTGGCAGTGCATCCTGGCACCCATGTTTGCATATAGTTTGCTAGCTCCTCTAGTGCTGCCGCTCGTACATCTTTATTGCAATATAAAGAGTTTTTTGAATCCCACAGGATGGGCGTGTCCTCAAACTTTTCCAGTAAGGCCTCTATTGCTTCCTTAGTTTGGAGGAGGTCCATTTCCCGGCCTTATTTTCTTATTTTATTTTTGAGTCTAGATTAGCAAAACATAAACCAAATAAAACTAGATATTAAAAAGGATCAGCGTTGACCTTGATATAATATGTGTCCCTAAATTTATGACCTATATATAATTACAAACACAGTCTCTCTTGTTGTAAAAATGATGGCCAGCTCGGCCGCATTGGTTGTACCAAACATTGATTTGCTACATGCAGACCCATTGGTAACATTGCAGTAACTAATTTTAATATAGAAACCTAAACAATGCTTACAAATGAGAGCATTCATCTAGGCACTATTTCATGTGTAGATCTCCTGCCCCTGAGCATGGATGACAGAAAAGACACTTCCTAATGACCTCTGTACAACCAACACTGAACAATACTTTGCCTGATCTGAATACACCATCCAAAAAGATTTAAATGAGGTACAGCATTGTTCACATCTCTATTTTGTGAGGTGTCCAAAAGCATTTGGATACCAAAATAACATTGTGGTACTCAAGAGACAGAATAGCTTAAAAAGGGTGCAACCAACAGACCAAACCCCCATCCCATGGCTCTCCATTTTCTAGGCCTCTGCTGATCCCATTTTGAATTTCCTTACCTTCCTGTCTCTCGTTCCTCGTTTCTCACGCTCGCCTAATTACCGCGAAACCTGCGTAATCACGGCGTGCGCCTTTTATACACTCCGCGTATGTATGAAACGCCGCCCTCGTTAGCTTTGCCATGCCCCTAATCAATGTGTTTCGGAAATATGGCGTTAACTGTGTATGTTCTGGATGCGCTCGAATATTCTCTGCGTAACCTACGTAAACACGTTGTTTGCATTCTCTACACTCCGCGTATGTATGAAACGCCGCCCTCGTCTCCGCCCATGGCGGAACATTTCCTCTTTTCCCTGCCCATAACCTCTGTGGGAAAGGAAAGATGGCGATGTCACACGAGCGGGCACGATGCTCTCAGGCCGCAAGTGAAGGGACAGAGGCAAGGACGTCCCTATCCAGGCAAAGAAGATACAAAGCCACTAATATGCGGTTCGAGGAAATGGTGGAGTTAGTTTCCATCATGCGGAGGAAGGACTATGATGGTGAATTAGGGCCATACAAGACCCCTAACCGCCGAAAGGCACACATTATGGACAAGGTGGCGAGGAGAATGCAGAGGATGTTTGGGATCACCAGGTCCAAAGAACAGCTGAGGAAACGCTGGTCCGACTTAAAATTGAGGGAGCCACATCAGATGAAGAAGATCCTTAAAATTCTGCGTTAAAGTAAGTAAATTTTTTTGGGGTTGGGGGGGGGATTGTCTGAAAGAATGTGTTGCCATGTATATTTCACCATCTGCCTCCTTGGCCTGCTTGTACTTTTGAAGACATGTTGACAGTTTTTGTTTTTTACGTAAATACCTACCTATTTTCAAATAGTGTTCTTAGTAAACCGTGTAACATCACATTGTTTCTCAGAAATGCAAGGTTATTCCAGGAACAACACACATGGACATGGCTCACTGGCCAAAAACTTTGGGCCAGATCCTCAAAAGAGATACGACGAAGTAACTGCTGTTACTCCGTCGTATCCCTGGTTCTAACTTTGGAACTGATCCACAGAATCAGTTTTCCAAAGTTAGGCAGAAGATCCGGCATGTGTAAGGGACTTACACTGCCGGATCTTAGGATGCAGTACCGCATCCGCCGCTGGGGGCATTTCGAGTCGAAATGCAGCTTCTGGTATGCAAATTAGCACTTAGGGCGATCCACAAAGCTTTTCAGCTTCGTTTTTTCGCAGTTAGTTTTAGTTTGCAAGTGTAAAATTAGGGCTGGTTTTACAAAGTGTAAAGTTAGTAACACCATGTAAAAGCACATTCAAGCGACGGCATTTGGTATGCATTCCTGAGGGAGAACTCCACGGCAATTTGTAAAATCAAAACCGGCATGGGTTCCCCCCCCAGGAGCATACCAGGCCCTTAGGTCTGGTATGGGTTGTAAGGAGACCCCCCCTACGCCGAAAAATCAACGTAGGGGGTCCCCCTACAATCCATACCAGACCCGTATCCAAAGCACGCTACCCGGCCGGCCAGGAATGGGAGTGGGGACGAGCGAGCGCCCCCCCCCCTCCTGAGCCGTACCAGGCCGCATGCCCTCAACATGGGGGGGTTGGGTGCTCTGGGGCAGGGGGGCGCACTGCGGGCCCCCCCACCCCAGAGCACCCTGTCCCCATGTTGATGAGGACAGGACCTCTTCCTGACAACCCTGGCCGTTGGTTGTCGGGGTCTGCGGGCGGGGGGCTTATCGGAATCTGGGAGTCCCCTCAAATACGGGGGCCCCCAGATACTGGCCCCCCACCCTAAGTGAATGGATATGGGGTACATCGTACCCCTACCCATTCACCTGGAGGCAAAGTGATAGTTATTAAACACACAACACAAGGGTTTTTAAAATCATTTATTAGTCTGCTCCGGAGGCCCCCCCTGTCTTCTTTAGCTCTAATACCAGGGGGGGCTTCTTCTTCTACTCTCCGGGGGTCTTCTCCGCTCTCCGGGGGGGGTTTCTTCTTCCGCTCTCCGGGGGGGTCTTCTCCGCTCTCCGGGGGTCTTCTTCTATCTTCGCCGCTCTCCGCTGTTGACTCGGCGCACCCCGGTTCTTCTCCAGCTGTCCGGTGCCTTCTCCTTCAGCGCTGGCTGCCTGCTATCTTCGTGTGTTAGCTCAATTACTAGCAGGCAGCCAGCGCGGTCTTCTGTGACGTCATCTTCTTCTCTTCTCTTCTTCTCCCTTCTTCCGATGTTGACACGTCGCCTCTTCTCACTGCAATGATGGAAGCGCGCCTTGCATCCCATTTATATAGGCCTCACCGTCCCATCATGCTCCGGTAGGTACCCACGTGGGTAGGCACCCACCACGTGGGTACCTACCGGAGCATGATGGGACGGTGAGGCCTATATAAATGGGATGCAAGGCGCGCTTCCATCATTGCAGTGAGAAGAGGCGACGTGTCAACATCGGAAGAAGGGAGAAGAAGAGAAGAGAAGAAGATGACATCACAGAAGACCGCGCTGGCTGCCTGCTAGTAATTGAGCTAACACACGAAGATAGCAGGCAGCCAGCGCTGAAGGAGAAGGCACCGGACAGCTGGAGAAGAACCGGGGTGCGCCGAGTCAACAGCGGAGAGCGGCGAAGATAGAAGAAGACCCCCGGAGAGCGGAGAAGACCCCCCCCGGAGAGCGGAAGAAGAAACCCCCCCCGGAGAGCGGAGAAGACCCCCGGAGAGTGGAAGAAGAAGCCCCCCCTGGTATTAGAGCTAAAGAAGACAGGGGGGCCTCTGGAGCAGACTAATAAATGATTTTAAAAACCCTTGTGTTGTGTGTTTAATAACTATCACTTTGCCTCCAGGTGAATGGGTAGGGGTATGATGTACCCCATATCCATTCACTTAGGGTGGGGGGCCGGTATCTGGGGGCCCCCTTATTTGAGGGGACACCCAGATTCCGATAAGCCCCCCGCCCGCAGACCCCGACAACCAACGGCCAGGGTTGTCGGGAAGAGGTCCTGTCCTCATCAACATGGGGACAGGGTGCTCTGGGGTGGGGGGGCCCGCAGTGTGCCCCCCTGCCCCAGAGCACCCAACCCCCCCATGTTGAGGGCATGCGGCCTGGTACGGCTCAGGAGGGGGGGGCGCTCGCTCGTCCCCACTCCCATTCCTGGCCGGCCGGGTAGCGTGCTTTGGATACGGGTCTGGTATGGATTGTAGGGGGACCCCCTACGTCGATTTTTCGGCATAGGGGGGTCTCCTTTTTTTTAGGGGATGAAGATGGTGTTGCAATTTTTTCGCGTGCAAGTGCTGCTATAATTATTCAGCAGGTAATGGAGTGCAGCACTGAAATGCACAATATGCGTGAAAGGATGGTTGTCATGGAACAGAATGTAACAAATGTCCTTTTGGAGTGCAGCACGGAAATGGACAATATGCGGCAAAGAATGATGGTCATCGAATCTAATTTTAAAAATATTATTGACATGATGGGCCGTGTCAAAGACTGAAGCACCCCCCGCCCATCCCCCGCCCCCACAACCATTTTTACTTTTTGAATAATGAATATGCCAAAATTTGAAGATGCACACACAGTGTGCCAACATGTGCTATCTGCCATCACAGAATATCTAGTGTCTGTGCTTTGTGGGTCCAACCCCCTCCTCCATCCTCAAGTAGTTGAGAGGAAGGGTTTGCTCCCACAAAACACAGACATTGATCACCCATGATGTCAGATAGCACATGTGGTCCAACCCCTGTTTCTGGCCAAAGTACTGGAATGATGAACATATCCAGCAGCCATCCCATAAACAGCACCAACTCGCGAAAATTGACGCTGCTGCTCCGTCATGGCTTCAAACCGGCCGGCTGGTCAGTCAAGAACACACTCCAACAGAAAGCACTCGCAAATCCAGCACTACCTGCGAGGAATGCGTGACAAACAGATACGAGCGTACAGGACGCAACTGCAAAAGCAGAAACAACCTGCAAGCCTATAGCCGAATGACAACTACGATCCCGCAAGCACACGCACTGAACCCGTGAATACAAGCTGCCAAACGTGGAGACCGAAAAGCGCGAATCAGCTCTAACCAAACCTTCACTAACACGAGCAAACACGTAACTAGCAAAAGAGGAACAGAGGGCGGCGCCATTAACTTTGGTCTTCCCCTTTATAGTGACGTCGTACGTGGTTTACGTGCACGCGTTCCGGTACGACGGGAATTTGGTCCGCTGGTGTGTACAAGCCAGCGGACCATAAGACAAATCAGCCTTGTTCGCCGGAAACTGTCCGTCAGACAGTTTACAGCGGACAGATCCGGTCGTGAGTACAAGGCCTCAGAGCTGGTTCTCAAATTTTCTGATGGAAAAAATTCCTATTGGAAGATCCGGTCGTCTGTAGCAATTCCGATGTGCAAAATTCCGACGCATGTTTGGAAACAATTTGACGCATGCTCGAAAGCATTACACTTCATTTTCTCAGGACCGCGTTCTTGATGGTCGAAAGTTCAGAGACCTTTTGTGTGACCGTGTGTATGCAAGCCAAGCTTGAGTGGAACTCTGACGGAAAATCCGACCGTGTGTACCGGGCATTAGCCTATTTTATCTAACCTTGTAAAGAATGGATCTATATGCTTACCTATTTCGAAGTTGCTCTGGTGCAGTCACATGTTCTCTCCAGCGGCAGCTTCCTTGTAGAGGAGAGAGCACTAGCAACGGCTGCAAATGCCTGGGAGATGATGTGTCCCATAGGCTTACTATGGGGCATCCATTATCAACTACCCCTCCTCTAAATTGAAGTCACCACTGACAGCTGGGACCAGACCAGAGTGGCTTCAGAATAGGTAATCTGGCAGAGCGCTGCCCTCCTAAGGTCTAGAAAGAGTTTATGACCCAGGATTTTCAACAATGCTGGTTGAGGGGCTCTAGAGAGTTGGTGTCATGGAGAGGAAACAGTTTTTTTCAGTTTCCTCAGTGTTTGGTAAAGTTTGTTTTGGGATCTGGACCCTGGAGATTTCAAAGTGATCCAAGTGGAATGAAACCTCCAATCCTCAGTCCAGGTATTCAGAACAGCCAGCACACTATTTGGTCAGGTGTGTGCTGGGCTTTTAGAAGTGACCTGACCAGGGTTCTAGGCTCCACCTTGGCAGACAGGAGGTCTGGCCAAGGAGTCAGGAGAGCTCCACCTAGGAGAAAGCTGGAAGCCAGTGCAACAAGAGGCTGCTAGCTGTGTGCACAGAGTTGGTGAGCGACCATTATGTGGGAGACAGACAAAAGCCTAAAGGGTAAGGCCAGAGCAGGAGTGCTGCATATACAAGGCTGGAGGCCGAGGGATCGTTTGTTTTGAAGCAAGAGTAAAATGCTAAAAACCCCTGTGCGTGAAACCTGTTTTTTTGTGTTTGCTGAACTCTCTTTTAATAAAGAAAACCCTTAGAAAGAAGAAAAGTGAGTGGTGGTGTCCCTAAAATTTCTACATACAGATCTTTTTTTTTTTTTTTTACTGGGTTAAATAGAATAAGCTTAGAATGGGGTGGGAGTAGATTTAGCCTTAAGCAGCCCATAGATGACTCAATATTCTTTCCTTCCACCACAGGTAAGGCCTCGTACACACGATAGGATAGCCAGAGGACAACGGTCTGAAGGACCGTTGTCTTAGGTTAACCTATGAGGCTGACTGATGGTCCATCGTGCGTACACACCATCAGTTAAAAAAACGATCGTGTCAGAACGCGGTGACGTAAAACACAACGACGTGCTGAAAAAAACGGAGTTCAATGCTTCCAAGCATGTGTCGACTTGATTCTGAGCATGCGCTGGTTTTTAACCGATGCTTTTGCATACTAACGATCGGTTTTGACCTATCGGTTATCAGTCCATAGGTTAAATTTTAAAGCAAGTTCTCATTTTTTTAACCTAAGGTTAAATAACCTATGGGGCCTACACACGATCGGTTTGGATTGATGAAAACAGTCCTTCAGATCGTTGTCCTCTGGCTATCCCATCGTGTGTACGAGGCCTGATGCTGCGTACACACGATCATTTTTCGGCATGAAAAAAAATTTGGTTTTAAGCATATCCAAAAAACAAAGTTTTTCCAACTTCATCATAAAAAACGATGTTGCCCACACACCATCGTTTTTGAAAAATGATGAACAAAGCGTGGTGACATACACCACGTACGACGGCACTCTAAAGGGGAAGTTCTATTCGCCTTTGGGCTGCTTTTAGCTGATTCCTTGTTAGTAAAAGACGATTTGCGCTTTTTTGTCTGTTACAGCGTGATGAATGTGCTTACTCCATTATGAATGGTAGTTTTACCTGAACGAGCACTCCCATCTCATAACTTGCTTCTGGGCATGCGCGTGTTTAAAACATAGTTTTTGCCCACACACGATCATTTTTAACAACACAAAAAACAACATTTTAAAAAACGATGTGAAAAAATGCAGCAGGTTCGAATTTTTATCGTTTTCAGAAGCTGAAAACAATGTGAAGCCCACACACGATCATTTTAAATATCATTTTTTTTTCATGACAAAAAATGATCGTGTGTACGCGGCATGACAGTTTGACAGGCTGGTCGTACTCATGTCAATGGATCGTCTGGCTACAATCAGCTTGCCCAAGGATAGGAATCCCATCCAAGAGTTGGATTTAGTTAGCTTTTGACTTCTTCCTTAACCAGAAAACAGAACAGACTGTATACACAAATACAACTGCATGTTCTATGCACTGCAGAATCAACACAAAACTACTGTAACCTGCATTTAATTCTATTTTTAGGCAGTGTTTGCCAAGCAATCAGCAGTGTAAAAGTTTTGAAACCTTTATTTAGATCTCTGACTCTGTAGCAGAAAGATAAATATTCATAATCTCTCCATGCTGCTTAGTGACTGGGCACTCTGCAGATAATGATTCAGTATTTTACTGCCACAGATTTTTTTTAATTACAGTATATAGTTATATTAAACCGGACAATAAAAAAATTGGTGAAACAATGCTATCAAAAGTACTGTAAATAGTGATCTGATGCACATCTAAACTTGATAAGAGATTGTTTTTACTATCAAATGCATGCATGAACATTTAAACATTTGATTTGAAGGCTAATTACATATATGGCTGCATTGTGTATTTTTCCTGCCATGCACCTCTAACAATTGGCTTTTGAATCCTGCTTTAAAAACACAGCTCTTCTAGTTTTTTTTAGATAAAAATAATTATAACCGTATTCAGTTCTACAAATCATTGAAAGCAGGATGAGACCGTCTGATTAGGTCTCATAAATCGTAGACATCTAATCAATAAGAAAGACTTTTAAAACAATTTGTGGCTTTGAGGTTATGAACAACTGCAATGGGGTCATTTCTTATCATGTTTTGTGTCAAAATGCTGCCCGATTACATGTTTCTGTCTTCTTTAAACGTTCTCATCACATTTAGTGAGATTGAATGTGGACGAGATCAGAGCTGTAGGTTGTTGTGGTGCTTTTGGCAAGGTTAATTGGAAATTTTGACAGTGTCCATATGCAGAAAGTTTGACCTGCATTATTACTGTGTTTCACTTTGCAGCTATAATAATGAGTGAACCAACAAACTTGTTTGCGTGTATTGGGGATTTTATGCATCACTAGCCCATGTATCCTTTACAGTGAATCTGGATTTCAATGTCAGATCATATCAGCGGTGATTGCTCATCTACTGGGCAATCAATGTCTGCTCTATAATGGCAGACCTCTTTCACATTGTACACGGTTGGCAGAAGTTCCAAGTATTTCTCATTTCAAAATGTCAAGAAAAAAATGATTTAGGAGTTTGAAACTTGTATGACAAGCTGTGTTTTGTATAATCATTGAAGCATCAAACTGAAGATAGTAGCTTTTTTTTATTATTTCTAATTCATTTGGTAAAGTCACATGGGAATTTGTTCAATCATAAGTACAGTATTAAAAGAATAAATTATAAATAGAATTTTTGGAGGCTGCCCAAAAAAGTATGTACTTCTGCAGCTGGTATGCAATTTCTTTTTGTTATAAAAGTGTTACATTTATGTGACAAATATATGGCAATCTGGGGAACACATGCAAGACTTCTGACAGGCATGAGATCCTTTGCACTTCAGCTTTCCTGGATCTCCATAATTAACTTTAGCAAAGGAATTCCATCAATGAAATAGGAAGAAGTTCTGGACAGCCGCACTCGAAAAAAGTTTTTGCCGTTTATTAAAAAAATACATGCCACAGCATAACGGACAGAAGAGCTAACGCGTTTTACACTAACAAACAGGAATTCCGTCACCTGCCACCCTGCCACTCTGAGCACCATATCAGTAAGTATAGGTTGGCAGAAATCCTGCCCCTCCCTTCCTCTGGACCTGCAGCCTCCCACACTTGGGCATTTTTTACATGGCATGCATCCCTGGCCTCGAGTACACAGGGCTGCTTGCCCAATCCACTGGACCTGCTCATAGCCATGAAGAGTGAAGAATGCGTTACACAGGCACTTAAGTCACATTCAGCAGCTTTACAGTCGCAATACTAGAGGAAAATTTTCATGTATTTTTACATAATATAACTCAACAATATATCCCTAGAAGTGGGTAATTTGGGGGTGAGATAAATATGCTATGGTAACATACAAATTACTTAGAATCCAAATTTGATGACCTAGTTCATTTGTGAATGTTCCTGAGGAGAACAATCTATCACTTAAAGAATCACTAAAGGAATTTTTTTTTTTAGCTAAATAGCTTCCTTTACCTTCCTGCAGTCCTGGTTTCATGTCCTTATTGTTCGTTTTTGCTTTGAAGTAGCTGTAATTCTGCTCTGATCTCCACACTTCCTGCTTGTCTGGCTCCTTATAACCACAGTACTGGGAGCTTTTCATGGTGGTCTAAGCTGTCTTTACTGTGTGTCTAAAACTCCACAGAACCAATCAGATTAATTTTAAAAACAAAACACTGCCCTGAATTTGTTTGTTTTTGTTCTGTGTATCTCTTTACGTCACAGAAACATGAAACCAGTTTAAAACCGAAAGTGAAACTAGAGGCACATTATATGATTGAATTTAATCTATTTTTAATCTATTTTTAATCATTTTTAAAAGGAATCAGTTAACTTTTATGTCTCTATACCCTGTAAACAGTCATTTCAGCAAAACATTTTTTTCCTTTAGTGACCCTTTAAGCATACAGGGCCTTGAAAAAGTATTCATCCCCCTTGTCATGGTACCACTAAAAACGTAAATGTATTTTATTGGAAGTAGGAGGAAAATAATAAATATTCTTCAAAATTATTTACAAATAATAATCTGAAAAGTGTGGCGTGCATTTGTATTCGGCCCCCCATAACTAATGTTTTGTAGAACCAACTTTCACTGCAACTAGAGCTGCAGGTCATTTTGGGTATGCCTCTACCAGCTTTGCACATCTAGAGAGTAAAATATTTGCCCATTCATCTTTGCAAAATAGCTCAAGCTCTGTCAGATTAGAAGGAGAGCGTCTGTGACTAGCACAGATTCACAGCCAGGGCCGCTGATAGGGGGGACCACCAGCCCTCCTGTAGGGGGCCCGGGCAAACAGGGGGGCCCAGACAGCAGAGGGAATCATTGTGGTCGGATGGAGGGGCAATTACAGAATTTCTTCCCCCGCATTGATCCCCTTCCTGTTCTGCCTGTTTCTGATCCCCCTCTGTGCCCCCTGTCACTGTGCTGCTCCCCCACGGCATTGTTGGCTTACCTGTCACTTAAAACAATTACAAATTGTAAAATAAAATACATTTTAACATTCTTTAAAAAATTATATAAAAAAAAGTTTAAAGATTTTTAAAAACTATTTTAAAAAGGGCTAATTCACACAGGTTCTCTGTTAGGTTTGTGTCCGCTAAGAGCCGGTTAACACACAGACGACCCGACTTTGGAGGCGATTCGGCAAGGCGATCTCAAGGCGTCTTGAAAGGCAACTTGCAAAATGACTTCAGTATTGAAGTCAATGCAGGTCGCCCCGAGTCGCCTCCAAAGTAGTACAGGAACCTTTTTCTAAGTCGGAGCGACTTGCGTCGCTCCTATTAGAACGGTTCCATTCACTACAATGGGACGCGACTTGTCAGGCGGCTGTGTCGCCTGACGAGTCGCCCCAGTGTGAACCGGGTCTTATAATGATTTCAGTGTATTTGTTTGTGAAAATATTGTTTTGATATATTTTGGGGGGGGGGGGCTGGGGGGCCCTGTCAGGTAGGCTGTACGGGGCCCCGTGATTTCTAACAGCAGCCCTGTTCACAGCACAGGCAAGTTTTGCCACAGATTCTTAGATGGATTTAGGTCTGGACTTTGACTGGACCATTCTAACATATGAATATAGCCATTCCATTGTTGCTCTGGCTGTATGTTTAGGGTCGTTGTCCTGCTGGAAGGTGAACCACCCAGCAAGTCTTTTGCAAACTCTAATGCCACGTACACACAACCGTTTTTGGGTTCTAAAAAATTAAGTTTTTAAGGGTCTAGAAAAAACAACGTTTTTTTCAACCCGATCATTAAAACAGCCTTGCCTACACACGATTGTGAAAAAAAATGCTCTAGCAAAGCGTGGTGACATACAACACGTACGACGGCACAATAAAGGGGAAGTTCCATTCGGATGGCGCCACCATTGGGGCTGCTTTTGCTAATATCGTGTTAGTAAAAGGCGTTTCACGCTTTTCAGTCTGTTACTGCGTGATGAATGTGCTTACTCCATTACGAATGCTAGTTTTACCAGAACGAGCGCTCCCATCTCAAAACTTGCTTCTGAGCATGCGCGTTTTTTTCACGTCGTTAAAGCCCACACACGACCATTTTTTCCAACCTTAAAAATGACAAAATAGAGCATGTTTGAAATTTTTAATGGACATTTTTTAGATCATGAAAAATGCTCTGGAGCCCACACACGATTGTTTTTAATGAAATTAAAAAAAAAACGTCATTTTTTAAAACCCGAAAAACGGTCATGTGTACGCGGCATTAACAGGTTTTCTTCTAAGATTGCCCTGTATTTGGCTCCATCCATCTTCCCAATAACTCTGACTAGGTGACTTCCGAAGCCAATTGGTTCCACTAGATTTTAGATAGGGGTATCAGAGTATAGGGGGCTGAATACAAATGTACGCCACACTTTTTAGATATTTACTGTATTTGTAAAAAAAAATTAAAACCGTTTATCATTTTCCTTCCACTTCACAATGATGTGCCACATTGTGTTGGTCTTCACATAAAATCCCAATAAAATAGATTTACGTTTTTGGCTGTAACAACAAAATGTGGAAAATTTCAAGGGGTATGAATACTTTTTCAAGGCACAGTACAGTCTATCAATTGCAGCTTCAACAGGAAGAATCATTACGACGCATGCGGGGGATTGATTCGGACGGATTGATCCGGTGAGTCTGTACAGACCAGCGGATCAATCCGTTGGGATGGATTCAAGCGGATAGATTTTAAAGCATGTCTTAAAATTTTTATCCGCTGGAAATCCATCCCAGGGGATAAAAATCCGAGGAAACGGATCCGCTGGATTGTACACACCAGGGGATCTATCCGCTGGAGCCGGTCCGCGGATCAATTCCAGCGGATGGATCCTCTCGTGTGTACGGGGCCTTAGGGATACAAACCTTCAGGCTTATCTTTAGGGCTTATTTAACTCTGCCCCCAAATGTCTCTGACATAGACTGGTGCCTGGATCAAGCACACGGATCTCTGGACCCTAAACCATCAGCAGGTGCCTGGCCTTGGGACATATTTGTCCACTTTCACTGCTATGACAGTAAAGAGACTCTGCTTTCCTTCACATGATGTGATAATGCTACAACAAACACATTTTCAAAAGAATGATTACCGTATTTATCGGGGTATAGCGCGCTCCCACGTATAGCGCGCACCCCTAAAGTTGCCCGAATTCCTGTGGAAAAAAGATGTTTTGTACTTAGTTTTGGTGTCTTGCGCGGCGTCCATCGGCGGCCTCGTCGGGTCCGGCGTCCGTCTGCGGCTTCGGGTGTCCTCTTCGTCGGGTCCGGCGTCCTTCTGCGGCGTCCTCCCCGCTCGTTTCCTGCGCCGAGTTTGAATACTGCGCCGACATATACCGAGCGCAGTACACTTGTGTATCGTCGGGCAGGCTCGGCAACTCTCGCGCTGACGTCCTGTACGCTCAGGACGTCAGCGCGAGAGGCGCCGAGAGATACACAAGTGTACTGCGCTTGGTATATGCCGGCGCAGTATTCAAACTCGTGGCGGGAAAGCGGGTATCGGCGTATACCGCGCACCCACGATTTTGCCCTGATTTTCAGGGCAAAATAGTGCGCGGTATACGCCGATAAATACGGTACTTTAAATTTGCACTGAAACACTTCCCTACATTTTACATACCTAGTGACCCATCTGGGAAGGCTGGCATTGCAATTCTGACACAATTGCCCTTTCAGAGTACTTTCCTCCATTTCTGTTACCCATGGTCGATTTGTATTGATAGACTGTAAATATGCTGAGACGTTACTCAATTTGCTGAATAACTACGCCTCCAATTTTGGCAAGATAGGTTTCTTGACCAGAGTTTTTGCAAAGCCTCACTCTGCCTCTCACCCTTTTATAGTTGTGGGCAGAGATTTCAATTTGGCTATGTCCCTGCCCAGAATAGAAAGGTATTGCTGCAGACAGACTTCACCCTATAAATAGGTTAACAAACTATCTGTTACCTTATCAAATGTATATAATTTCTTCTGTTTACGAAATTCTTCATTAACACCCCCCCCCCTTTATTAACTGACGACACCCACCTATATATGTGTAAATAGACTCAAGCCCTTCAAAGATCTATCTCCCGAAAATGCTGGGAAATTAATCAAAATCCTCTTGTTGTGTGGTGCATAGAGAGAATACCAATAACATTTGATAACATTTGAACATTTGATAACATTTGAATGCACTGGCACAAAATGCCCGAATTTGGATGCTCATAATTATGCAATTTTAAGGGTTTGTTGGTGGTGTGGCCAAAGAAGAGGCTCACTTTTCCATTTCTGGACCAAAGTATTGTCATTTTTGCAACAACTTTTAGACATCTCCCCACTTAGGCCTTATTCATTTTATGCTATTTTGACTTTTGCAGCAACTCTAATGCCGCGTACACACGATCAGACATTCTGACAACAAAACCATGGATTTTTTTCCGACGGAATGTTGGCTCAAACTTGTCTTGCATACACACGGTCACACAAATGGCAGAAATTCCGATCGCCAAGAATGCGGTCACGTACAACACTGCGACGAGCTGAGAAAAATGAAGTTCAATGATTCCGAGCATGCAAAGGATTTTTGTGCGTCAGAATTGCATACAGACGATTGGAATTTCCGACAAGAACTTTTGTTGTCGGAAAAATTGAGAACCAGCACTCAAATATTTGTTGTCAGAAATTCCAACAGCAAATGTCCGATGGAGCATACACACGGTCGGATTTTCCAACAACAAGCTTACATCGAACATCAAACATTTGTTGTAGGAAATTCCGACCGTGTGTACGCGGCATAAGAGTTTAAAAAACTGACATGCCATGTTTTAACTGCTGCCAGGGGAGCTATTTCTTTTAGGTTATCTATCAAAGCATCACATGCTGAGCTTCTGAACATTATTGCTAAAGCATGGACAAGGATAAAACTAATGCAACCTGTGAACAATTTCATAATATATGAGCCCCATGAGATCACTCTTTATATGGTACCCCTCCATCCAGTGGCGGTGCATCCATAGTGGGTGCAGGAGCGCCGCCCCCTCTCTCCTCCACCCATCAATCAACAATACATAGATTCATGCAATCTATGTATTGTTGCCAATGAAAAAATAAAGGGAAAACTTCAGCGCTGGCCCAGTGAGTGAATAAAGAAATAAAATGAAGGATAAGAAATATGTGTAATAAACGAGATTACTGCTCAAATCTATGAGTATACAAATCACTGACAAACTGGATATAGAAGAAAAAGTGATGAGCGCAATCCCTAACACACTAACGTGCAGAGTGCTGAATGTGTAAATATAAAACGCACCTTAAAAGCCCCTAACAATGTACCAATAAAAAGCAATAAATGTGCAAAATAACAATGACTAATTAATAAACAACTGAGTAGATGGTGATGTCAAATATGTGCTACAAAATCAGCTGCCAAATGTGCTACAGTCAAATGACACTGTGCCAATTGCAAACCAGTGTATAATAAACAATGCATAAAGTCCAATGTGCTGCCAAATGAGTGCTCCAAACGAAGAAATAACTGTAGATCTTCTTGTACAGTGGGGTCACAGAGCGCTTACCTCCAACCTGTAGATACTGAGCATATCACGCTGCAGGCAGACCTTGCTGGGCTGGAGAAAAACGTGTGTCTAAGTTGTCTCGATGCTCCTAGTAGCGATGCTGGGCTTCAAGAAGATGGTGGCTTGCAATAGGATAAGTGGTTAACCAAAGGAAAAGAGCAAAAGGAAAGCTCCCATAGTGAAATCAAGTTTAAAACAGGCGACTTTATTATAAAAATGTAATGCTTACAAAGATGCATCATCCAAACGTGGGTATAGGGTAAATCTCCGGACAGACGGGCTGGCTCCACGTCACTTCCGGTCATGTGCTTATTACGTGTTGCGTCACGTCACGTGACTTCATCCCCACACCTTTCCAGTCATTTTTCTTTGGCCACACTTTTATTCACATTTATATGGCTGTTGTGGTTTTCACTGGAATGTTGCCCCTAACCCATTCTTTTATATTTTTGTTTAAATCTGTCTTTGATTGTGGAGAGGTTTGTGATCAGAGTCACTTTGATCCACACTCTGATTGCTCATTATAAATTGAGTCAATTTGTTGTACTGACTGTATCTGTCATATTCTGTCACAAGAAGTGCCTTTCTACTTTATGATTTATCTCTTTCTATGGTCTGTTATTATTATTAATTAGGGCTGTTACTGATCAAAATTTTTGTATTTGATTAATCGATTTTCTTTGTATTCGATTAATCGATTTTCTTTTTAATCGATTAATCAACTAGTTTCGATTAATTATAACACACATACAGATCCAACTACTTTTAGCTGATCTCCTCCTTGCAGGCTGATTCCCAGTGCAGCTACCAACCACTGGAAAATGGATAGCAGGATACAAAAAAACCACAAAGGCAGCGCTCAATGGTAATAGCATTAAAACTTTTATCGTTTTCAAGTAGGTAACAAAATAAATATTGCACTGGAGATAAAATCGATGTAGCTACATAAACTGTAAAAATGGTGCGAGTAATACCAAACGGTAGCAAAAGCAGTAAAAAAACATGTAGCCAAGTATGATACTGGTATAAAAATGTGTACAACGATGTCACTGCTGAATCCAGATGAGGAGAGGTTAACATCAGTCCGTTGGCATGTAGATGTCCCGTGAAGGGAACTATCACAACTCCCAGTGGATAGTTGTAGAATCCCAGGTTGATAGAGGGAAGTGCAACAGACCTTGCGTGTGGCAGATAGTGAGGTCCCGCCGGCATGCAGATATGAAGGCACAGCAAAGGAGCCCTTCAGATGGACACGGCAAGACCCGCCGGTGTCCGTGACGTCACTGGATCTCCGACAGAACTCCCTGAAGGCCCGGAAGGTGGCGGAGAGGTGAGTACCAATCAAAATAATTTTGATCGAAATTAAAGATTAATCGATAAATTAATAGTTAATTTCCACAGCCCTATTATTAATGTATTCATTCTTCTTTGAAATACATACTGGACCTATTTTCCTCTTTGTCATGTTTTATATAATCTTATTAAAAATACAAATGTAAAAAAAAAAAAAAAATGAAGGCAAAGTGTGCTGACACTATCTCCTTAAATCAATACCCCCATCTCAAGACACAATTTATTTTATGCTTTGGATGGCATTAGAAACTCTGTGAGGTTCTTATTGCTGTCTTATTGGTCATTGAGGCCTTTTAATTAGACAGTGGGATGACCAAAAGTGGGGCTTAACCCTGAAGTCCAGGATGGCAAGCATTTAGCACACAATAAACAGTGTAAAGGTATTTAAATATGGATCCTGTAATAGATTTGAATGCCACATTTATGTTGTTAATATATACATAAGTAATATTTTAAAATACTTACAAGTGTATGCTGCCCTATTTAGGTATTTTGCATTTCAATTATGTACCAGTAATCAAATTGAAGTTTATTTAAAAAATTCAAATGTGACTGTCCACTGACTGCAAGATAAGGTTAGAAACGCCTTGATGATGTACTGTAGGCATCACATATGTGTTTTTCTTTTTTTTATAATTGAAACTTTTTATTTAATTTTTATGTTTACCCATACAAAAGTAGAAACAGATCACTTTCATTGGATAGCATGCAAGCTTCCATTAATAAACTTAGGGAGGATACAAACAGAGCAATAAACAAGGATCTTAGGTGTAGCCCAAGATACGATTACAAAACACTGTATTCAGTGTGAGTATCACATCCATGAGCATAGTATCAGTTTATTGACATCTTGCATTATCACAGCCAGTGAATCCATGAAAAACACAAATAAAAAAAAACGAAAGTAAAGAGAGAAAGAAGTATAAAGAGCAGGTTAACAATCAGGGCTCATCACTCCTGGGCCAGAAGGTTCTACTTTTCATGCAATGGGAAGGTTTACAATTTTTATTAGGTATCTATCCTGAGGTGTCACGGCTACCATATCGCATTAAGGCGATCTACCTTATCAGGTAATCAGGCCGTTAAGGATTCCATAACCTTTACATCTTAGCACAAAGATCAGTTAATGTTGGCGGGGTCCGTCTTCACTAAAGAGCTATTAAACACCTGGCCACCGTTAGGATATGGGTGGCCAATTTTTTGCCTAACGTGGGCAATTTAGGAGGAGAAGTCCCACTAAATTATAGCTTTGGATGGAAAGGGACATTCGCCTAGAGCAACCGATGGAGGAGATCCCAGACCGAGCACCAATAGGGCTGTAAAGATGGGCATAGATATGTAATAAAGTGCCCCGCTCTCCAAGACACCTTCAGCAGCAATCTGAAGCCAATGGTTATATAGCATGTAGATGGGATGGTGTCAAGTACCAGAAAAATAGTAACTTGCAAGTATTTTCCTTGTATAATGTACAGCTTTTGGCTGCTCGGGACCATATGATTTGCCACTGTTCAGGAGAAAGTTCCTCTCCAAGAGTTTTCTGTCACATATGTGTTGAAGTATCTGTTGTAAAGTTATTTCTAAAGAGAAATTAACTGGAGAACTGTTGCCAAATGAAACTATAAAATGTGTGGGGAAAAAAAACAAGTTGTTCCGCTACTATAATTACTTAAAATAGAGTGCATAAAACTTTATTTTTAAGCTGCATATATTACCTGGTTAGTGGACATTTTTATGTTTGATTGAAATGTACTTTTTTAATCCTTAATTTTAATGCCAGTACAGTGAGTGATATTTTCAAAGACAACCAACCTTTTCTTTTTTTTTTTCAATCACATTATTAAAACATTCCAATAAAGTGAACCTGTGGCCCCAGAATACAAATGTAGTCAATGTTTACTTTTGTGAGTAGTTTCTGCTGAGTATTAATAGTAGAAGCCAGATCAAAGGGTAAAGAAGTTAGATGTGTAAAAAGAGTAAGCCTGATTTGGACAGGGTGTTCAAACAGTTTGAAAGCGTAAAGCAGAGGAAATGTAAACCGTGAATACAAGTCGAAAGAGGGTTTCTTCAGCATCGGCACTGCTGATTGCTTGGTTAAGCAATGAAAGCAGTAGCTGGGGCTGCAGGGTCAAGAAGGCAATCTATTGTAGCAAAGAGGTGGTGAGGGGTAGCATTTGAAATTTTTGTTGATAAACATTTTTTTCTTGGCAATGTTTAGATTGGAGAAAATGAAAAGCACTGCTGGGTAAAATATACCATTGATTATTTGCTTCTAAAAATATTTATTTTCAATCCATCTGAATATTTGACCAAGGTGCAAGTGTGCACATCAAGTGTTCTGCCTTTTCTCTTGCTTCTCTTGTTACATACCTGTTCTGGGACAACTATAGATAGAAACAATTAATATTTTTTTAAGGATACGCAAGGATTTAAGGATAAAGAAAATGCACTAATACATACAGTACATACTGTACACAATACATACAACTGTAAGAATTTTAATTGTGGTCATGTAAAAGGAAAAAGCTACATAAATATACACAGGTAAAATGTGCATCACCCCATAGCTAATATCTCCTATATAATTGTGTTTGTTAATATTGTCATATAAAGAATGCAGTAAACATAGTATTGTAAATATATCAATGTGTAATACTAAAACCAATCATGACAACAAAAGTGGGAGACTTGGTGAGCAAATGCTATAGGCATTTATAGAAGCCACAGCCAACGACTTCAAAAGTGTAGCAATAGTCAACTTCTTCAGGGGTGTAAGGTAGGTGACCAATCTATAACAGGCATAAGGCAAGTAAGATACACACACACACACACACACACACACATGCACACATATGTATATGTGTAAATTCACCTTCCAGTTTAAATGTATTTATTGATTTTCTATTATTTTGTATTGTTGGCAAATGAAAGAGAGGGTGGATTGTTTTGATCACATAGAGTCCATCACTTTCACTAGTTTTAAAAAAAAGGAATACATGTAGACCGATATATACTGGTTATAGCCAATGTATAAATATATATATATTGTGGCTGGGTGTGGCCGTGCCACTGTGTAAAATGGCAGTCTGGGCCAGGATTTGCAGAGAACAAGCACACTAATGGTGTATGTGTGTTCATATTAGAGCCAGGATTGGAGTTTGGGGCTCCACCCTCATACCTCTCAACTTTTTGAGATGGGAATGAGGGACACCTTTTAGCAAAAGTATGCAGGCATAGAACACACCCCCTGCCACGCCTCCTTAAAGGAGAATTGTACAATAGATTAAACCCACAAGTGCTTTTTTACCACTACTAATACAGACAGAGGCTCGAGCCTGAGAGACAGAGCTGCAGGAAAAGGAAAGAAAAGCTGACAGAGTTACAGCATCTGTGCGGTAATACAAGATGTGTGTTTGATGCTTGTTATACAAGTTACAGTAATGGTATAAACCCCTTTGTGGGCAACTGATGTCTTTTGTTGAACTTTTCTTTGCTGTTTTAAATAAAATTGGGCAGAAAAAGCTGTGAAAAGAGTTGTTAAAGTGGACTGGACTCACTGTTATGCGCAACCATTGAGTTAAGCAACCCCCAATATGTCACAATATATATTATACGTACTTCCCTTACTGTAATTGTAATAATTTACCCCTACAAATGAGGGAGGATTCCCTATGTTATTATTTAAAGTGAAAGGAAAGTCTTGTATTTAAATAATGCCCCATAATAAGTTAAACAAAGTCCATCTGCATGTATAAATTTGTTTAAAGCTTACTTTATAAAGTAAAAAGCGTTTTACTTTATAAATCAATGCTGTCATGTGACAGCAATGCCTCTCGATTCATACTGGAAGGGTAGCAGATGGGTGTGTCTCAGGTTAATGATATTCAGGAAGTGGAGTGTCTTCTCCTCTGAAGCTGCATCACATTCTTGTCTAGCTCTCTCTTGGGCACACTTGTATGTCCTCATTCATGAGAAAACATATGACATTATGGATGGGATGGGATGGGACTGGGTGGGGCTGTGCTGCTTACAACAACAGTACTAGGAAATGCCTGTGAATAGCCACATTCGGCTGAATGAAGAATTATTTTACCTGTAAACTGTCTTTCAAGAATAATGGCAAATGAAGTAGTACTCTTGCTCCCAAAGCTTATTTCAGATGCCCAATCTGGATTTATTATAAGGCAGGCAGCTGTATCCAATGTTTGTAAACTAATGTTGGTACTGGAACATTTCAATTCTCTTCCGCATATCACAACATTATTAATTTTGGACATGGAAAAGGCCTATTACAAAGAAACTGTGCCTGATTATGAAAAGTTTTGTGTCAAATAGGCATAAGGGGTAGATACCTAGCATCCATCCCTTCGATCTAAGTACACACCAGGGGTGTAGCAGCTATCCTGCAGGTATCTAATATTTCTATTAAACCTCTGGTGCTATCTTTAGATGCTATGCAATCCATGGCCTTGCAGTTGGTAGTGAGCAAGCCCCACACATAAGGGAACACATAAAATGGTTTGTCTACTTTTCTGGTCTTAAAATAAAAAACAAACATATGTTTGTCAAAGTCACCACCAGCAGTGGATTTGACATGGACTAAATGCTCTAACCTGGAAAAAAATGACCATATCCTACCTAGGTGTTCTTATACCCAGACATATACACAATATACAGTATATAAACTGAATTTCCAAAATATACTGTACATACAAATTTCCACATTTAAAACCTTGGAAAAGAAGAAAAAAATGCTGCCGTAAAAAATATCCAAGGGATATACCCACAATCCACAATGTGCTCTTACAGTATGTCACCCCGTGGCCTTTGTGGGGGAAGTCTCTCCCTCAAATCCCCTGACATGGATGGAAGCCAAGGCCTTCAATGCCAAAAGATGGCCCTCTGTGATTGTGCGAGCAGACTGATAATGACATTCTGAACATAGAGACATAGGAACATGTGTCATAAGAACATGCTTTGTAAATATATAATTTTTTTTGTTTTACAATAATAAACATTAGAAAACATGAACTAAGTGTAAAATAACCAAAGAGCAACCTCCTACCAAAAACCCCAAAACAGTTTAAAACGTATATTATGTCTATTCTCTGGTAGAGCTGCCAACAATGGAATTCTTTTATTTTAAACTGCTTTTTTGTTTATGGATTGACTCTGCTCTTGGTCATTCAGAACAGTTTTTTTTAAGAAAGTATATATCACACTTTATAGGACTACCCTTGTACTGTTTATTTGTATATGTATCCTTGTAGTTTTCTTGTTTTTGGCGGGATTATGGCTTATGACGTCATTATCATGTCACAGGAGGGCGTTACATAGGTTGCTATGGGTTACATTTGAAGCAATGCTGTATTTGCATTTTTTCATCTGGCTATTCCACAGCTTCATCCATGGCATTCATGTTAAGAACCCATCATTACAAGGTAGTACTATAAGAAGTACAGATTCTAATTTGACTTTAATGCCTATGGGGAATGACAGATCTCCGTAATTAGAGACATAACTATGTTAATAAATCCTGCACAAAAATGTTATTTTTATCGTGCCAATGTTATAGATCCTACATAGACAAGACAATAAGTATATTACTCCAATAGTCTTGAAGTCAACATATTGTCTATTTATAATTACAACACCAGTAGGTAAAATACAGTTGTTTTGATTTCCATTAACTTCGTTAATATATTGGCAGTAATTGCATGATCCACATACCGTATATGTTATATGTTCCAGATTTGGTACATGCTTCTATGGAGGTAGCCTGTCAAAAAATATTTCAGGGGTATCACTAATGAATCCTGAAAACCTAGGATCCACCTTTAAAACATACAATTATTTATTCAGGATAATATGAAGCCGATTATGCTGGAGTGTATACCAGGTAATCAATCTAATAGTATTAGATTGATTCCTTTGGGCTTCTCATATCAAATTAAAGGAATTATGAGGGTTTCTTTTTGGCCCTGTTAAATTCTTATTTCAGCCCTTTTCAACTGTATTCTCCTATAATCTTTCAGGCAAAAAAAAAAAAACAGTCATCTGAGCAGTTTGGTCTCAACCAAAAGTTTTTGCAGTACAGTATACTTTGAATAAGACGGGCAAGGGGTTTACTATTGGCATAGAGAATTGTGTTTCCAGCCATCATTTTCCAATATAGGTTACTTTCCAGGGTGCCTTCATCTCTTCTATATATTTGACATCTAGGAAAGAGATTTGATAGAAGTCACATGTCATTGTGAATGTGTATTCCTATTGTTCCTTTTCTCTCTGTCCTAGAAGCATTTCAAAGGTATGTAATACTTTAGAGTGTGTTTTGCTGCTATACAAAGTCTTATGCTGCGTACACACGATCGGTTCGTCTGATAAAAACGGTCCAATGGACCGTTTTCATTGGACGAACGATCGTGTGTGCCCCATCGTTTTTTTTCCCATCGGTGAAAAAACGTAGAACCTGTTTTAAAATTATCTGATGGTTAAAAAAAGATAGAAAAAAAAACGATCGTCTGTGGGCAAGTCCATCGGTTAAAAATCCATGCATGCTCAGAATCAAGTCGACGCATGCTCGGAAGCATTGAACTTAATTTTTCTCAGCACGTCGTAGTGTTTTACATCACCGCGTTCTGACACGAACAGATTTTTAACTGATGGTGTGTAGGCAAGTCTGATGAAAGTCAGCTTCATCGGATATCTGATGAAAAAATCCATTGGTCCATTTTTATCGGATGAACCGATCGTGTGTACTTGGCATTAATGTCTATGGCAACAAGCTGTGAATTTTGTGGCACATGCATGTTCTCAATAATCTGTAATACGTGAATGATATTCTTAGGGGAAATGTAATACATAAGGCCTTAAATGTGTATCAATTTACTTGTTTTTTTTTTGTAAAACTAGCCATGTCCAAATGCTAGAGATCTGCCAGTTGGGCACTCCAGGCTTCAAATGAAACCAGAGACAACAAAATAGATATGTATTCAGCAACACCAGCTTCCATATTTCTCGTAGCACACATTCCTTTAAACATATGGGCCCAGATTCTCGTAGGAGTTACGCCGGCGTATCTCCAGATACGCCGTCGTAACTCTGAGTTTGAGGCGTCGTATCTATGCGCCTGATTCTTAGAATCAGTTACGCATAGATTTGTCTTAGATCCGACCGGCATAAGTCTCTTACGCTGTTGTGTCTAAGTTGCATATTTACGCTGGCCGCTAGGTGGCGCTTCCGTCGATTTACGCGTCGAATATGGTAATGAGCTAGATACGCCAATTCTCAAACGTACGTGCGGCCGGCGCATTTTTTTACATCGTTTGCGTAAGGCTTTTTTCTGCGTATAGTTACCCCTGCTCTATGAGGCGTAGATGAGACATACTAATGTTAGGTATGGACGTTGAAACAGCGTCAAATGTTTTACGTTGTTTGCGTAAGTCGTCCGTGAATGGGGCTGGACGTAAGTTACGTTCACGTCGACTAGGCATTGAGCGGGCGCAATTTAATTTGAAAATTTGACGTGATACTGAGCATGCGCGCGCATGCGCCGTTCGATAAAAGCGTCATTTACATGGGGTCACAATAAATTTACATAAAACACGCCCACATCTTCCACATTTGAATTAGGGGGGTATACGCCGGCCAATTTACGAGACGCCACCGCAACTTACAGAGCAAGTGCTTTGTGAATACTGCACTTGCCTGTCAAAGTTGCGGAGGCGTAGCATAAATACGATACGCTACGCCCACATACAAATACGCGCTCCCTACGAGAATCTGGGCCATGGAGTTTAAATGTAATAGGTTATAATTGGAGAGTAGGTAGTCTGGAATTATGCGTAATGATGCAGATCATAGAGAAAACAGGTATAGTGTGTGTCATCAGGGCTGTGTATATTTTGTGACAGACAAAATGTGGAATTGGTGAAGCATTTAGCTAAGAGTAAATAGCTGAAGTCTTGTAATGACATCAAGGTCACCAGGGGTCAATATAGAAAAGTCAAAGGAGATCATTAGCAAAAACAAGTTGGGAAAGGTGTTCAGGAATTGAGAAACAGGGCTGGGAGTCAGAAAACAATGGCAACTATGAGATATAAGGGACACAAAAGATTAATTGCTTGGTTCAACTAAGGATAACTAGACTCCCAAAGGATAAAGTGAGATAAAATAAGCAGATTTACTTCATTACTAGGCCTATTGCTAAGGCTGGGCATAGAGAATTATAATTTTGGATGTTCAGGCTATGAGAGACAAAGGGAAATTTGATAGGATGTAGTCGCTATTCAGCTGATAATTTTCCACCCAGCGTAGTTGATTAATAAATCAAGCTAAGTGATGTATGCAGGGCCACACATGGCTTGACTGGAATCTGCTGACATTTAAGCCAGTTATGGGGGCTTCAAATCTAGGGGTGTGGGTAGGGAGGTCTTAGAAAAATGTTGCTTTAGCAAAAGGGTGAAACCAGGTTTTGTGAGAATAAGAATTTTAGGTGATTTAAAAAAAAAAAGGTTCATAAAAAAGAAAAGGAATGCACTGTATGTTTGCTAGTTAGGGAAATGGCTGTTAGGTTGGATTTTAAAGTACTTTTAGCAGGAAACGGTCCTCATTGATCAAGCTGAGATGATATGAGTATACATATACAGATACACGCTAATAGATAACACAGTGGTCTCAATTTACTAATGCCGCGTACACACCATCACTTTATGTGATGAAAAAAAATGACGTTTTTAAAAACGTCACTTTAATTGACCGTGTGTGTGGGAAAACGTCGTTTAATGTCTTGTAAAAAACGACCAAAAAAAATTGAAGCATGCTTCAATTTTATGTGTCGTTTTTCAAAAGTGCACTTTTTACTTTACAGAAATTGACCGTGTGTAGCAAAAAACGTAGTTTTCTAAGACATTTTTTCATCCACGCATGCCCAGAAGCAAGCTTCAATGGTAAAACGTGGTGGAACGTAACCTCACTTTGCAAGATCATTGTGAGAAAACGATGGTGTGTAGGCAACTTCGTCTTTGAAAATTGAAGTTTCAAAAACGTAATTTTTTACTTCACAGAAAGTGTCGTTTTTTTTCATCACATAAAGTGATGGTGTGTACGCAGCATAAGAGTTAAATACTGCATGATTATTTGAGTTAAAATAATCATGTGGTATTTAATTCAGGAACATGTAATTCATAAAACAAAATGTATGTTAAATACCACATGAAAGTAATTTTGCTGTACAGTGTACACCAGCTGTAATGGAGACTGAATCATTTAACAGACTGCTGGTTGCTAAGGAGCCAGCACATGCAGGCATCCTAACAACCCTGACTCTTCCTTGCTGTCAGTGGGAGATTCTCTGTTGACAGCAGAATGTGAAAAAAAAAGTACAGTACAAAAAAAATAAAAAATGGAGAGCAGACTATCTCCCCAACCCTTACCATGCATTCGGGTCCAGCAGGCCATGGAAGGAGTGGATGAGAGTAAAACCCCCCTTAACCATACTAGGTCACATGCCCTAAATGTGGTGGGGTGCTTTGGGGGATCTCAACCCCAAAGCACCTTGTCCCCATGTTGATGAGAACAAGAGCCTTTAGCCTTTCCCCACAAGCCTGGCCTGGTGGTTGTTTAACAAGGGGGTCCCCAGATCCAGGCCCATCCATGTGCCTGAATATTTGATACATATTACCCCTACACATTCAGCAAAAAAATGACTAGTGTAAATAAAAAAAGCAGACAGTTTTTTGATAGGTCCTTTATTTAAAAAACAAAACAAAAACAATGTCCCCCGATGTACATTCATAGTAACGATGAACAATGCTTACAGAGATAAAAGAAAACGCAGTTCCTGACACTTGGCTCTCGCCGACTGACACACCACTTCCCCCACGCTGTTTAAAAAAAAGAGGGGACAGAGCCATTGAAATAACAAATCAATTTTATATGCAAGGTTTAGAGCCATAGAACCAAATGCAGATTTGTTAGTCATCAAAATCAGTTTTTTCATTAACTGTTATCTGTTTCCTATACCTTTTGTAGATGTAAAAACATACCAATAATAGTGATGCATTTCAGCATGCTAATAGTAAGGCTGGATAAGGTTAATAGAATTACATATATGATTTTCTTTCTTTATTAAAACCTCTAACCTAGCAAGCACCACTTAATTTCAGCACTGATGGACAATATCAATTCTATGAAATGTGTGCACATTTTAGGAATTTAACTGATCTAATAGTAATTACAGAACATGCAATGATTCTGATAACTACATTGTATTAACACTTGTATATACAGTATTTGCCTTATCACTGCTTACTACTATAAATGCAATCTATTTTGTAATTTAATTGCCGTGTTTTGTTTTGCGATGAAGCAGAAACTGACCTAATATAGTGTGTAATACAGCTATTAAAAATCATATCTGAAAGGTATGGCTGGATAAATCACTGTAAAAGTTAAACAGAAACAGACTTTCAGGCCTCGTACACACGACAGAGAAACTCGTTGTAAAAGAAACATTGTTTTCCTCGACGAGTTCCTTGTCAGGCTTGTCGAGAATCTTGTCAAGCTTTCTTTGCATACACACTGTCAAGACAAAATCTCGTTGTTCTCAAACGCGGTGACGTACAACACGTACGAAGGCACTATAAAGGGGAAGTTTGATTCCACTGGCGCCACCCTTGGGGCTGCTTTTACTAATCTCGTGTTACTGCGTGTTAAGTAAAAGTTTGGTGAGAGACGATTCACGCTTTTCAGTCTGTTACAGCGTGACAAATGTGCTATCTCCATTACGAACTCTACTTTTAATGAAGGTGCGCTCCCATCTCATACTTTATTCTGAGCATGCGCGGGTTTCTAAGCATACACACGAACGTATTTCTCATCGTAAACCAGCCCGACGAGAAACGCGACGAGGAAATTGTGACTCACGACGAGAAAAAAGAGAACTTGTTCTCTTTCTTTCTCGTTGAGATCCACAACAGTTTTCTCGACGAAAAACATACACACAACCGTTTTCCTCTGCAAAAAAGCTCTGCCACCAAGTTTCTTGATGGATTTTGTCGAGGAAAACGGTCGTGTGTACGAGGCCTCAGTCAACAATGCTGGGTGGGTACCAATTACATATAAGCCTATATATCAGCTTTCAAACTCTTTATTTTAAAGTAACCATTCCACAAACCTAGGTCAACAGTATGATAATGAAGAGCGAGATGGATTTTTAAATGCAAGCATCATGTAACAGCACATATACAGGGAGTGCAGAATTATTAGGCAAATGAGTATTTTGACCACATCATCCTCTTTATGCATGTTGTCTTACTCCAAGCTGTATAGGCTCGAAAGCCTACTACCAATTAAGCATATTAGGTGATGTACATCTCTGTAATGAGAAGGTGTGTGGTCTAATGACATCAACACCCTATATCAGGTGTGCATAATTATTAGTCAACTTCCTTTCCTTTGGCAAAATGGGTCAAAAGAAGGACTTGACAGGCTCAGAAAAGTCAAAAATAGTGAGATATCTTGCAGAGGGATGCAGCACTCTTAAAATTGCAAAGCTTCTGAAGCGTGATCATCGAACAATCAAGCGTTTCATTCAAAATAGTCAACAGGGTCGCAAGAAGCGTGTGGAAAAACCAAGGCGCAAAATAACTACCCATGAACTGAGAAAAGACAAGCGGGCAGCTGCCAAGATGCCACTTGCCTCCAGTTTGGCCATATTTCAGAGCTGCAACATCACTGGGGTGCCCAAAAGCACAAGGTGTGCAATACTCAGAGACATGGCCAAGGTAAGAAAGGCTGAAAGACGACCACCACTGAACAAGACACACAAGCTGAAACGTCAAGACTGTGCCAATAAATATCTCAAGACTGATTTTTCTTAGGTTTTATGGACTGATGAAATGAGAGTGAGTCTTGATGGGCCAGATGGATGGGCCTGTGGCTGGATTGGTAAAGGGCAGAGAGCTCCAGTCCGACTCAGACGCCAGCAAGGTGGAGGTGGAGTACTGGTTTGGGCTGGTATCATCAAAGATGAGCTTGTGGGGCCTTTTCGGGTTGAGGATGGAGTCAAACTCAACTCCCAGTCCTACTGCCAGTTTCTGGAAGACACCTTCTTCAAGCAGTGGTACAGGAAGAAGTCTGCATCCTTCAAGAAAAACATGATTTTCATGCAGGACAATGCTCCATCACACGCGTCCAAGTACTCCACAGCGTGGCTGGCAAGAAAGGGTATAAAATAAGAAAATCTAATGACATGGCCTCCTTGTTCACCTGATCTGAACCCCATTGAGAACCTGTGGTCCATCATCAAATGTGAGATTTACAAGGAGGGAAAACAGTACACCTCTCTGAACAGTGTCTGGGAGGCTGTGGTTGCTGCTGCACGCAATGTTGATGGTGAACAGATCAAAACACTGACAGAATCCATGGATGGCAGGCTTTTGAGTGTCCTTGCAAAGAAAGGTGGCTATATTGGTCACTGATTTGTTTTTGTTTTGTTTTTGAATGTCAGAAATGTATATTTGTGAATGTTGAGATGTTATATTGGTTTCACTGGTAAAAATAAATAATTGAAATGGGTATATATTTGTTTTTTGTTAAGTTGCCTAATAATTATGCACAGTAATAGTCACCTGCACACACAGATATCCCCCTAAAATAGCTAAAACTAAAAACAAACTAAAAACTACTTCCAAAAATATTCAGCTTTGATATTAATGAGTTTTTTGGGTTCATTGAGAACATGTTTGTTGTTCAATAATAAAATTAATCCTCAAAAATACAACTTGCCTAATAATTCTGCACTCCCTGTATAACCGGATATATGAAACAGATGGTTATGCAAATCTTTGAAAGTGGTGTAAATCATAAAGAATTTAATTTGACCATGTGAGAATAAAGGTGGGTGGTTCATTGTGTTTTAAAAGTTTGAATTCCCATAAAAACAACAACCAGGGGCCCATATTTACCATGAAAGTTTTCTATAGATGTTACCATAAAACATTCAATGTAAAAAAATCTGGGTGGTAAAAATACGAATGCAATCTATACACTGGGGGAGAACTTCTGGGGGAATCTAGGATGGAAAAGGGCCTGGGGGTAGGCTCAGCAATGGCATGCAATGCCAAGCTGCTGCTAACAAGCAAACGGAATATTGGCATGCATTAAAAAGGAATCAACTCCAGAGATAAAACAATAATTCTCCCACTCTACAAGACTCTGGTCCGGCCGCACCTAGAGTATGCTGTCCAGTTCTGGGCACCAGTCCTCAGGAAGGATGTACTGGAAATGGAGCGAGTACAAAGGAGAGCAACAAAGCTAATAAAGGGTCTGGAGGATATTAGTTATGAGGAAAGGTTGCGAGCACTGAACTTGATCTCTCTGAAGAAGAGATGCTTGAGAGGGGATATGATTTCAATTTACAAATACCATACTGGTGACCCCACAAAAGGGGTAAAACGTTTTAGCGGACAGGAGTTTAACAAGACACGTGGCCACTCTTAGAGGGTTATTTACTGTAAGAGCGGCAAGGATGTGGAATTCCCTTCCACAGGCAGTGGTCTCAGCGGGGGGCATCGATGGTTTCAATAAACTATTACATAGGCACCTGAACGACCACAACATACAGGGATATACAAGGTAATATTGACATATAATCACACACACAGGTTGGACTTGATGGACTTGTGTCTTTTTTCAACCTCACCTACTATGGAACTATGTATTACTGCGTAAGAAAAAATGTAATGCTTTTCCAAAACCAAGGTGCACCTTTATTCTGAAACATGTTCCATAAAAGATTCACCTACTTTTGGACCTTGCCATCTGGAGTACCAAGTCTCTTGCACTAGATATTGTGCTTTATTGTTCCAGTCTCAGACACAATAATTCCATATGTGGTGAAAAGTTAACAACTAGTGATTTGGGCATATCCTAATTACAATGTAAAATATAACCGTCTATCAAAAGTATCTTCTGACTCCTGAAAATACTAAACAAAAACTGAGTTTTGGAATTTGCATAGGGCTAGACATGATCCTGCCCTCAACATGACCTTGCCTGTAGATAGATAATTTAGGCACCAAACACATTTTTTTTAATTGATGTCCTGTGGAGGAAAATAGAGGCAGGCACCAAATAGACCTTAATGTTCACTCTCTACCTAATAATGACTACACGTGTTACAGTCTAATTTTACAAAATTGTTTAATTCTACCATATTTAAGTTTAAATGAAATTTTATAATCAAATTGTAACATATGCAGCTTTTTGTTGGCTTTGTATGAGGCTGGGTTCACATATATGCAAATTGTATGTGGGTTTCTCCACATCAAATTCAAATGACAGGAGAGTGTGACCGGCTCTGGATGGAGCGAGTTCACATAGCTCCGGGGCGGCCACGGTCCGCATTTGGAAAGGGTCCTGTGCGTCTTCTGGTCCAATTCAGGTGCAAATTCAGGCAAAAATTTGGACCCGATTCGCACCTGAATTGGTGAATAGGGATCCCATGCTGTGAGCCATGTCACCAGTCACCAGCTCTCTGTCTGCTGAGGGAGCCCTGAGTACAGAGTGATCAGAAGTGTTGATGCTGCATCCACCTAGGTATGTATGATTCTAAAAATGTTCTTGTGTCATCTCCATTAATAAAGATGGCTTTTGCAGATTATCATAAAGATTGCTTCTTTTTCAGACCACTAAATCTTTGGTAAATACATTGGGGTAGATCCACAAAGAAAGTACGCCGGCGTATCTTTTGATATGCCGGCGTAATTTCAAAATTCCTGCGTCGTATCTTTGTTTTGAATCCTCAAAACAAGATACGACGGCATCTGGGTTAGATCCGACAGGCGTACGTCTTCGGATCTTAGATGCAATTTTTCGGCATCCGCTAGGTGGCGTTCCCGTCGTAATCTGTGTCGAGTATGCAAATGAGCTATTTTCGACGATCCACGAACGTACGACCGGCCATCGCATTTTTTTACGTCGTTTCCGTTTGGCTTTTTCCGGCGTATAGTTAAAGCTGCTATCTGGTGGCGTACTCAATGTTAAGTATGGCCGTCGTTCCCGCGTATAATTTTGAAAATTTTACGTCGTTCGCGTAATTCGTCCGTGAATTGGGCTGGACGCCATTTACGTACACGTCGAAAACACGTCGACGTCATTTGGAGCAATGCACCCTGGGTGTTTTGACGGACGGGGCATGCGCAGTTCGTTCAGCGCGGGGACGCGCTTCATTTAAATGAAACATGCCCACTACTCGCCCAATTTGAATTCTGCGCCCTTACGCCGCGAGAGATACACTACGCCGCCGTAACTTACGGCGCAAATTCTTTCAGGATTCAAAGGAAAGAAAAGTAAGTTACAGCGGCGTAGCGTATCTCACATTCGCTGCGCCCACGCAGATGTATGTGGATCTGCCCCATTGACTCTACAGTGCTAAATTAAAATTTTACAGCACAAAAAAAGTGACCAAAGAATCACCACATCGATCTGCTTTTTGACATTCATAGAGATTCTCTGCCATTTAGCTGTCTGGGTTTATGCTGATTAATGCCGCGTACACGCGATCGGTTCGTCTGATGAAAACGGTCTGATGGACCGTTTTCATCAGACGAACCGATCGTGTGTGGCCCCATCGGTTATTTATCCATAGGTTAAAAAAAGCAATCTTGTTTTAAATTTAACCGATGGATACCTAACCGATAGAACAAAACCGATCGTTTGTAGGTACGTCCATCGGTTAAAAATCCAGGCATGCTCAGAATCAAGTCGACGCATGCTTGGAAGCACTGAACTTCGTTTTTTTCAGCACATTGTTGTGTTTTACGTCACCGCATTCTGACACGATCGGTTTTTTAACCGATGGTGTGTAGGCACGACTGACCATCAGTCGGCTTCATCGGTTAACCGATAAAAACGGTCCATCAGACCGTTCTTATCGATTTTGCCGATCGTGTCTACGCGGCATTAGTGTTAGGGAAGCGATTCCCTAACACAGCACTGTTTAACCAGGGAGCGCACAGCCTGTGCGCCCTCTGGTTAACCATTTGGAAGCTGATTATAGCCCGAAGGCTCTAATCAGGAAGCCTATTAGAGCCGATGGCTCTAATCAGGCACTTCCAAAACACACCTACCGCTGTTATTCAGATGGTCAGCACTCAACAGGGGGCCGGACACCTGAATAGTGGGCGGCAGCGGCAACAATACATAGATTCATGCAATGCATGAATCTATGTATTGGTGATTGATGGGTGCAGGAGAGAGGGGGCGGCTAAAAAAAACTAGGAACTTGTTTTAAAATTATCTGATGGCTAAATAAACGATAGAAAAAAATGATCGTCTGTGGGCACGTCCATCGGTGGAAAATCCATGCATGCTCAGAATCAAGTCAACGCATGCTCGGAAGCATTGAACTTCATTTTTTTCAGCACGTCGTTGTGTTTTACTTCACCGCGTTCTGACACAATCGTTTTTTTAACTGATGGTGTGTAGGCAAGACTGATGAAAGTCAGCTTCATCGGATATCTGATGAAAAAATCCATCAGACCGTTTTCATCTGATGAACCGATCGTGTGTACAGGGCATAAGACTTCAGCTTTTTAGGTAGCTGTAGTTTCTACTGCTAGGGAGAATCATTAGCAGATCCATTAACTATTTATATGTGCTTTTAAGCTTTAGTGTAATTGCACAAATACTAATTTAAAGTTATTTTTTTCTCCGAGCCCCCAACATCATCTGCCCAATTATGCCTTAATGATAAAGGTAAAACCAACCTTAATACCTGAACCCAGAGTTTTCAACTTCCACATGTGTTAGTAAAACTATGTATGTCTTATCTACTTAGTCTATCCCAGTGAATTATACCTTTTTAAAGACAGATTGGGCCTTCATTTGATAGCAAATGTTAATAGCTATTTCCTGATTTTTTTTATCATTGAAAAACTGTTCTAAAATAGTAAGGCCCCATACACACGGATGGATTTATCCGCGGATACGGTCCAGCGGACCGTTTCCGCGGATAAATCCTCTCGAGGATTTCAGCAGATTTTAATGTGATGGAGTGTACTCACCATCGCATTGAAATCCGCGCCGAAATCCTCTGGCGATGACGTGTCGCGCCGTCGCCGCGATTATGACGCGGCGACGTGTGCGACGCTGTCATATAAGGAATTCCACGCATGCGTCGAATCATTACGACGCATGCGGGGGATCCCTTCGGACGGATGGATCCGGTGAGTCTATACAGACCAGCGGATCCATCCGTTGGGATGGATTCCAGCAGATAGATTTGTTTGGCATGTCAGCAAATATTCGATCTGCTGGAATCCATCCCAGGGGAGAAATATCTGCGGAAACAGATCCGCTGGAGTGTACACACCATAGGATCTATCCGCTGAAACCCATTTGCTGGGATTTTTCAGCGGATGGATTCTATCGTGTGTATGGGGCCTAAGAGTAATATATATATATATATATATATATATATATATTTTTTTTTTTATTTACCTGTACTGTATATGCCTTGCCATTATCCATTGGCCATCACCAGAAAACAACCCCAAATAAATCTCCTACTCCTGCTGTGCATGGGGTGATAGCATATGTGTGCATTGTTTGTTGTTTGTGCCAGGGCCAGAACAAGGAGTGGGCAGGAGGTGCAGTTGAGGCAGGGTGGTACACACATTCTGCAGCATGTATTAACAGTGGGTTGGGGGTGCAATTCTGGATCCCTGCCCTAGAAGCTGGACAACCCTGTCCCAGTACTGGTTTTTAACCATAGTGGGGCCCAGAAGGTACATTTTTTTTATCTGTCTAAAGTACACAGACTCAGATACTAATGCCCCGTACACACGGAATTTCCATTGGGACAAACTCTGACGTATCTTTCTGATGGAATTCCGTTCAAGCTGTCTTGCATGCACACTGTCGCACCAAATTCTGACACTACGACGAGCCGAGAAAAATGAAGTACAATGCTTCGTTCAATGCTTCCGAGCATGCGTCGACCTGATTCTGAACATGGTTTTTTTTTTTCTCCGTCTGAGTTCCATACAGACCAACGGAATCTCCGATGGAAAAACTCTGATTGGGAACACACGCAGGCGTAATATCCAATGAAAAAATTCCGTCTTACTTTCTCCATTGGAAATTTTGATTGTGTGTACAAGGCATTACACTAACCTAGATTAAGCCCGGATCTATTTTACTTTATTGCAAGGAGAGATAGAGGTGGTTCAAGTGAGCACTGTGATTGGCTATCATCACACCGATCACATGATCAGGAGCTCATTCTACCAGCTCGCATTCATTACTCTGAGACCAGGAGCTGATGATGACAACTTAGGGCCAGATTCACAGAACAAATACGCCGGATTATCTACTGATACTCCGGCGTATTTTCAAATTTGCCGCGTCGTATCTTAGTTTGTGATTCACAAACAAGATACGACGGCTTTTGACTAAGATCCGACAGGCTTACGGCTTCGTACGCCTTCGGATCTTAGGCTGCAATACTTTGGCCGCGCGCTGGGTGGAGCTTGCGTAATTTTCCAGCAACTGGTATGCAAATTAGCATTTACGGCGATCCACGAACCTACTCGCATGCGTAACGTCGCTTTTTCCCGTCGCAAAGTTAAGCAATCTTTTTCATTGCTTAACTATACACCAGCCATGTTAAAGTATGGCTGTCGTTCCCGCTTCGAATTAAATTTTTTTATTTTTTCGGAGTAAGTACGTTGCGCACGTCGCCATTCACAAACACATCGGGGCGCCGTAATTTCGCGCAAAGCACGTCGGGAAAAATGCGAACGGAGCATGCGCAGAACGTTCGGCGCGGGAGCACGCCTAATTTAAATGGTACACGCCCCATTTGAATTAGGCAGGCTTGCGCCGGACGTCTTTATGATACACAACCGCAAGTTTACAGGTAAGTGTTTTGTGAATCAGGCACTTACGCTGAAAACTTGCGGCGGTGTAACGTAAACACGATACGTTACGCCGCCAGAGTTCTACGAGAATCTGGCCCTTAGTCTTTGTGATAAAGGCACGTGAGTAAACATTCACGCAGCAAATACACAGGTATGCATATATGTGACAGCAAAGCATTAGGCCCAGTCTGTGCTGTCACTTATAAGTGTACTGCTAACCCCTAAGGGTTGAGATAATAAATAAAGGCTTTCTGTTAACACTTATGTCTGACTGTCTAGAAGCTAACTTTGATAGCATTACCACAAGTAAGGTGACTATTAAAGTAAAGGTGTTATCTGTATGTTTATATTTTAGCCACACATTAATAATTTGTATTTTACAATCTAAAAGGAAGTAATTGCGATGTAATAAAGGGCACGACCTAATGATACTGATCTTTTAGATATTTAGTTTTTATATGATATGCCAACAGTATGTATTCGCAAGGTATTTCTTTCAATGTACAGCAGTATTGTTGCTTTAATTAGCTTTTTCTGCAATGCTACCTTCTGTTACCCTGAGTCCTGTGAGGCCTCCACAACAGCAATCATGATATAGCACACATATCAAGAGAGCTCATTTAAATTTTAATGAGCACATGCTGTGTCAGGTTGTGTGCCCAATTAAAGCTTTTGCCATTGGGATAGCAAGGATTTTTTCCAGAGATTACATTTCTCCACAGTGCTTTGCACTTTACATTGCACACTGCTGGTTCTGATCCTGTGAATGTTACCTACAAACCACCAGCCTGAAAAGTCTCATTTAGCGTATTTTGAAAGCTATTGCCCTGTTTACTACTGTGAAACTTAATATAAGATGATTGGATTTTTTCCTTCTTTAAAGCACAGGGCACATTGTCTATTTTTCTTACATCTTGAACTTTTTTTTTTTTTGAATCAAGGGCTAACTTTGCTGTCCTTCACAACTCGACTTAAGTTCTAAAAAGGCTATATTGTATGTTTTATTCATGCATTTTATGAACTTTTATAGATTTTTGTGGACTCTATGGAAAATGCTGAAATAACATTCCTCCGCTTATCCAACAAACTTTGTTGCCAAATCTGTAACCGTTATAGGAGAATGTTTGAAGGAAATTTATTTTTTAATTGTTTTCATATAACAATACATGTAAAGTTGAAGAATAACGGTTTAGCTACATACAGAGACTGTGGGCCAGATTCAGCAAAAACTGCGGCGGCGTAACGTATCGTCTTTACGGTTCACCGCCGCAAGTTTTCAGCGCAAGTGCCTGATTCACCAAGCACTTGCGTGTAAACTTACGGCGGTGTATCGTAAAGACATCGGGCGCAAGCCCGCCTAATTCAAATGGGGCGTGTACCATTTAAATTAGGCGCGCTCCCGCGCCGAACGTTCTGCACATGCTCCGTTTGGAAATTTCCCGCCGTGCTTTGCGCGAAATTACGGCGCCGCGACGTGTTTGTGAATGGCGACGTGCGTAACGTACTTGCGCCGAAAAAAAATAATTTAAAATTTGACGCGGGAACGACGGCCATACTTTAACATGGCTGGTCTAAAGTTAAGGCATTAAAAAGCAGCCTTAACTTTGCGACGGGAAAAAACGACTTGCGGCGACGTAACGCACGCGAGTACCTTCGTGCATCGCCGTAAAAGCTAATTTGCATACCCGACGCTGGAAAACGAAGCAAACTCCACCCCGCGGCGGCCGAAGTATTGCAGCCTAAGATCCGAAGGCGTACGAAGCCGGAAGCCTGTCGGAACTTAGCCAAATGCCGTCGTATCTTGTTTGTGAATCACAAATTAAGATGCGACACAGCAAATTTGAAAATACGCCGGAGTATCAGTAGATACTCCAGCGTATTTCTTCTGTGAATCTGGCCCTGTGTAAGCATAATTCTAAAGGTTGGAGGTTAGATGATAGCTGTTTCTAATAAGGCATTGGTTGCATAAATACCACTTGTGTACAAGTGATAATGACTTGTCCTGGAGGCCTTATTTTTTTATTTTATATCAAGTAGTTAGCTGTAGTGGAGATGTTATTGACATGGGAAGGTCCTTAGGGAGGCTGTATGTATGTGAGTGAGGTACCTCAAATCTGTGGTCTATACAAGAAGGTGGAGAGTGGAGAGAAACATGAGGTTCCACTGGTTGGATTAAAGCAGCGGTCTCCAGACTGCGGCCTGGGGGCCAGATGTGGCCCTTTGCTTGCTTTTATATGGCCCTTGGGGCACTATTTCATTCACTGACACCAATAACGGGGCACAATTCCTACCAATGACACCAACAACGGGGCCCAATGATGGGGCACAATTATGCCAGTGATGGGAAATGATTCCTACCAATGACACCAACTATGGTGCCCAATGATGAGGCACAATTCCTACCAATGACACCAACTACAGGGCCCAATGATGAGGCACAATTCCTACCAATGACACCACCTATGGGGCCCAATGATACCAATGATGGGGCAAAATTCCTACCTATGACACCAACTATAGGGCCCACTGATCCCAATGGTGGGGCACAATTCCTTCCAATTATACCAGCTACGAGGCCCAATAATACCAATAATGGGGCACAATTCCTACCTATGACACCAACTACAGGGCCCAATGATACCAATAATGAGGTCCAGTGACACCAGCTACGGGGCCCAATGATGAGGCACAATTCATACCTATGACACCAACTATGGAGTCAAATGATAACAATAATGGGGCAAAATTCCTTACAATGACACCAGCTATGGTGCCCAATGATACCAATGATGGGGCACAATTTTACCAATGACACCAGCTACAGGGCCCAATGATACAAATGATGGGGCATTGTTTACTCCACTTGATGCTGGGACATTTTATATTCCCGAAGGCCACAGTCTGTCCCCCCTAAAGTCTGAAGGACAGTAAACTGGCCCTTTGTTAAGAAAGTTTGGAGACCCCTGGACTAGAGGTTATAAACAGACTGTGGTAAGAAAAAAGAAAGTAGGGATAGTTGAGGTAGTAGTATATTAAAAGAAAATTAGGGGAGGAATATGATAAATTCGAGAGATAGGGGCGTTGAGGGAGATTTTTCGGGGAAGATCCTTTACTGGTATTGCATTATATGTTAATAGGTTGAACGAGTGTGTCAAATATAATTTAGATTGTTAGAAAGGTTGTGTTAAAATCTTTGGTGTAGTGGTAGGTTATACATGTTGTCCAAATGTATTTTAAATGATGAAGTTAATCCCTTATAATAGGGCTGTGCAAATTAACTTTTAATTAATCGATTAATCTTTAATTTTTTTGATCGATTAAAATTCTTTTGATTGGTACTCACCTCTCCGCCGACTTTTGGGCCTTCAGGGAGTTCCGTCGGAGATCCAGTAACGTCACAGACACCGGCGGGACTTGCCGTGTCCATCTGAAGGGCTCCTTTGCTGTGCCTTCATATCTGCATGCCGGCGGGACCTTACTATCTGCCACACGCAAGGGCTGTTACACTTCCCTCTATCACTTCCCTCTATCAACCTGGGATTCTACAACCATCCACTGGGAGTTGTGATAGTTCCCTTCATGGGACATCTACATGCCGACGGACTGATGTTAACCTCTCCTCATCTGGATTCAGCAGTGGTATCGTTGTACCCATTTTTATACCAGTATCATACTTAGCTACATGTTTTTATGACTGCTTTTGGTACCGTTTGGTATTACTCGCACCATTTTTACAGTTTATGAAGCTACATCGATTTTATCTCCAAGGAGATCAGCTAAAAGTAGTTGGATCTGTATGTGCGTTATAATTAATCGAAATTAGTCGATTAATCGATTAAAAAAAAAACGATGAATCGAACAGAACATTTTTGATCAGTAACAGCCCTACCTTATAATTTTTATGCAGCTTGTTTATATTTGAATCTTCATCTATGTTCCAGTATAAGCTGGTGCCATGAACGCTGTCTCAGGTTTCCTGTTTCAGAGTGGTGCCTTTCTCTTACAGCATTCTATGAAGCCACCCTTGCATTCAGGAGTTGTGTCTCCCTACACTGTATGGCTCAGAAGAAACCCACAGCCTCATAGCCGAGGATTGCAAGGCACCTTCTTGTTCTCCCCCCCCCCCCCTTTCCTTCACCAAGTTAGTGAGTAAGCAGTGAAAGAGCAGCAGCCAGCAGTATTAAAAGTTGTAAACTACAAGTGCTTGGTTTAAAATGTTAGCAATAGTTTGCTTAATGTGCTAGACTAAAACATACTGAGGGTTTAATACTACTTTAATTAGGATGGCTGCTTATTTTTTATTGTCTGAGTACAATGCCATTTTTTGTTTGGCTTGAATTATAGTAGGGGTGCCAGACCACCAGGCACCCCTACTGGTAGCTATAAATATAAATGTTAGGAGGCTGAATTTGTGGAGGGAGAATACCAGTTGGCAGAGGTTCAGGAGCACCTCATAAGGATTATTTTATACATTTCTACTCAGGATTGTGTTTACGAATTGATATAAATTGCTCTGTAGGGGTTTCTTCTAATTTAAAAATATTCTCACTAAATGCACCTCAGTTCTACACATACATGAAAGCACAAATTTGATGTGCCAGGGAAAAATGTTGCCAGTTTCTGGGTAAACATGTACTAGCATAGGATTAGCCTATAGTTGCCTTGAATAAATGATGAGTTAAATGAGCTGCAGACTTTAGATTCCCATATCTGAAACCACAACAATTGTTTATAGGGTTTACCCAAGGTCAGTTTCCCATTGTGATTTACACTTTAATACCAAAAGTATTGGGACACCTGCCTTTACACGCACGTGAACTTTAATGGCATCCCAGTCTAGTGCAGCTATAACAGCTTCAACTTTTCTGGGAAGGCTATTTACAAGGTTTAGGAGTGTGTCTATTGGGAATGCTAGAGAAAAATACAGCGCAGCTATTTTCTCTAGCATTGTTTCTCATTGTGTGTATCTCACATGGTTAGTTGCAGCGGCAATTTTTATTCATTTTAATGTAATTAATATTATTTAGACAGTGCAGTATTTTCACCTATACGTGTCTATGGGAATGTTTGACTATTCTTCCAAAAGGACATTTGTGAGGTCAGGCACTGATGTGGACGGGAAGGCCTGGCTCACAGTCTCCCCTCTAATTCATCCCAACGGTGTTCTATCCGGTTGAGGTCAGGACTCTATGCAGGCCAGTTAATTTCCTCCACCCCATATTTTCATGGACCTTGCTTTGTGCACTGGTGCACAGTGGGGCCATCCCCAAACTGTTATTACAAAGTTGGGAGCATGAATTTGTCCAAAATGTCTTGGTATGCTTACGCCTTAAAAGTTCCCTTTACTGGAATTAAGGGGCCAAGCCCAACCCCTGAAAAACAACCCCACACCATAATCCCCCTCCACCAAATTATTTGGACCATGGCACAAAGCAAGGTCCATAATGGAGGAACTTGACTGGCCCGCACAGTCCTGAACTCAACCTGATTAGAACACCTTAAGGCTGCATTCACACCTGAACGTTTTGTCGCCTGAAGCGCGATGTTTAAAGACGCTAGAGGGGAAAAATAACATTATTCTCTATGGAGATGGTTCACATCTCCAACGCAAAATGCAGAACGCTGAACGAACGCCTGAATTTCAAACATGCGCAAAATCATGAATTTTTGATGCGCAAATCAGGCGGCTTTGGCGTTTTACATTGTAGCCAATGACCTGTACAAAACCGCGGGGAAAAACGCAGCACTTTGTCACAGCAAATCGCAGGGAAAAATGCCGCAATTTGTCGTGGCAAATCGCGGGAAAAAAACGCTGCAAATCGCCTACGCCTAGGTGTGAATGCAGCCTTAGGATGAATTAGAGCCGAGACTGCGAGTCAGGCCTTCTTGTTCACATCGGCGCCTGACCTCACAAATGCGCTTCTGGAAGAATGGTCAAACATTCCCATAGACACACTTCTAAATCTTGTGGACAGCCTTTCCAGGAAAGTTGGTGCTGTTATAGCTACCAAGGGTGGGTCAACTCAATATTGAACCCTACAGACTAAGACTGGGATGCCATTAAAGTTCATGTGTGTGTAAAGGCAGGTGTCCCAATACTTTTGGTAATATAGTGTATATTAGGTGTAGTTGAAATCGCCACTGAGAATTGGGGCATAAATTAATGTGACAATGCCCTTGGCTTGTGGGTCTTTAAGACAGATACTTTTAAAATCCTCACTCCCTTCAAGAGTATCAATATGCTTGAACAGAAAGTAAAGTGGAGCTTTAGGATTTTGTATTAAAATTGGCAGACGGGCATGACTTTTATGCATTAGTGACATGCATCTTTTCTGCATTAAAGATACTTACCTGCCCATCCGCCTGTCCACACGTGCAGCTCACTGCACAAATTTAGCAATGCTGTATCTGAGTGAACTCCAGTTAGAAGTGTGTTCACCAGTGGCGTAACTAGAACCTTCAGGGCCCCGATGCAAGAAACCATGAAGGGCCCCCCTGACCCCCTGGACAGGGCTCTTTTCTCCGAGCTCGGTGGCGGAACAACAGGACCCGGTTGCTAGTGGGTGGTTGCATATAAAGGAACCGATTTCTCCATTCCTCCTGCTTCTCCTCCTCTCCCTCCCGCAGGCATTCAGCGGCTGCAGGAGGAAAATGGAGAGATTGGTTCCTCTATGCCAGTGTTTCTCAATATTTTTCCAGCCAGGACACACTTGAAGTATACTCTTAGGTCAGTGAAGGTGAACCTTGGCAACCCAGATGTTTTGGAACTACATTTCCCATGATGCTCACCTACACTGCAGAGTGCATGAGCATCATGGGAAATGTAGTTCCAAAACATCTGGGGTGCCAAGGTTTGCCATCACTGCCCTAGGTGAATGGGGCTGCAATGCAACCACCCTGCAACTGTGTGCATTGCAGCTTAGCGATGATGCATTTAAGGCCCCGTACACACGACCGAACATGTCTGCTGAAACTGGTCCGCCGATCAGTTTCAGCAGACATGTTCGGTCGTGTGTAGGCCCGAGCGGACAGGATTCCAGCAAACATTTGCCCGCCGGGCCTTTTTCCAGTGGGCAAATATTCCTGGACGTGTTTTAAAACAGACCGCTGGAATCCTGCCCGCTCGGACATGTACGGTCGTCTGTACAGACCTACCGTACATGTCCGAGCGCCCGCCATCCCTCGCATGCGTCAAATGACTTTGACGCATGCGTGGAAGCATTGAACTGGCAGCCACGCCCCGCGTATTGTTTACGCGCGGATTTCTGTATGATGGTGAGTACAGCCACCATACAGAAATCCCCGGGCAGACATGTACGCTGAAAACGGTCCGGCGGACCGCTTTCATCGTACATGTTTGGTCGTCTGTACACGGCCTAAGGGGTTAAAACAGGCAGTCAGGAGGCAACACATTGCCTCTTTACCAGCTGTCAAATGCCTCTGAAAAGCGATCTGAACATGGATTGCTTTTCAGTGGAAGAGCATTTTTTTGCTGGTACTATGAACAAGCAAAAAATAAATAAAAAATTGGTTCTGATTGTACACATACAGTATAGGGGGTCATGTAAACACACATACATACACACACATACACTGTTTAAATACATATATATAAATGCACATATGCACACATATATAAACAAGTGGTGGCTGGTGCTCAACATTTTGGGGGGGGGGGGTGCAAGCAAACTGAAAAATTCTTAAAAAAAAAAAAATTGCAGTCTCACTGTGCCCATCAAAAGCAGCCACTGTGCCCATCAAATGCAGCCACTGTGCCCATCAAATGCAGCCACTGTGCCCATCAAATCCAGCCACTGTGCCATCAAACGCAGCCACTGTGCCATCAAACGCAGCCACTGTGCCATCAAACGCAGCCACTGTGCCCATCAAATGCAGTTACTGTGCCCATCAAATGCAGCCACTGTGCCCATCAAATGCAGCCACTGTGCCCATCAAATGCAGCCACTGTGCCCATCAAATGTAGTCATTGTGCCCATCAAATGCAACCAATGTGCCATCAAACGCAGCCACTGTGCCATCAAACGCAGCCAGGGGGTGGCTGGAGAGAGGGGGGCGATGCCCTGCGCTCTTATGGATGCACCGCCACTAACACATACATGCACACTCACATACATACATGTTCATATGCACACACACATTCATACACATATGGCATGCACACTCGCATACATACATATGCACATGAACACACGAACACACACACGCATGAACACACACACACGCATGAACACACACACACATTAACACACACACGCATGAACACACACGCATGAACACACACACACGCATGAACACACACGCATGAACACGCACACACATGAACACACAAAATGTTCTATATTTTATGCTTTCCAATGTCCTACCTATAGATTACACACAGGCTCCCTGTGTACCTTTTTGGAAACGGTCACACTAAGCAGAATGCATTGGGCCATGGATGTACAGCCTTGCAAATAGTGGAACTTGATAATGCTACTCTTTTTATATGGTGGTATGTTTTATTCCAGAAAAGGGAGCTTGATCCAGGAGATTTGGCCAGTTTCACTTGTCCTGGAAATGACTGCTTTTTTATGAAGTTACCAGGGGGCACATTTAACACTGGCAGCAGGTCTGGCTGGCTTCACAAACACTGCTGGGTTTGTAACTTGCATTGTTCTTGACAAGAAGTTGCTGCCTCTAACCATGCTATTCAACACATAAAGTGGAAGTTTTTATATAAAGGAAGTCACACACACACAGTAGATAAACAATGGCAGTCTTACCTTAGCAGCTCTTCCTGCCGGGTACTGCACTGTAGGGGGAGACAAAGAGCACTCAATGTGCTTTCACTTTGTAATGAATGTGACGAGCTCCCCGCACAGTGCCGATTACAGCTCGGCCTGGGAACGGGAGCTCGTCTCCGATTCTCGTGTATCAAAGCACTGTATACAGGGGGCCCTCGAGGGCACTGTATACAGGGGGCCCTCGAGGGCCCCCTACAGCAAGGGGCCCGGTCGCCATGGCGACCTCAGCGACCCCTATAATTCCGCCACTGGTGTTCACCAAGAACACAGCTGTCCTTGATACTTTATTTGCACCGACAGTTACATTTCTAGAACAAGATTTCAAGAGGTGTTCCCCTCTTCTTGGTCCAAGGAGTAATGATACACAAAGCTTTAGCAAAAAGCTTTAGCAAAATTGTAAGAAGAGATAGAAGAAGTGTAACTATGGCATTGGAAGGAAGGGAACAGCCACAGAGGTAAGAAAGGTCCTAAAATTATTTGATGGTGATTTAGAAAGCTAAGATTCACATTCATTCCATTATCTTTTGTGTAAAATATAATTAGCATTTGTAGTTCAAAGGTTTTCCTTTCCTAAGCATTTTTTAAATCCCCTTAAAACATTGTTCCACAGAGTAATCTAGTTGTGAGAAATGATGTACTACAGGTTTAAAGTAGCCGTCCGGCTATACATTATTCAGACACGATTTTTATCTTCAAACAATGTAAGTGTATTTCTTCCATTGTTTTAATAAATTCTTTATGCTGGGTTACGCCATGTTGGCTTTCCTTTTCATCTTGCCATGAGTATATCATGATACTGTCAGAAAGACTGAGGACACACCTATTGAAGGAGCGGGGATATCTGCCTGAGTTACACAGAGACCCTGGCTGGGGTATAAGCCATCCGTGAATATTGATCTCTTCTTGGGATCTATTCTTCTGGTAAACGGCAGCTATTTTGGAAGTAGAGGATCCCTTTTCTATTTAATACATAGCGCTGTTCTTGGGTGTCTCTTCGTTTGATGTCACTGATTCTTGTATAGAGGACTTCTGAATCCAAATACATTGTTCTTCTGAAGAATTACAGGATTTTAAGCACTCAATTAGTTGATATCTGATTGTGATTTATTTTTAAACAGACTATTCATTTACATCTGTGCAGTTATTGGTGCAGCAGTGTTCAATTGATACTGGGTGCATTTATAATAACATTGGGGCAGATTCACATAGAAATACATCGGCGCAGCGTATCAAAGATACGTTACGCCGCTGTAACTTACTTTTGGCTGGTTCGAATCCTGGAAGAATCTGCGCCGTAAGTTACGGCGGCGTAGTGTATCTCTGGCGGCGGAATTCAAATCGTCCCCGCGCCAAATGAACTGCGCATGCTCCGTTTCTAAATTTCCCGCCGTGCATTGCGCGAAATGACATCGCAAGGACGGCATTTTTTAAACTTAGACGTGACTTACGTCCATCCCGATTCACGGACGAGTTACGCAAAAAAAAATAAAAAAATTTCGATGCGGGAACGACGGCCATACTTAACATGGCAAATCTAACTATACGCTGCAAAAAAGCAGCTTTAACTATACGCCGGAAAAAGCCGACTAGAGACGACGTAAGAGAATGCGACGGCTGCGCGTATGTTCGTGGATCGTCGGAAATAGCTAATTTGTATACCCGACGCGGAAAACGGCGTGAACGCCACCCAGCGGACGCCAAAGTATTGCATCTTAGATCCGAAAGGCGTACGAGGACGTATACCTGTCGGATCTAACCCAGATGCCGTCGTATTTTGGTTTGAGGATTCAAACTAAAGATACGACGCGGGTAATTTGAAATTACGCGGCGTATCAAGTGATACGCCGGCGGAATTTCTTTGAGGATCTGCCCCATTGACTTTATTTTTTAGTATTCATCATTTCAAATGGGCTATATGGATGCCATTGAATGATTTCACTAGCATTGTATTTTAGGACTAATTTTCTTTGCACAGCTTATTTTTATGGGTTTAAAGTAATCATTTTCCTTGTGTTCTCTTGTGACAGGTCTATGTAGATTTATTCTTTTTGGTGACTTCTAGTAATGCTGTACATCAGGGGCGTAACTATAGGGATTGCAGGGGTCACAATTGTAACCCTGCCTCATGCTTCAGGGGGCTCGTGCAGCTCCCCTGTCAGATTTGTCTGCTCCTGGATAGGAGGGGTGACGGAGCAGGCTCCATTATCCTCCTGACTCCTGCAGCCGCTGAATGCCTGTGGGAGGGAAATGAGGAGAAGGAGTTGGAAAAACCCCCTGGGTCAGAGAGAAGGGCCCCGGCTGGGGGGTCCCTGCATGTTTTCTTGCACTGGGACCCTGAAGGTTCTAGTTACGCCTCTGTAAAACTGTGGTAGTTTCAAATTTGACTTTCTGTCCTTTGTATTCTGCTCTTGTATTGTAATCTCACCGTTACTGATTTTACCCATGAGAAGCTTGCCTTTGTGTCATTAGACTAGCTTCCATGTTTTGTATACACTGGGCTAGATTTAGATCCGCGTAACCTATCTCATTTACGTTACGACGCCGCAAGTTTTTCAGGCAAGTGCTTTATTCACAAAGCACTTGCCTGTAAAGTTGCGGCGGCGTAGCGTAAATCCACCCGGCGGAATTCAAATTTGGCGGGTAGGGGGCGTGTATCATTTAAATGATGCGCGTCCCCACGCCGAACGAACTGCACACGCGCTGGCCGCGGCTGAATCCCAGTGCGCATGCTCCAAATGACGTCAGCAACGCGGCATGCTTTCGTCGTGAACGTATATTACGTCCAGCCGTATTCGCGAACGACTTACGCAAACGACGTCAAAAATTCAAAACTTGGCGCGAGAACGACGGCCATACTTAACATAGGATACGCCGCACATACCCCTCATATAGCAGGGGTAACTATACACCGGAAGAAGCCGAACGCAAACAACGTAAAAAAACGCCGGGCGGTCGTTCGTTTCTGAATCGGCGTAACTTCTCATTTGCATATTCCTCGCGTATACAAACGGAAGCGAGTGAGATTGCAGCCTAAGATCCGACGGTGTAAGTCACTTACACCTGTCAGATCTTAGGGATATCTATGCGTAACCTGATTCTATGAATCAGGCGCATAGATACGATGGCCGGACTCAGAGATACGACGGCGTATCAGGAGATACGCCGGCGTATCTCTTTTCTGAATCCCGGCCAGTGTGTGTGTGTGTGTGTATATATATATATATTAGGGCTACGGAAATTAACGATTAATTCCTTGATTAATCGTAAAACATTTTTGATCGATCAAAATTATTGTGATCGGTACTCACCTCTCAATTCGCGGATCACACGGATTGAGCCCATAGGAAAGGCAGCGGTTTCGGCCTAGCCCCGGAGTGGTGGCCATCTTGGTAACCCGGCGGCGGCCTAGGTGAGCGGCACGCTGATGTCATCATCACCCACCACAACTGCTCGTGAATCTGCCTGCTTGTATAGTGGTAAGCAAGCAGGGAGATGTGGATATTGCAGTGGGGGAGATGTGGGGAGATGTGGATATTACAGTAGGGGATATGTCTGTGGATATTTCAGTGGGGGAGATGTGGATATTTCAGTGGGGAGATGATGTGGATATTACAGTGGGGAGATGATGTGGATATTACAGTGGGGAGATGTGGATATTACAGTGGGGGAGATGTCTGTGGATATTACAGTGGGGAGATGTGGATATTACAGTTGGGGAGATGTCTGTGGATATTACAGTGGGGAGATGTGGATATTACAGTGGGGGAGATGACAACATTACAGTTATAATTAATCAAAATTAGTCGATTAATCGATTAAAAAAAAAACGATTAATCGAAACACGAACATTTTAATTAGTAACAGCCCTAATATATATATATATATATATATATATATATATATATATATATATATATATATATATATATATATATATATATATATATATATATTACAACCACTTTAAAGTTTTAAATTCCTAAAATGCGATATGATGTACAGTAGAATGTCAGATCTCTCCAGTATCAAATCTGTTAACAATTCGATGTTTGCTGGGAGTCAAATCTCACTGAATACAGCCTCTATTATTGTATAGAGCCATGTGCAAAAGTGAGTACCCTCTGGTGAGTTTTCTTTGTATTGTTTTGAATGGTCTAAATGTGGGTATGTAGATGGCAAATGAAACAGTGGGCTGAATTAAGCAGAATAGATCTCTAAGGGCACACATGCTTAGTTATGGCCACACCTAATTAATTTCTAAAAAAGGTAATTTACTTTGGTAATAAACGTTCTTGTATTAACCACTTTGCAGCCACGCTATAGACAAAAGACATCTACAGCGCGGCACACAATTGCCGAGAGGACGTCCTTCTGTTTACTAGTTCCCTGCGCATGCCGCGGGCGTGCATCAGGGAAAATCTGTGCCCGCCACGTCACGCGGGTTACCGATGCGCGTGCCTGGTGGCTGCGATGTCCTCCAGGAACCCACGATCGGCATTTACAAAACCAGGGACGTGGATCTCTGTGTGTAAACACAGAGATCCGCGACCCGTCAAGAAGAGGAGACCGATGGTGTGTCCCTTGTACATAGGGACACTGATCGATCACCTCCCCCAGTCAGTCCCCTCAATAAGAATCACTCCCAGGGAACACATTTAACCCCTTGATTGCCCCTAGTGTTAACCCCTTCCCTGCCAGTCACATTTATACAGTAATAAGTGCATATTTATAGCACTGTTCGCTGTATAAATGTGAATGGTCCCAAAATAGTGTCAAAAGTGTCCGATCTGTCCACCACAATATCGCAGTCCTGACAAAAATCGCTGATAACTGTCATTACTAGTAAAAAAAAGTCATAAATCTATCCCCTATTTTGCAGATGCTATAACTTTTGCGCAAACCAATCAATAAACACTTATTGCGATTTTTTTTTACCAAAAATATGTAGAAGAATACATATCTGCCTAAACTGAGAAAAAAATATATTTTTATTTTTTAAATTGGGATATTTATTATAGCAAAAAGTAAAATATATTGGGTTTTTTTTTTCAAAATTGTCGCTCTTTTTTTGTTTATAGCGCAAAAAAAACGCAGAGATGATCAAATACCACCAAAAGAAAGCTCTATTTTTGGGAAAAAAAGGACGTCAATTTTGTTTGGGAGCCACATTGCACAATCGTGCAATTGTCATTCAAAGCGTGACAGTGCTGAAAGCTGAAAATTGGCCTGGGCAGGAAGGGGGTGAAAATGCCCGGTATTGAAGTGGTTAATTGCAACTTCTAACAATCTATCCAAGAGAGAGTGGCCATAAAAGGTTTTCTAAAGCATTTAGTGGCAACATTATTAAAGGAAGCATAGCTTTTGTCACCTTATCAACTGGAGGATTGGGTACTGCATAGCAGATATGTGAGGACTGCATGTAGCCTGAAAACCAATCCAATCAACCAACCAACCAACCAACCAATCTGATGGCCTGGCTTCCTACCCTGATAAAAACAATGGAAAATGAAAAACAAACACACATTGCAGTTGATTTAGTATAGGCAAATCAGCTTTTTAATTTGGCTCATAAAAAATCATGTTTCAAAAAAATGCTCAATCACATGCAAGGAAAAAAAAATCTTTGCTTGGACATTATTGGATGATTGAAGTCTGCAGAGCTTAACCTCATTCACTAAGCTAAGACAAATTCCCTTGCAAAGTGAAATATCCTCTTCAAAATGAACAGCCTATTTGCCTTAATTTGCGTTTTACTTAAACATTTGTTGGCGACCAAGGGGGTTGATTTACTAAAGGCAAATCCACTCTACGCTACAAGTGCACTAGGAAGTGCAATAGCTGTAAATCTGAGGAGAAGATCTGAAATGAGGGGAAGCTCTGCTGATTTTATCATCCAATCGTGTGCAAGCTAAAATGTTGGTTTTTATTTTCCTTGCATGTTCCCCTCAGATCTACAGCGGCTGCTCGTCCAAGTGCACTTTCAAGTGCACTTGCAGTGCACTTGTAGTGCAACGTGGATTTGCCTTTCATAAATAACCCCCTAAGAGAGGAGCATAGGCCATCAAGCGGGAGCTAGAGGTGAGTAACACACCCATTAGCATCTCTGAATTGTTGCCAATGAATGTACAGTGCGAGTAGAATTACATTTTAGTTGACCGAATAACAAAACTAAATAATTACAGTATAAATCATGTATTTTATATAAATGTATTTATATGGCTGTTTATATTTCCAAATAACAGAACAGCTGGATACAAGACAAGATTTGTCAAAATTCCCAATGGACATATGTGGGTGGAAGGTGACCACCATGGCCACAGCTTTGACAGTAATGCTTTTGGACCAGTGAGTACTTTCTATATGGTTATATGCTTAATTCATTTTCTATACTCTATTTATATCATTTCTTTCACATAAATAATTGCAGCATTTGTAAAAAGCAATATGTCTTCCTTATTAGTTCACACATAATTTCATGAACAAGACCCGTTTCATCAGGGAGACATTTTTCTAGTCCAAAATGTCCTGCCATTTTACTGAATTAACTTGTTCTCAAAGAATAAGCCATTGTATTTAGTTGAACTCTGATGAATAATAATTAAACGTTCATATTTGCCATTATGCAGAATGACATTCAATTCTTTCAGACTATTTCTTTCAGAGGAAAATGATTTAATTTTTCTATCATTTGCCTCTTTGGTGTTATTTTCACCATGCATCAGCTCTGAGCTGAGCGGATATAAAATAAAATGTGTTTACATCTTTTAGCTTTAGTGGTTGTGTTACTATTGTGCCATACCCAGGAGCAATATTCCAATGTTAAATCCACTTTTTGGTTGATGCTTTATTTGGTGTTTTCCTTAAGGTTTTTCTCTTCATAGGAGCTTGTTTTAATTTCTTTGAAATATCATAATACTTGTTTCACTGCTTACTAGCAAGGCTTGGAGGTATAATGCTCAGTTTATTTTTATTCCAGGGCTGTTAAGGATGATTACTTATTCACATTGTGGAACTGTTTGTGCTTATCTAAAATAGACAGCCATCAGACAGGATTTATTACTTTATAATATCAAATCGCTGAATGTTTGCAATATACCCATGTTAATATCGAATTTATATTGATATTTACACTGCAGTCTTTCAGAATATGTTACTCCTTTTAGTTTATTGCGGTATTGTTTTTGAGTTACTGAACGCAATCTTTCATAAAAAGGGTCATCTAGCATATTTCAAATGTGCATTTGCATTATTGTGCTGAAAATGTTATTCTATCAAGCCTAATTTATTTTCTGGTAGGGTAGGTATACCACATTTTGTTAAAGGGGTTGTAAAGGTAAAACAAAAAATCCCCTAAATAGCTTCCTTTACCTTAGTCCAGTCCTCCTTCACTTACCTCATCAGTTGATTTTGCTTTTAAATGTCCTTATTTCTTCTGAGAAATCCTCACTTCCTGTTCTTCTGTCTGTAACTACACACCGTAATGCAAGGCTTTCTCCCTGGTGTGGAGTGTCGTGCTCGCCCCCTCCCTTGAGGGGGGAGGGGCAAGCAGGAGAGTCAGGAGGCCCACTAACACACAGCTTCTTTCTCTATCTGCAACGTAGAGAGCGTCTTGACTCTCCTGCTCGCCCCCTCCCCCCTAAGGTAGGGGGCGAGCACGACACTCCACACCAGGGAGAAACCCTTGCATTACTGCGTGGAGTTACAGACAGAAGAACAGGAAGTGAGGATTTCTCAGAAGTAATAAGGACATTTAAAAGCAAAATGGAAGGATGAGGTAAGTGAAGGAGGAATGAACTTAGGTAAAGGAAGCTATTTAGGGGGAAAAAATTACCTTAACAACCCCTTTAAGTCACCGAGAAACACGAGAGCCACTGACTAAGTGTGGTAAATGTATTGAAAATAAAGAGTAAATAAACAAATATACACTCATAAGAGATTTATTCCAAGCAGCACTTAAATACCAGGCCAGTAGATGAAAGCCCCCTCAGGCAAGGGGAGGAATTCCACACAAAAAAGGAGGGAGGTCAACCAAAATATCCACCCCAGACCCTTATATGAGTATACAGGCTGGCAGGCCAGGAAGGTGGGGGGTCCCCCCCTTTCCTAAACCATACCAGACCTTAACATGGAAGGGTACCTTGCCAGGGGGACCCCCCTGGCAAAGCACCTTTTTTCCCCCAGGTTGATGAGGACAAAGACCTCTTCCCTGCGACTCTGCCATGCTGGTTGTGAGGGTCCATGAGCAGGGGCTTACCAGAATCTTAAAGCCTCTTATAACAACTAGATACCCTAGCTGTGATAACTTAAATCCCCCCCCATGTAAATTAATAAATGGTATGTGGTATTCATGCTCAGTAATTAAAAAACAGAAAGTGAAAATAAAGTCCTTTAATTAAAAGTCCCACAATGTAAATCCATTGTCAATCATGTCATTCAGTGATTTAGATCCATGTCAATCATGATGCCCACTGAACCATCACCAACGTATGTTGCAGTCTCTTCACTCCTGCTGAATGACATGTCCAGCAGATGACAGCTGATATAAACAGAGGGGCAGGGTCTCCTGGGTGATGCCATTGACCATATATGGTGTCTTTTAATGGTTATGAAAACATACTGTCAGGCCTCGTACACACGACAGAGTTTCTCGGCAGAATTCACCGAGAAACTCGGTCAAAACCCGGATTCTGCCGAGAAACTCTGTCGTCTGTACAGTTTTGGCTCGATGGAGCCGCCGAGGAACTCGACGAGAAAATAGAGAACATGTTCTCTATTTTCTCGTTGTCCTCGTTCTTCTATGGGAGAAGCCGGCCCGCCGAGCTCCTCGGCGGCTTCATCCCAAAACTCGACGAGGAACTCGACGTGCCAAGCACGTCGAGTTCCTCTGTCGTGTGTACGGGGCCTTAGTGTATCAATGTGTTATGGTGTGACCTTAATATTCACTTTAACTTTGGGCTAAATTAGTACATTAGTACAGTGTGCTTAAATAGGTAATAACCATAGTTTTTTTGCCAAAGCAGAAGTTTAAAGAAGGGCCATTCCCTACTAATTCTGAAATATGTTCATTAAATTCCTAAAATATATCCGCTTTTGTTATGTAAAATATTTTGATTTCAGGATTATTTTTGAAACAATGTATTCATGACACAAAGCCAAAGGCACAGCTGATATGCATACTGCTTTTGGCAATGGCAAAGCAAAACCATTCTGTTCTAATTGAATCCAGATGGTTGTTCTTCCTTTTTACCAGTACAATTAATTCTTTCCCTCTTATTTCCAGAACGCCTAAAATAACATAAGTTCTTGTACTTGCCATTGTGACTAGACAATAGAAACATATGGTTATATCTTATAAAGGTGCTAATATATTCTATATATTGATATTTTCTTTAAAAGATAACTCATGCTCCATTGTACTTTTACATCTGGTATTTATTGTTTGTTATTGCAATTGTAACTTTAATACAAGTTGGTGCAGAAAATATCGCACTGACCATCTCGGCACAATATTTAGAGCAATCTTGTACTGAAGATGTGTCCAAGGGATCTCTCTGCTATATTTGATCTGTGCTTTATGCAAAACTTCTGTTGCTGCTTGATTGTTTCTTCAAGAATTATAAGCCCACCAGTCATCAGAGAGGCAGCTGTGATATGAGGGGGAAAAGCCCTGTCTCTACCAAGATGACCACCTCTACACAAAGACAGTGCAGAACAAAGCATTTTAATTCAGTAATGGGAAAAAGATTAGCTCCATGAAACCTGCAGGCAGTATTGGTGACCAGTCCTGTATCCTTCTCTATTTTTTTTCCCCTGTGCACAGGGGCTACAGTTCTTTAATGACCTTGGCTATTAACATTTCCAAGCCACCTCTTGTCTATCACGGTGAGCACAACACATGGATTATCGCTGTATCAGTACAGTAGATAATGGCTGGTAATTATATACTCAAGGCTATATTTAGATATAAAGCTGCAATATGAACATTTCAATTATGTCATCCTTTTGTGGGCTCCACCCAGTGTGATTATTCAGTTAAAGCAAATGCAAGAATGTGCTATTGGAAGGCCACTTCAAAGCTACCTTTTTAAGTGCCACCAAACAAGAGAAATGCAAGCCTTAGAAATCCTCTTAGCAAACTCATAGTTATCCTGCTAATTTATCCACTAAAGTGGAAAAAAGAGTAAAATAGAATAAGGAAAAATTATATTATCACAAATAATAATTTGGAGACTTGAAGCTGGCACCTCTTGCCATGCTGCTTTAAGCCACAGTGGTAAATACAGCCTCTAAACTTAATTTATTTTAGAAGTTTCATCTGCCTATATGATGCCTTTACTGGTACCTTCCTCCCCCATCAACATGCTTATGATTAAAAAAAAAAAAAAAACATCTTTTAGTTTTAATTTCATACTTTATTTTAGACCCAGTTGTATCATCACTGATCTAATGCAGGCAGATCATGTCTAGTGGAAGGGGCCAGCAGGGTGCAATACATACAGTAGTTTCCTGAAAATATCACATTACCATTCTGCAGTAGTCCTCTCGAGCCCTAAGCCCTGATGCAAGCAGTGGACTGGCTCCTGGGGAGATTTATCCAAATATCAAAAATGCTTTGATCAGCTGATGCCCCTCAAAGGATTAGGAGTTTCTAAGCACACTAAATGTACATGCAGACCACCCTAGGTAACACCCACATGTGTTATTGTGTCTCCATACAGTACTTGAAAGAACTGAAATCCAATGAATGGAAAGTGTGGGCCATAAACAGTTTGGCTGGGCGGGAAAGGGCTAGATAATGCTGGAAACACTACATGCAGGAAATAAAGCAGGCTCTATATTACTTGCTATATGTTCTAATGCAGTGTTTCCCAACTCCAGTCCTCAAGGCAGCAACAGGTCATGTTTTCAGGCTTTCCATTATTTTGCACAGGTGATTTGATCAGTTTCACTGCCTTAGTAATTGCCACAGCCGTTTCATCTGAGGGAAATCATGAAAACATGACCTGTTGGTGTGCCTTGAGGACTGGAGTTGGGAAACACTGTTCTAATGCACACTTTTGAGAAGCCCACAGGGATTCGACAAAGGGGCCACGGACCAAAACACGCTATCATAATGACTTATGAAGTAACATTCTGTTTATGCTTCAGCTTGCGATCCACCCATGATCCTGTTGCGGCATTCACCAATTATTCTGGGAGTTTATGACATCACTTGCAGTGCACCAATTCTGGTGATGTGCTTCAGGACAGACCCGGCTATTGAGCCGCACTCCACTGTGGAGTCTAATGCTGCAATGTCCCCATATGATTCCTAGTGTGGTCATTGGCACTTCTTTAGCCCCTGAATTTGTATTAACAATTTCACTGACACGGATGCCAGACTTGCAGAGATGTAAGCATGTACTGATCTATTGACATTCACCAAACCTTGTGTTTGCGATTCAAATGTGACACTATCTATGATCTCAATTACCCACAAGCTGGCACTTGGAATGATGGATTGAATTTGTCTTATTATAATTTTAATGAACTTGGACTCTTTGCAGTACTATTGGCTAATTTGATTGAGGACTTTTTATCATGTGGAAAGCTGTAGACATTAGAATGCTTGATATCTGCCCCATTTCTGTTGGTTTGGACTAAGGCCAGCCAAAGACAGAGCAAACCTGTGGTTGCAGGAAAGCAAATCACTTAATTCTCCCATCAACACAGACAGTGTTGATAGGGGAATCCATCCCATGGAGCCATTGTGTTCTCCTGGCAGGGGGGCGAGGGGGGGGGTTCTCCTGTCCTCCCGGGAGAACACAGGGATTATTGCTAGTGAATATAATAACTGCTAGCAATAATCGCATGTAAAATCCGACAGGATGGTTGTATCTAAGTTGATCAATCAATCAACTTGGGTACATTCAGCCTGCTCATACAGAATAGGAAGCAAGAGATTCAAACTGTCTGTGGCCAGCTTAAGACTTTCACTTTCACCACTCCAGGTGGTCCCATATGTGGCAGCTTGGGACAGCACTAATTGTGGACTTTATAATAAGGTTGATAGTACTTGCTATTTAAGGTGCCTGAATATTTTGTGCTATGATTATCAGGTTATTATCCAGTTCACAATTCTTTGGGCCATTATTGCATGTTAGCAGTGCGTTAACGTATGTTGTTTTACGTGTTAACGTGCCTTGTATTAAGGCAACCCATTCATTATGAATGGACTGCTAATGCATGCCATTTTTCTATAAAGCAGACATGATCCTAATATTTAGTCTTTTTACCAAGCACTTGGATGTAATACTAGGAAAATGTCTTAGTTTTACAATACTCGTCAAGTAATAGGTATTTTCACAAATAAAAGTTGAAAGAAAGAGATCGCTTTTTATTGATTACTAAAGAAAAGAAAAGAAGAGGTGCTGATTGCCAAAGTTATGAAGAGGATAGCGAAACTGTACAGAAAAACAGTGGTCTACACACACTCTCATGCACTTAGCCAGAATTCACTGATTAAATTACTTAGTGTACCAATACATTCTTCTACCCACACAATGAAATATAACTTGGAGGGAGAATCTTAATTTCATTGTACAGAAGTTAGATACTCTATTCAAATTTAAACTACAGATGTCTACCTAAAAGTTTCTCTGAATCACAGGTAATTTTGTTAACTTGCAAATGGGAATTAATGATTTTTTCCATAGCTTTAATCAATATTACTAAACAATATTGGCATGGCCACAAGTGCCATGCATTGTGCATTCTGTTGTTATTTACAGGCGGTCCACAAGTTACATACAAGATAGGGACTGTAGGCTTGTTCTTAAGTTGAATCTGTTTGTAAGTTGGAACAGGTACATTTTTTAAGTGTAGCTCCAGACAAAAAAATCTATTTTTAAGCTTTTTGGATAGCATAGGGAAGGGTTATAACCCCTGTAACATTTGTTTTGCTGTCTGTGCCCCTGTTCAGAAGATTTCACCTCACTTTCTGTCCCAATGACAATTGGATTTTGAAAATTTGGGGTTAGTAGGGAAACAAGGATTTGTGATAAAGCATCGGTGGAGACACCTTTTTCCCATAATAACTCCTACAGGAGAGAATTTCCCTTCCTAGGGGTAGATTTCCTATGACTTCCTGTTGTCTCCCTCCGTTTGTAAGTAGGAGTCGGTTGTAAGTCGGATGTTTGTAAGTAGGGGACAGCCTGTACCTGTTGTTATTTACCTCATTATTATTTTTTTATATAGCACCATCAATTTACACAGAACTTTACATATATTATACATTCACATCAGTCCCTGTCCTCAAGGAGCTTACAATCGAAGGTCCCTAACTCACATTTTTACATACACATACTAGGTCACATTTAGACAAGAGCCAATTAACCTAGCATGTCTTTGGAGCATGTCTAAAAGTCCTGCCATGCCTCTGCCTTTGGGAGTCATGCTTGTAACCTTTTCAGCCTTGCAATGCCTCATGGAACTAGTAGTTCTGTAACAGCTGGAGGGGCCACAGGTTGCGTGCCCATGCCATAGAACATAAGTAAAAGCAATAGGGTGTACGTTTACTTTATAAGTGCCTATATTTGGCACTGAAATGTCAGCTTGTACATACACTGGAGATCACTGCTGCTTTGCACACTCCTGGAGCCGGGGTGTGCTCTAATGACCGGATATTGCAAAACTGGAAGTTGCAACCCGGAGGACTGCCCCTATGCATTTTGTGTCAATGATATCATCAGGAAGCTTCTTGATAATGTCCATTATGATATGAGTGGCATTGGTATGGAGAGTGCTGAGAGAGACATATGTGTTTAACCCTTTGAAAACTAGGCTTATGGTGGACTGGGAACCAGAAGCTGGACTACTGATTTTAAAGGCTAAATTACCTTTACTTTGCATAGAGGTCATATACATCTGGTGAGTGCGTGATTTGTCTCTGTCTCACTGGGTGAAAGCATTGTGCTTATGATGGAGGATTAGACGAGCATGTCAAGTCTGATAGGACACACTTAAAGTCATTGGACACTCTATTTAAACATTATTGTATTGCACTTGTATGTGGGACTTTTTCACATATTTTTTCTCAGCATATTGAGACTTTGTCGAACTACTTGCACATTATAGGTATTTTATCTACGTTGTATAATATCATAATATCGAGTGTGCTTCACTTTGTTTCATTTAAAGCGGTAGTAAACCGCTGGGTGATTGTTTTTTTTTTCTGACCTTCAAGGTAAAACAATAATGTGCTAGTATGCATTGCAAACTAGCACATTACGTGAAACTTACCTGAAAACAAAGCCTTCCTGCGATGCAATGTCACTGCTAGAGGCTGCTTCCATCTTCACCCGTCTTCCTTCTGGGTCCACAGACACCGGCTGTGTGACTGGCCAGAGCCACGATGACGTCACTCCTACGCATGCGTGGGGGAGATGACGTTTACAGCACAGGTGACAAATCACCTCTTCACCCTGTTAAATACCTCTGAAATGCAATCTGAACATAGATAGCTTTGTAGAGGAATAGCAGTCATTATGCCGCTATTATAAACAAGCTTTAAAAAAGCAGTTCAAATAGTACTGGATTTGGGTTTAAAGTTAAAAGTAATTTGTACATAGACTCACATACACATATACATACTTACACACACAGCTTTTTTAACCACTTCAGCCCCGGAAGGTTTTACCCCCTTAATGACCAGCAATTTTTTTCCCCCCATAAATAGAGCTTTCTTTTGGTGGTATTTGATCACCTTAGTGGTTTTAATTGTTTGCACTATAAACAAAAAAGTGCAAAAATAACTATTTTTTAATTTCTGCAATAAAACACATCCAATACAATTAAAAAAAAAAATCTAATTTCTTTATCATTTTAGGCCAATATGTATTCTGCTATTTTTTTGGGGTAAAAAAATCCCAGTGAGTGTATATTGATTGGTTTGCTTAACCACTTCCATACTGGACACTTAAACACTCTCCTGACCAGACCAATTTTCAGCTTTCAGGGCTCTCACACTTTGAATGACAATTACTCAGTCATGCAACACTGTACCCAAATGATTTTTTTGTCCTTTTTTTCCCACAAATAGAGCTTTCTTTTGGTGGTATTTGATCACCTCTGTGTTTTTTATTTTTTGCGCTATTAATGAAAAAAGACCGAAAATTTAGAAAAAAAATGTTTTTTCTTAGTTTCTGTGATAAAATTTTGCAAAATATTAATTTTTCTTCATAAATTTTGGCCACAATTTATACTGCTACATGTCTTTGATAAAAATAACCCACATTTTTTGGAAATTATTTGGTCTGTGTGAAAGTTTTAGAGTCTACAAGCTATAGTGCAAATCATAATAAATTATCACATCTGATCACACCTGATGTTTTGAAGGCCTATCTCATTTCTTGAGACCCTAACAAGCCAGGAAAGTACAAATGCCCCCCAAATAACCCCTTTTTGGAAAGTAGACATCCCAAGGTATTTAGTAAGAGGCATGGTGAGTTATTTGAAGTTGTAATTTTTTTCCCAAAACACTTTGCAAAATTAAGATTTTTATTTTTTATTTAAAAAATTTCTCAAAAGTGTCATTGTAATAGCTTATTTCTCTCACATGGCATGTGCATACCACAAATGACACCCCAAAATACATTCTGCTACTCCTCCTGAGTAAAACGATACCCCATGTGTGAGACTTTTCCACTGCCTGGCCACATACCGATGCCCAACCTGCAGGGAGCGCCATCAGGGGTTTTAGGAGCATAAATTGCACATCTAACTAGTTGACAACCTATTACAATTTAGAAGGCCCTGGAACACCAGGACAATGGAATTACCCACAAAATGACCCCATTTTGGAAAGCTAACACCCTAACGTATAATCTATGAGGCATAATGAGTCTTTTGAACGGTTCATTTTTTTCCAGAAGTTTTTGGAATATGTGGAAAAAAAATGAAAACGCATTTTTTTTACACAAAGTTGTCCATTGATAAGATATTTCCAACACATAGCATGTACATAGCAAAAATGACACCCCAAAATACATTCTGCTATTCCTCCTGAGTAAAACGATACCCCATGTGTGAGACTTTTTCACTGCCTGGCCACATACAGATGCCCAACATGCAGGGAGCGCCATCAGGGGTTTTAGGAGCATAAATTGCACATCTAACTAGTTGACAACCTATTACACGTTTGAAGGCCCTGGAACACCAGGACAATGGAATTACCCACAAAATGACCCCATTTTGGAAAGCTAACACCCCAACGTATAATCTATGAGGCATAATGAGTCTTTTGAACGGTTCATTTTTTTCCAGAAGTTTTTGGAATATGTGGAAAAAAAATTAAAACGCATTTTTTTTACACAAAGTTGTCCATTGATAAGATATTTCCAACACATAGCATGTACATAGCAAAAATTACACCCCAAAATACATTCTGCTATTCCTCCTGAGTAAAACGATACCCCATGTGTGAGACTTTTTCACTGCCTGGCCACATACAGATGCCCAACATGCAGGGAGCGCCATCAGGGGTTTTAGGAGCATAAATTGCACATCTAACTAGTTGACAACCTATTACACGTTTGAAGGCCCTGGAACACCAGGACAATGGAATTACCCACAAAATGACCCCATTTTGGAAAGCTAACACCCCAACGTATAATCTATGAGGCATAATGAGTCTTTTGAACGGTTCATTTTTTTCCAGAATTTTTTGGAATATGTGGAAAAAAAAAGAAATCGCATATTTTTTACACAAAGTTGTCCATTGATAAGATATTTCCAACACATAGCATGTACATAGCAAAAATGACACCCCAAAATACATTCTGCTACTCCTCCTGAGTAAAACGATCCCCTATGTGTGAGACTTCTACACAGCCTGACCACATATAGAGATCCAACATGCAAGGAACACCGTCAGGTGTTCCAGAGACACATAGCATGCACATACCAAGAATTACACCCCAAAATACATTATGCTGAGCAAAGCGTAAACAAAAGATTACCTTGGTAATAGTAGCGCAGTTCTACACAGCAGGATAGCACTGGTCCAGGCAGCAGGCAGGGACTTGGTCAGCAACGTCCAGGCAGGGATACTGCAGGTGGTCAGTTCATGCAACAGGCAGAGGCATGATGGCATAGGTCCTACAGGCAGCAGGAGGGCCTCGTTCAGGACAGAATGGGGACAGGGGTAGAGGCTTCTCCCACCCAAATCTCTTTGAAGCCTCCGGGCAACCAGACCCTAATCTAGCATGAGAAAACAAAAAAGTTTTCTTCATCCAGAAAAACTTTTCTGGCGCCCCTCACATATGTGAGACCCCTGTGTTGAATCCCACTAGTCCAGTAGCAGGGTACAAGATCAGTCCAAGAGGCAGGCAAAAGGCATGGTCAAACAGTCCGAGGTCAGTTCCAGATCAGGCAGAGGCAGTACAGAATCGTTAGGCAGAAGAATGGTCGAAAAACAGTCCAGGGTCAATTCCAAATCGGGCAGAGGTATTACAAAATCGTTGGGCAGAAGAATGGTCAAAAAACAGTCCAGGGTCAATTCCAAATCAGGCAGCGGTATTACAAAATCATTAGGCAGAAGGGTGGTCCAATAACAAGCCGGGGTCAGTTACAAAGCAGGCAGTGGCATAAGGGGTGAGAAGGCAGGAACGGAGGATTACGTTTACCATACTAAACTAATACTTTAGTTTAGTATGGTAACGTTTGAAACAGTCAGTTATACAGAGGCCTGGTTGTGAAGGACACTCTGCACAATAATAAACTGTGTCCCGTCTGACTCCTACACTGGCACACACTCTACATTTTTTTTGAGCTCGTCGGCCTGATGCTGTGGGAGGGACCTTATCCGGGAAGTGCCGTTCGGAGAGCCGACTTAGAACATCTGATCGGATGTGTTGGGGCAGGTCGTTCGGGAATATCAGGGTAGTGGTAATTTCCTCCAGGTAGCCAAGGAAGGGTAGGGGGTTTTGGGTGGATTTGCGGTAAATAATATGGGAGTTGTAGACGGCCAAATGAAAAAAATAAATTGCTACTTTCTTGTACCAATGGTACGTGCGTCTTGTGGGTAGATATGGTTCCATCATTTGATCATTTAGGTCGACTCCCCCCATGAACAAATTGTAGTCCTGAATGCAGGTGGGTTTTTGGATGGTGGTGCCACGCCTTCTGCGGGTTTCTACAAAGGAATCGTTGTGGATGGACGACAACATGTACACGTCTCTTCTGTCCCTCCACTTCACTGCCAGAACCTCCTTGTTGCGCAGACTCGCCGATTCCCCTTTCTTCAGCTTTGTATTCACAAGGCTTTGAGGAAAGCCTTTCCGGTTCTTTCTGGCGGTGCCACATGCTGGCGTCTTCTTTCGGTGCAGGTTGTGGAACAGAGGAAGAGACGTGTAGAAGTTGTCCACGTACAGGTGGTATCCTTTATCCAGGAGGGGGGTGATAAGTTGCCAGACAACTTTTGCACTTGATCCCAAGTAGTCTGGGCAATCGGGGGGATTCAGCTGGGTGTCCTTCCCTTCGTACACCAAAAAGGAATACAAGTACCCTGTGGCTCGTTCACATAACTTGTACATCTTCACCCCATAGCGGGCTCTTTTGCTTGGAATGAACTGTTTTATCTTAAGTCGGCCACAAAATTTTACTAGGGACTCGTCGACACAAATGTGTTGTTCCGGGGTATATATTTGGGGGAATAATTCTGAAAAATAATCTAATAAGGGGCGAATTTTGAAAAGCCTATCAAAATTTGGGTCATTTCGGGGAAGGCACTGGGTGTTATCATTGAAGTGGAGGAACCTCAGGATCGTGAAATATCGGTTTCGGGGCATTGATGCAGAAAAGACGGGCATATGATAAATGGGGCGTTTGGACCAAAATGAATGTTTTTCGTTTTTTGGGTTGAGTCCCATACAAAAGGTGAGGCCTAAAAAAATTCTGAACTCCTCCACTGTTAGATCTCTCCAATTGTAGGGACGGGCATAGGACGATGTGGGGTTGTTGGTGATAAACTGTTGGGCATATAGGTTGCACTGGGCCACAACGCTAGAAAGCAGTTCCTCAGTAAAAAATAAATTGAAAAAATGTATTGGTGAAAAATTGTCCGTGTCCACCTGGACTCCTGGCTGGGCAGTAAAAGGGGGAATGTTGGCTTCTCCGGAATTTGGAGGAAGCCACAAGGGGTACTGAAGGGCATAGGGAAGGCTTGCATGGGTCCTTGGCCTTTGCTGCCGAGGTACTGCAGTGCTGGTGGATGGCACTTCGGTGCTGGTGGATGGCACGACGGGGCTGGTGGATGGCATGACGGGGCTGGTGGATGGCATGACGGGGCTGGTGGATGGCATGACGGGGCTGGTGGATGGCATGACGGTGCTGGTGGATGGCACTGCCTCACCAGAGCGCCTTCTTTTGGCGGGCTGATTATCTTCCCCCTCTGAGCCTGTATCGGTTCCACTGCTGTAGACTGGCTCGTAGTCTACATCCACATCCGAATCCAGCTGTGAATCGGAAGACGAGAGCTCCCCGTTGCTCTCGTCACTTGCGGCAATAATTGCAAATGCCTGCTCGGTGGAATAGAGACGCTTAGACATTGTTGCTGGCGACTTCACACAGATGTGTGGCACAGATGTGCACTGAGGCGACACAGATGGGCAGAGATGGGTACTGAGGTGGCAGAGATGGGTACTGAGGTGGCAGAGATGGGTACTGAGGTGGCAGAGATGGGGTGGAATAGATGTGCACTGATGAGGCGGCACAGATGTGCACTGATTGCACAGATGTGCACTGATGAGACGGCACAGATGTGCGATGATTGATTGCACAGATGTGCACTGATGAGGCGGCACAGATGGCACTGATGAGGCGGCTCAGATGGCACTAATGTGGCGAAACAGGTGGGCACTGAGATGGGTACTGATGTGCACCGATGAGGCGGCACAGATGTGCACTGAGGTGGCACAGGTAGGCACTGATGAGGTGGCACAGGTAGGCACTGATGAGGTGGCACAGGTAGGCACTGATGAGGTGGCACAGGTAGGCACTGATGAGGTGGCACAGGTGGGCACTGAAAAGTACTGAGGTGGCAGGTGGGCACTTGGCACAGGTGGGCACTTGGCACAGGTGGGCACTTGGCACAGGTGGGCACTGGTGGCACAGGTGGACACTGGTGGCACATGTGGACACTGGTGGCACAGGTATCACTGGGCACTGATTGGGTACTGAGGTGGCAGGTGGGCACTTGGCAGAGGTGGGCACTTGGCAGAGGTGGGCACTTGGCACAGGTGGGCACTTGGCACAGGTGGGCACTTGGCAGAGGTGGGCACTGGGCACTGGTGGCACAGGTGGACACTGGTGGCACAGATGGACACTGGTATCACTGGGCACTGATTGGGCACGTTTTTTTTTTCACATTAGATACATTAGATACTTTTTTTTACTCACAGACTCTCTCTCTCCTCACACGCGCTGTGTGTGTGAGGAGGGAGAGCCGGCAATGAGAGATGATCTCATATGTTTACATTTGAGATCATCTCTCATTGGCCACAGAATCGCGCTGTAAATAGCCGCTGTGATTGGCTATTTACCGCGATCTGTAATTGGCTGTGTCCAAGGGACACGGCCAGTACAGGAGTTCCCCGATGCGCGCTCGGGAGCGCGCGCGGGGAACGAGGAAAGGGGCGGCCGTAAAAACACGGCCTCCCAGAGATTCAGAGCCACCCGACGGCCGTACAAAGTCGTACAGCCGTCGGGAACTGGTTAAAAGTTATAGCATCTACAAACAATGGGATATTTTTATGAAAATTGTATTTATTATTTTTTTTACTAGTAATGACGGTGATCAGCGGTTAAAGCGTAAACGCAGTTGATTAATAATAAATGGCTTTAGCTAAACACTAACCATGAGTGAAGGACAAGTTTTTGTGTTATTCATATTCACTGAAAAATGGCCAAGAAATCATAAATTGTGCCAGGGTATGTAAACTTATGAGCAGAACTGTGTGTGTGTGTGTGTGTGTGTATGTGTATATATATATATATACATATACCGTATATACTAGTGTATTGAACGCTCATTCATTTAGCACTGTAATTGACCAGCGATGACCCTGTAGGATATCTGCGTGAGACTTAATGAGTTTTTTTTTTTTTACATGCTGTGATAGTTAATGTTTCTAGGCAACTGTTAACATTCTGTCATCCAGTGAATGAATTATCATAAATTAGCTATACTAAGAAGTGTATGTTTAAGGTGTAAATGAACATGTTATGTGTAAAGAGAAACTGTTAAGAACTGTCACACGTGGCACTTCAATATAAATGTGGAGCAAGAAGTGATGTGAAACTTTAATGACACTTGATTTGTATTACAAGTTCATTATTTCAAAATGTAATTTAAAGTGGTTGTAAACCTCTGACATGAAATATGAACAAAACTGTCTTTCTCTTGAAAACTCTGGTTGTCTGGCTGTAATACTGATACTTGGCTTCAATACTTTGGGGTTGAGTTACTAAAACTGGAGAGTGAAACATATTCATAAATGGAATCAGATATCTAAAGTTTAAAGTTTTTTTTTTGGTTGTGTATTGTTTCATTGTGTTTGATGTGTGTGAAGGAAAGGGCAAATAAAAGTCATTAGGTTCCAATTTATTTGAATGGTGTATCATGGATAATGGTTCCCAAGACCGAGTTTGTGTATTTGAATTCAGCAGGATGTGTTTGTTTTTGCAGAAAATGAGTTAATATGAAGATTTTTGCTGAAGTTTGGTTGAGAAGGCATGCATTTAAGCAGTGTTGTATTCAAAGGCAGTGTTTGATCGTAATGCCCATCTACACAAATGCTCAAAGCAGTAGTAAACGGCTCTGGCATGGTAAGCCGGATTTTCAGAGCGCATGCTCCGGTGACATCAGCAGCTGAATGCAGAGTGAATATCTCCTAAACAGTGCACATTTAGGAGATAATCATTTTACCTACATGTAAGACTTATAGGCTTACCTGTAGGTAAAAATAACAAAGCAAACGTTACTACTTCTTTAATTTCACTGACTTTCATTTGCTGAATGTTTTTTCTGTGAAGTAGCAAACTATTCTTAGCCATTTTTTAGAAGCAGGTCATCAGTGGCAGCATACTTGGTTCTCTTATGGCAGGCGTATTTTAAAAATCCAAAGAGTACATCAAAATGATCAAAGGAAGAGCATTACCATCTACCAATCTGGTTAATCTAAGTAATAACACCTTTTGGATAGCCGTAAATTCAACTAAATATTTGACATAACACCTTGGACTAATTGATTCTTTATGCATTGCCAGGTAATGAGATACAAGAGTCGGGCTGGCCATGGTTTCAATAGATACTGCCCTACTTTACAACTGTATAGATTTTAATAAAGCAGCCGACAGCCACTATTCCCCCAGCTGCTTTCAGCTGCTTTATTGAAATCTATACAGGGAGATTGGTACGTGTAATCGCTCCGCACCGCTCACCCCGGACGGTCCCCTGTGTCCTTCTTAATGCTCCTCCAGTCCCCCTTCATGTCCTCCATGCTTCTCTGGTCCCCTCTCCTGGATCTGTCAGGATGGAGAGCGGAGGAAGGAGCCGGTGAATCTGTAAGGCTACTTTCACAATGGAAAAAGGGCAGGCGTTGATGGTAAAATGCCACTAGTTCTAGTGGCGCTTTACCGTCATTTTAGTGGTGCTATTCGGCCGCTAGTGGGGCACTTTTAACACCGCTAGCGGCCAATGAAGGGGTTAAATGTGCCTGTGTAGCGCCGCTGCCGAAGCGCTTTGCTGGCGCTTCAGCAGTTGTGCCCATTCATTTTAAAAAGCAGGAACGGTGTGTACACCGCTCCTTAACCGCTCCAAAGATGCTACTAGCAGGACTTTTTTTAACGTCCTGCCAACGGACATTACATTAAAAAAAAGTATCAATAATAGGTATCGGTGGGTACTTAAAAAAAAAAGGATCGGTACTTCTACTCGGTCTTAAAGTGGTATGAGTGCAACCCTACTTAAAATGCAACAATAACAATGAATTATTCCTTTAAATATAGTGCCTGTAATGTGACACATCTGTACTGTGGATAGAACCTACAGTGGAAAACTGAAATTTCTAAAGAAAAACAACATGAATGAAATTACATTTAAATACAATGCCATTGCCAGCAATATAAAAATGTTAAAATTGTATTTATTTTTTTAAATGGCGTGGGGTCCCCCCAACATCCATACCAGACCCTTAACCGAGCATGCAGCACGGAAGGTCAGGAAAGGGGAGGGACAAACTACCGCCCCCCCTTCTGAACCATACCAGGCTCTGCTCACCTATCCCAAAGCACCTTGACGCTATGTTAATGGGAACAAGGGCCTCATCTCCACAACCCTGGCCAGTGGGGGGGGGGGTCTGTGGGGTCTTATTGGAATATGGAAGCTCCTTTTAGAAAGAGGTCCCCCAGATCCCTCCCCTCCCATGTGAATGAGTATGGGGTACATAGTTACTCTACCCATTCTCCCAAAAAGTTTAAAAATAAATAACAGGAGGAATTTTTTGACAATTCCTTAATTTAAAAAAAGTATCCCTAATGTAAATTCATCATCAATTATGACGCCAACGCTGGACCTGGAAAACACCCACCCAATGTCCTGCATATGCTGTGTGTGAGAAATAACCTGCTAATATGAAAATTTTGTGATAAAAAAAAACTTGATTTTGCAAAGAATTGTGGGGAAAAAATTCCAAAAAACTCACCATGCCCTTTTCTAAATACCTTGGAATGTCTTATTTCCAAAAAGCGATCATTTGTGGGGTACTTTTCTGGAATGTTAGGGTCTCAAGAAATGAGATAGGCCGTCAGTACATCAAGTGTGATCAATTTTCAGATATTGGCACCATAGCTTGTAAATTTTATAACAGAAACGAGAAAAGTTCATTTTTTTTACCGAATTTTCAGTCTTTTTTCTTTTATAGCGCAAAAAATAAAAAACCCAACGGTGATTAAATACAACCAAAAGAAAGCTCTATTTGTGTGAAAAAAATGCCAAAATCTTGATATGGGTACAATGTTGTATGGCTGAGAAATTGTCATTTAAATTGTGAGAGCACCGAAAGCTGAAAATTGATCTGGTTAGGAAGGGGGTTTAATGCCGCGTACACACGATAATTTTTCGGCATTAAAAAAAACTACGTTTTTCGGCATGTAGAAAAAATTAAGTTTTTCCAACTTCATCATTAAAACGACCTTGCCCACACACCATCGTTTAAAAAAAATGCTCTAGCAAAGCGCGGTGATGTACAACACGTACAACGGCACTATAAAGGGGAAGTTCCATGCGGATGACGCCACCCCTGGGGCTGCTTTAGCTGATTCCGTGTTAGTAAAAGACGTTTTGCGCTTTTCTGTCTGATACAGCGTGATGAATGTGCTGACTCCATTATGAACGGTAGTTTTACCAGAACGAGCACTCCCGTCTCATAACTTGCTTCTGAGCATGCACAGGTTTTTAACGTCGTTTTAGCCCACACACGATCATTTTTTACAACCCGAAAAACGACATTGTTTAAAACTTCGTTAAAAAATGCAGCATGTTTGAAAAAAAAAATTGGCGTTTTTCAGAACCCAAAAAATGATGTGCAGCCCACACACGATCATGACATTTTTTAAAAACAACGTTTTTTTCATGCCGAAAAATTATCGTGTGTTCATAGCATAAGTGCCCAGTGGTCAAGTGGTTAAACATGTTTCAATATTTAAGAACCGCTTTCCCCAATTTAATGAGCTAAGATCTACAGTGCCGAAAACAATGATAACCCAAATGCAATGGCCTCTGATGTATTTAAAGTTATTTTTTTCCTTGGCATTCTTCCATTTACAACATATTTGTGGCTACATTTTTTTGTTGTTGCAAGTTAAGACTTGCAGAATAATTAAAATTTACACTTTTATCATCTCTATCTCTAACAAGCAAGTTATTAAAATATATGTGTTATCTTTAACTATCATGTATCAAAAATGATTTATTACATTCCACACGAGTAAAAGAAAATAAACAACCGCACATGAAATATTTTAGTCTGAAACATATTTAGCTTCCAGTTTCTAAACTGCTAAATAAATGATGCTTCTTGTACTACAGTACATAAACAACAAAAGCTGATATTTTGATTAGCTACAATCTGTATTCTATAATTAAAGCAGCTTTTGTATTTGTAGTAAAAATTAGGCAGTGGGTGTTAAATTGTTTTGTTATACCCCCCTTGTGTTGTTTGTCTTGTGGCCATATTTGCCTATGTGTTGTTATTCCCCAGAGGCTGAAAACTGTTCCATACTGTGAAAACACAGTGAAATACTGTTTAGTTCAAGTCAAATGTTATGTTTCTGTAAAACCGTGACAGTAACAAAAGTCATATAGATGTTGTTTATCTTGTGGTTGCGGGGGAGCTTTTACCAAAATGTGCAAGCGTGGAAAGCACAATATGGCACACTTTAAATCTGTTTACTCCTGCTTCTCAATTCAATGCCACCATATTCCCAACCACTTCCAGGTCCCATGACTGTTACTGGATAGCCACTAATGATCAAATAGACATGTGCAATTCGTTTTTTGGTCTTAATGTAAATTCAAACACATTTTGGGTTTATTCTGAGATTTGGATATATCTAAATCTCCGAAAGTAATATTAATACATTTCATTGAAATTTGTTTTGTTGTTTTCTAATAAATTCCAAATTTTCTGAACGATTCAGATGATCAGCTGATTCAAATTCTGTGTGAAGAACAGCTGGTTGTTAAGGAGCTGGCCGAGAAGCTGACTGGGAAGCTGGCCACTGCATCCTCAACAACTGATGACTCATGAGCTGTCAGCGGGCTTCCCCGCTTAGAGCTGAAATGTAAACAAAAGAATGCTGGTAATAGAAAATTTACAAAAAAAATGGTGTGGGCACCCCCAATACCAGACCCTTATTCAAGCATGCTGCCTGGCAGGCCAGGAAAGGGGGGATGTGCGAGCGCTCCCCGCTTCCTGAACCATACTAGGCCATATGCCTTTAACATGGGGAGGGTGCTTTGGGGCAGGGGGTCTCTGCCCCCCAACCCCAGAGCACCTTGCCCCCATGTTGATGGGGACAAGGGCCTCTTCCCCCCAGCCCTGGGTGGTGGTTGTGAGGGTCTGCGGATGGGGGGCTTATCAGAATCTGAATAGTACTTCGCATCCCTACTCATTCACTTAAAAAAGTGTAAAAAGTGAATAAAGTTCCATTATCAACAACAATGCCCACTGCAAGAACAAGAAAAAAACCTACAGCCCAGTCGAATTCTCCCACCATCTGCCCGCTCTTCCACCTGATATTTCCTAAATAGTTAAAGGGCAGAGTCACCTGATGACGTCAGGTGTAACCCTGCCCCTAACTATTTAAAAATGTCAGATGGCAGAGCATGTAGTCAGCGGGGAGTGGTCGACGAGACCAGAGGTTTTTTTATTTTATTTTTATGGGCCTGGTGGTGCATCGGGAGGCTTGATTGATGATGGATCTGCTTCGGGGACAATTCTTTTTGTTCTTAATAAAGGAATTGCAAAAATTTATGTTGTGTCTTTGTTCACTTTTTACACTTTTTTGGTGAACGGGTAGGGGTACTATGTATCCCATATTTATTCACTAGGGGGAGGCGGGATCTGGGGGCCCCTTTGTTATCAGAATGTGAAAGCCGCTTCTGCCTGGACTCAGTAAGACTCACTTGAGCAGCTCTTTACTATGTTTGCTTAACTTTGGTTTATGGCTGGATGTAGTCCAAGCAAATCTGTCCTGCACCTTTACTCAGCAAGGCAACAAAGAAAGATGAATAAATAATCAGAAGCTCTACTGTAATAATTATTAATTATTATAAATACGGTATTTGCCGGTGTATAAGGCTTATAAGACGACCCCCTAATTTAATTTATTTTTTGCCTGTACTCACTGTATAAGACGACCCCCTTTCCGAGGCTTCCGACGCTTCATATTTCTTCCTTCTGGAGCCATATTCTTCTTCATTCTTGCTGGAGCTGGAGCCAATCACGGCGAGCGATGTATTCTATTAACCACTTAAGGACCGCCTCCTGCAAATTTACGTCGGCAGAATGGCACGGCTGGGCACAAGCACAAGCTGGGCACAAGCACGTACATGTACGTCCTCTTTAAGTGGCCAGCCGTGGGTCGTGGACGCGCGCCCGCGGCGTGCTCCCGCGACCCGGTCCGAAGCACCGTTACTACAGTTAGAAATACAAATGAGGTCACACATAACCCCTTCAGCGCCCCCTTGTGGTTAACATTTTAAATGCATTTTTTGCTGTGAAAATGACAATGGTCCCAAAAATGTGTCAAAATTGTCCGAAGTGTCCGCCATAATGTCGCAGTCACGAAAAAAATCGCTGATCGCCACTATTAGTAGTAAATTTTTTTTTTATAAAAATGCAATAAAACTATCCCCTATTTTGTAAACGCTATAAACTTTGCGCAAACCAACCAATAAATGCTTACTGCGATTTTTTTTACCAAAAATAGGTAGAAGAATACGTATCGGCCTAAACTGAGGAAAACATTTTTTTATATATATTTTTGGGGGATATTTATTATAGCAAAAAGTAAAAAATATTGCATTTTTTTCTAAATTGTCGCTCTATTTTTGTTTATAGCGCAAAAAATAAAAACCGCAGAGGTGATCAAATACCACCAAAAGAAAGCTCTATTTGTGGGGAAAAAAAGGACGCCAATTTTTTATGGAAGCTACGTCGCACGACCGCGCAATTGTCAGTTAAAGCGACGCAGTGCCGAATCGCAAAAACTGTCTGGGTCCTTTAGCTGCCTAAAGGTCCGGGTCTTAAGTGGTTAATGAATACAAAGCCTGCTTGGATTGGCAGAGGCTGTAACATCATCAGCCTATGCCTCTCTGACTCTCAAAGCCAATCCGAGCAAGCTACTGTATGTAGCTTGCTCGGATTGGCAGAGGTTGTTACTCCAATCCGAGCAGGCTCTGTATTCATTTGAATACATTGCTCCCCGGGATTGGCTAAGCAGTATATACTGTAAGTAGCCAAAGCTACATACAGTATTACCGCACATCCAGCAGACATCCGAGCAGCTGACCTGGAGGATAGGATGACCCCTGCTTTTTGGCCAGTTTTTTTAAGTGTAAAAAGTAGTCTTATATGCCAGCAATTTTATATGCCAGCAATCTTATATGCCAGTAATCTACAGCTGCTGTAGATGGCCCAGAACTGAATAAAATAACTTAATGAACAACACTCCTAACTATGCATACAAAAAATAGACATTTTTAAATGTTAATAACATATGTATGTTACATTAATTATATCTCTGTTAACATGTGTATATAACAACCTTTACCCCTGTGATTTTAAAACCTTCAACAGATATAATATATATAATTTGCAAATGTGCAATCAGTGTACAAAAATATATAAAGTACATCTTGTCATCGATGATAATAGTGTTCTCAACATAGCAAACCAATTTCCCCTTTTATTAAAAAAAATAATAATGAATGTCATTAGTTCCTTTGTAATAATGGGAATTCTACCAATTTATGAAACTTGATATTTTTTTAACATATCCTTTTTACTACTTATTTTAATCAGCTCTGTGCATTATTTGTAATAATTATTTGCTGGGTCTTTGGTAATTCTTTGCTGGTACTTTTTGTTGCATTCCAAAAATTCACAAGAGTATAGAGAAACCCCCAGGAGGACCTATTGTAAGTGGAATTGATTTGATGCATTTTAGGTAGTGGGATTACATTGATTTCCACTTACAACTTGAGTTGAGCAAACAATTGAGAGAGAGAAAGAACCTAATTAATTGTTTGAAAGCTGTCCCCTATAATGACAATTATACTTTTACAACAGTATATGTAGTATCACGGCATACTAACGTAAAGCATGGCGATGGCCACAAAATGGACTTTAGATAAAATGCTAAACACTACCTAGAATCATATAGAATTGAATGTAATCAAAAGTGTTCTGTATGAAGAAAAACAATTTTTCTTATAATAATGATTTCTCTTTTTACAGAAAAAGGGGGTTATCATGGGAGCTAAGTTTGCTCCTACTCGCAAACCTTTTTATGTCAAAGGAGGAGGAAGAATCAATTTTCTGTACATTTAGCCTGAACTATTTTATGGACGATTTATTGAAAACATCTTTATTTTATGGAAGGGTGATATCAGGGCACTTGAAATGTTTTTAGAGTAAATAAATAACCAATATGGGATACGTTTTTTCATTATAGTATAGTTCTTTAGTACAATTACTCTTAAGAAAATATATTTTTTGGACCTAACTATTTTTAAGCACCAAGTAGCGCAATGTTCAAAGACAGAGGTTAATCTATGCCAATAATGAGTTACCAACATCCTAATTGGATATCTGAAATACTGAAAGGTCAGTTGGTAAGGATTAGGAGCTGTGCATTAAAGTAAAAACGCATAGAACAATCCGATAAAATAATTAAGACATTTGATGAGAAAAGGTATAAGAGAAATAATAAAAAAAATAATTAGATAATATAGCGGCAAAGAAAAGGAACTTTAAAAATGATGGTAAAGCAAAAACAAACATTTATTATATTGCACTTGCCAACTCTTATGCCGCTTACACACGATCAGTTCATCTGATGAAAACGGTCTGATGGACCGTTTTCATCAGCCGAACCGATCGTGTGTGGGCCCCATTGTTTTTTTATCCATCGGTGAAAAAACGAGGAACTTTTTTTTAAATTATCTGATGGTTAAAAAAACGATAGAAAAAAATGATCGTCTGTGGGCACGTCCATCGGTTAAAAATCCACGCATGCTCAGAATCAAGTCAACGCATGCTTGGAAGCATTGAACTTCATTTTTCTCAGCACGTCGTTGTGTTTTACATCACCGCGTTCTGACACGATCGGTTTTTTAACTGATGGTGTGTAGGCAAGACTGATGAAAGTCAGCTTCATCGGATATCCGATGAAAAAATTCATCAGACCGTTTTCATCGGGTGAACTGATCGTGTGTATAGGGCATTAGATGTGATGGCTGCATTACATTCGTTTTTTAGGCTTTTTTATTCTTCTTTATTTTCATCTGTTGATCTGGCTAGTAAGTCTATTATTTTTCAACTTTCTATAACAGAGCAAACTGTCCAACAAAAGTGGCAATATAGGGTAGAGAAAAATGTAACACTAACCGGGGTGCTTACAGTCAGAGTTTATGCATTTATCTAAAACCTTTATTCCACAAGGAAAATAAACTTTTGCTGTAACTGCTTTTATGTAAACCCACAATGTCATATTCCTAAAAATTCTCTTTGAATTGCTTCCTTTGTGTGAAATACCTGGTGTTCTTGTCTGTCTCCCTGCTTTTTACTATTACAAACTGACCACATTAAGCAGGAGAATACACAATGGTCAGTTCTCCAGCTGTGATTGAAACTGGGAAACTCAGTGTGCTAAGCAGGAACAAAGATTGTCTCTGGACAGACACACTCAAACAAATGGTAGCCTTTTATTAAAAGAAGGACAGCACTACAAGTCACAGCAAAATAAAATAAAACCTGACTGCTGACGTGTTTCACACTGAAACTAGTGCTTAGTCATAGCTCAAACTCGGTGTGCTGTCCTCCATTGATTGGATTTGACCCGACACCCCCCCCTCCACTTCACAGCCTGCCATTTGGGAAGATCAGCGCACTGCTGTTTTTCTTTCCCTAGCTCTTATGCAGCTGAGGACAGAGGGTATGTGATCACTTATAAAAAGTAATAAAAACTGAATGGGTTGTTTTACAAGGTGAGTGTTTACAATCATATTAACAAGTGTTATCTGGAGTTCAGCTTTATTTGTTTGTCAAGTACATCTATATCTGCTAGTGCATCTAACACTTCCCTCTTCCCAGATCGATAGTACTGCTGCCCAAGGGTGGTTCCTTTGCTACTCCATCCAGAGTGGAGCCTCTGTAAGACAAGAAGTGTGTTACTGGCCAGATCACCAGGTGCAACTAAAGGAAAAAAGCTTAACAAAAGAGAACTAATGAAAAGTAAAAAAAGGACAAAAAAAAAGGGTACCACGAGGACCCAGGGGCTATTGAAATGGTGCAGATAGAGATTCACACAATCAAGGTTTTATAAAAATAGAAAAAAACTATTTATTACAAAGAATTATATGACATAAATATGATAAATAGAAATGAATCTTGATTAAATACATAATGTGAAATCAAGACGAGGCATTGTTTTGGTCAGCTCAACATGTTTCACTCTTTTGAGTTTCCTCAGGAGCTTTTAGACAGACAATGCTAGATATCAAAGTATTGATATTAAGGGGAACCCTGCGCCATTTAAAAAAAATTACGTGGGATTCTCCCCAAAAATCCATACCAGACACTGCAATGACATAGAGATGGGTGGGGCCATCTTCCCCTCACTCATCTCCTTACCCAGCCAGGGACAACAGCTGACGGCTCCGGTAAGCAGTGGAGGGCACCGGAGAGCGGCGGGAGGGGGCGGCCTTCTCCCACCAACCTTAAAAGTGACCTTGCAGCTTATCCGCCACAGAGACCACTTTTATCTGAAAGCGGACCGCCCACTCTTGAAGAGAGCAACGATATTGCTTTTCAAAGTAGCAACATATTCCTGTGGCGGGCATTCCATAAGTGGTTAAAAAGGGGATCTTTGGCACTTTGTGCTTATGTTTGGCTAAGAAAGCACCAGGTTTGTTGTTTAGTGCATAAAAGGAGAGGTGAAGTCTTTTGATATGGTAATACGAGTGCTGGAAAAGTGTGCTAAGTTGAGATCTTAGATCTATCAGTTTAGCCATAGTGGCGGGATTAATTTGTTGTTTGTTCTGTATTTCTAAGAAGTAAGTTGATTAATGGTGTGCATCCATTGTCATTTCTCATGGGCTGCGAGTTTGATAAATATGCCTCTGATGAAGGCTTTATGACTCGTGGGCTGCAAGTTTGATAAATATGCCTCTGATGAAGGCTTTATGGCATGATACTCTGGGTCCAGTGTATCATGGAATCAGAAACTGAACCAGCGTTGGTTATAAATAAATTTTCAAGGGCAGAATCAATCTGTTTCTGGTATTAAGGTTTGATAAGAAGCGATGGGTTGAGTCTCCATGGAGAGGGACAGCCACTATTGGGAGACAAAGAAAAGTTCTAGAGTTAGAGGCATGGTCAGACCAGGTAATCATGCCAATCGAGGTTGAGGCTACTTTTTGCAATGTGAACTTGTCTACCAGAAAGAGATCTATTCTTGAGTATACTCTGTGAGAAGAGGGATAGAAGGTAAAATATCTCTTGTTGCCATGAATACACCTCCATGGATCAAAGAGATCCTCTTGGGAGATAAGGGATTGTAGCAAGGAAGGCAATCTATAGGTGAGACTAGTGAAGTCCATTGAGGGATACAGGACTAAATTGAAATCTCCACTGATTATTATGGGGCTAGTTTTATGAGGTTGTAGTCTGGTGAAAATAACTTTTGGTGGGTGTTGGGGGCATATATGTTAACCAAGGTCATGCAGAAATTATTGATTGTTGTGGTGATAATGAGAAATCAGCCATTGGGATTGGCATCCAAGGAATGCAGTGTTACGAACGGCTATCATAAATCCTTTTCATCGCATTGGCAAAAAAAAAAAAATGAGAAAATTTCAGGTGGGAACATTTTGGTGTTTTGGAGGTGGAAAAATGTGTTTCTTGGATGCATATTATATCATTCTTGCCAGCAAGAGCCTCTTTTCATAGAAGAGACATTTTAAAGGGGCTATTGAGTCCCTTAGCATTTAAGGATAGGATTTTAAGTGACATGGTGATGTATGAGGGGGTGTAAATGTTTCAGGTGTTGATTACTGGTAACGTGAGAGAGTTGACCCTCTGAGGAACTACCAGGCCTCAAGAGCATGGTGTACCATACCTAATGTTTTAGAGGGTGATGTGGAGAATATAACCATACCAGCCCATAAGAGGAAGGGAAGGGGGTAGGTAGGAATAATGAGTATAATGGTAAGTGTACATTCCTGTGTGCATAGCATACCTGTAATCTGGGTAGGAGAGAGCAAAGAAATCGCAACAAAGAACAATGTGAACCAATATATCAAATGTTGACTAGTTTGAACATGGGAGTCCTGCACGGGGAAACTGTATAAGTAGCCTTGTGTGCTACGGGCCAGTGCATATCTGAGGTGGTGGCAGATTTAGGTATTGTCTGCTTGGTGCCATACATCTGAAATGTGTTGTGGAAACACAGCATTAGAAGGGGTGGCATCGGAGGTTGGGGATATACCCCAGTTCTGCAGCTGCATTAGGCCTTGCTTGAGGTGATGGGTAGTCACTGATTTGCCTTGGAATGTTTTTATAAGCTTTGTGGGCAATCCCCATTTGTAGGGGATGTTACGTTCCCTCAGAACAAAGGTAATAGGAGCAAGCTCTTTACGCTTTTGTGCAGTGACTGTGGAGATGTTGCCAAATATTTTCAAGGTTGTGTATGGTTCTGAGAGCGCTGACATGTTTTTAGCGGACAGGAGTATGCATCATTGATCTGAATTTGCATGTCAGACATTGATTTGTTCATGTCCTTCCTATGGTCTCTTTGGAGAGAGAGGAGCATATGTTTGAGTGCATTTTCAGATACAGGGTTATCAGAGGTGGGTAGTGCAGCCAATGCATTAGCCTGTTCTTCTTCAGAGTCTGGGTCAATGTCAGTAGTAGGGGCTTGTTGGTCAGATGTTTTTTACTTACTGGCCCCTGGTGTGATGGAGAGGCATGTGGAGAGGATGCTGCCTTCATGGTACTGTCTCTGGTGCGGGTGTCCCTCGTGGGCATAGCAGTCCATGGTTTCTGCAGCTGCTACTGTGAGAGAGGCATGCTGTGAGGATGTAACAGGGCTGGGGAAGAAGTCTGTCAGTTTGTGTGGTGTGCGGTTGCAGAGGCTGTAGCGAGTAGATCGGCGGTTTGTTTTGCGTATCCTGTGCTGATAGAGAGACTTAAGTGGCCATTTCCCTGAGAGGCCAAGCTCCACCACCCTGTTTGCAATATTTTTGAAGGGTGTACAACCATTACTGCTATAATACAATAGCACAATTACAGATTTTGGTAATGCAGGGTTGGTTTCTTATAATATTATATTTTTTTAGTGAGAAGTTTTAGAATGAATGCCTTTACTAGTCCCTTTCTACTGTTGTTCTAATGTATGGATATATAATATCACTACATAGGCAAGGTACACTCTTAGCTCTCCGGAGATTTGGAGTGAAGGAGGACATTGCAAGATATTGGTGCTGTGATGGCATGGATTGGTTTAAGTGCTGTTTTATTTATGTTTTTCTGCCTGGAACTGCATTGATTACATATGGGACTAATCAACATTCCCTATTTTTTAATAAAAGGGAATATGTATATGCTGTATTGAGAATATTTTTACCTAGTTTACAATGGCTGGATGCACTTTATATATTCCCACTGATTGCGAATTTTCAGAATATATGAACATTTTCACCATAACGAGGGTCACAAGAGACTCAGTAATAGGGATATAAATAGTCAGCTATGACTAAGCACTAGTTTTAATGCGAAACGCGTCAGCAGTCAGGTTTTATTTTATTTTGCTGTGACTTGTAGTGCTGTTCTTCTTTTAATAAAAGGCTACAATTTGTTCAGAGTGCGGCTTTCCAGAGACAATATTTGTTCCTGCTTTGCTAAGTGCATTGCCTGCACCTGAGTTGTCTGCAACGGAGGATATTCATCTGGGTTCCCACCTGGAGCCGCTACTCCCTTTTCCCCTGATATAAATAGTTTAATAGACTTATTTTTGATGTTTAAATATTACATTATTTTTATATGCATAAAGTGTTATTTATTCATTTATTTTGTTTAGGACATAACACTATTTTAGCAAATACATACAATTTTCAGTGCAGGAGGTCTTTGTACAACAAGTCCACAAAATGAACAAAACATCTGCTTGGTATGCCACTAACTAAACTCAGGTCAATTTCTGACTAACAGGGTGTCCCCTAATGGGTTCCACAGCACAAACAGACAACACTTACCTTTTAGAGTTACATAGTCAGCTACATAGTTATATAGTCAGCCAGGTTGAAAAAAGACACAAGTCTATCCAGTTAAACCATAAAACAAAATAAATTCATAACAATAATAATATCATACAATCCCATATACCCAATTCTATACCCACAGTTAATCCAGAAGAAGGCAAAAAAAACCAGCAGAGCATGATCCAGTTTGCAACAGCAGGGGAAAAATTTCCTTCCTGATCCCCCGAGAAGCAATCGGATATCCCCGGATCAACCTTACCTATAAATGCTAGCACCCAGTTATATTATGTACATTTAGGAAATAATCCAGGCCTTTCTTAAAGCAAACTACTGAGCTGGCCAGAACCACCTCTGCAGGGAGTCCATACCACATTTTTACAGCTCTTACTGTGAAGAAACCTTTCCATATTTGGAGGTGAAATCTATTTTCCTCTAGATGTAAAGAGTGCCCCCTTGTCCTTTGTGTTGACCGTAAAATGAATAACTCAACACCAAGTTCACTATATGGACCCCTTATATATTTGTACACGTTGATCATATCCCCCTTTTATCTCCTCTTCTCAAGAATAAATCCAGTTCCTCTAATCTTTCCTCATAGCTGAGCTCCTCCATGCCTCTTATCAGTTTGGTTGCCCTTCTCTGCACGTTCTCCAGTTCCCCAATATCCTTTTTGAGAACTGGGGCCCAAAACTGAACTGCATATTCCAGATGAGGTCTTACTAATGATTTGTACAGGGGCAAAATGATATCTCTGTCTCTAGAGTCCCTACCTCTCTTAATACAAGAAAGGACTTTGCTCGCTTTGGAAACTGCAGCTTGGCATTGCATGCCATTATTGAGCTTATGATCTACCAAAACCCCCAGATCCTTCTCCACTATGGATTCCCCCAGTTGTACTCCCCCTAGTATGTATGATGCATGCATATTCTTAGGCCCCATACACACGATAGAATCCATCCACAGATAAATCCCAGCAAATGGGTTTCTGCGGATAGATCCTATGGTGTGTACACGCCAGCGGATCTGTTTCCGCGGAGAAATCTCCTCTGGGATGGATTCCAGCAGATCGGATATTTGCTGACATGTACAACAAATCCATCTGCTGGAATCCATTCCAACGGATGGATCCGCTCGTCTGTACACTCACCGGATCCATCCGTCCAAAGGGATTCCCCGCACGCGTCGTAATGATTTGACGCATTCGTGGAATTCCTTATATGACAGCGTCGCGCCCGTCGCCGCGTCATAATCGCGGCGACGGCGTGACACGTCATCGCCAGAGGATTTCCGCGCGGATTTCAATGCGATGGTGTGTACACTCCATCGCATAGAAATCTGCGGAAATCTTTGAGAGGATTTATCCGTGGAAACGGTCCGCTGGACCGTATCCGCGGATAAATTCTCTCGTGTGTATGGGGCCTTAGTCTTGTGCGGCGTACACACAACCGTTTTTCATGATGAGAAAACTGCAATTTTTTAGATTGGTCGTGAAAACCGGTCATGTGTATACTCCATAGCAGTTTTCTCTACGAGAAAACTGCCCGCAAAAAAATTAGAACCTGCTCTATTTTTTCCCGCTGAGAAAACCGCTAGTGTGTATGCTTTTCCAAGGGGAAAAAAATTGCGCATGCTCAGAATCAAGTATGAGACAGGAGCGCTCATTCTGGTAAAACTAGCGTTCGTAATGGAGATAGCACATTCGTCACACTGTAACGGACTGAAAAGCATGAAGACTGAAAAGCGTGAATCGTCTCTCACCAAACTTTTACTAACACAAGGATCAGTAAAAGCAGCCCAAAGGGTGGCGCCATTTCAATGGAACTTCTCCTTTATAGTGCCGTCGTACGTGTTGTCGTATGTGTTGTACATGACCGCGCTTTGCTCAAGTGTTTTTTTTTATTTTTTATGAACGTGTGTATGCAAGACAGGCTAGAGAGGAATCACGTTGAGAAAAACGTAGTTTTTTTTGCATGACAGGAAAAACGGTCGTGTGTACACGGCATTAGTCTTAGGCCCCATACACACGGGAGGATTTATCCGCGGATACGGTCCAGCGGACCGTTTCCACGGATAAATCCTCTCAAAGATATCCGCTGATTTCGATGGGATGGAGTGTACACACCATCCCATTGAAATCCGCGCGGAAATCCTCTGGCGATGACGTGTCGCGCCGTCGCCGCGATTATGACGCGGCGACGGGCGCGACGCTGTCATATAAGGAATTCCACGCATGCGTCAAATCATTACGACGCGTGCGGGGAATCCCTTTGGACGGATGGATCCGGTAAGTCTGTACAGACGAGCGGATCCATCCATTGGGATGGATTCCAGCAGATGGATTCGTTGTGCAGCACAACAAATATTCGATCTGCTGGAATCCATCCCAGAGGAGATTTCTCCGCGGAAAGAGATCCAATGGCGTGTACACACCATAGAATCTATCCGCAGAAACCCATTTGCTGGGATTTATCTGCGGATGGATTCTATCGTGTGTATGGGGCCTTAGTGTTCTTTCAGCAGTTCGTTTTTTACACAGCGGAGAGATCTCTGAGCATCAGTTTGCTCACATACACAATATTACCAAAAGTATTGGGACACATGCCTTTACATGCACCTCACAAATGCGCTTCTGGAAGAACGGTCAAACATTCCCATAGATACACTTCTAAACCTTGTGGACAGCCCAGGATTTTTCTTCCTCCAAACACGGCGAGTCGATTTAATTCAAAATGAGAACAAATTCTTCTGGACGGCCGCACACCGAATCAAAATTGCCTTTATTGTAAAATCCAAAACAGCACTACATGTCACAACAAGCCGGTAAAACTGACGCGTTTCACACTGAATTAGTGTTTAGTCATAGCTATTAAACACACAAAACATTTCTATTATATACCACTCATGGTAGGTCAAGTGACCAAATCAAGTGGGTGTGGATAATTAGTTAATGGGTGGTGCAGGTATGTGATTAAGAGTCCTGGGCACTAAATAAAAGTGTGCAGGAACATCTAAAAATGTGTATATATATATGTGTTATCCATTAAAAATAAAGTAAAAGTGAATAAGTATGTGGTATAAAGTCGATTTAATGCCAAAGAGCTACATTTTGGTCTCATCTGACCACAGTACTATCTCCCAATCCTTCACTGAATCATTTGTATGTTCATTGGCATGACTGTACATGTGCCTACTTGAGGAGGGGAACTCAACATGTTTGGAGGAAAACAAATGCTGACTATGACCCTAAGAACACCGGGCCAGATTCACAGCGGAGATACGACGGAGTATCTCAGATACTTCGTCGTATCTCTCAGAGTATCTATGCGACTGATTCATAGAATCAGTTACGCATAGATATCCCTTAGATCCGACAGGTGTAATTGTTTTACACTGTCGGATCTTAGGATGCAATACCGCGGCTGCCGCTGGGGGGAGTTCGCGTCGTAAACCAGCATCGGGTATGCAAATTAGTAGTTACGGCGGTTTTTCACGTTCGCTACGTCGCTGCTAGTCTAGTTTCCCGTCGCAAAGTTAGTCGTCGTTTTAGGTGCCCTAACTTTACACAGCACACGTATGTGCTGTATAAAGTATGGCCGTCGTTCCCGCGTCGAAATTTAAAAATGTTTCCTTCTTGCGTAAGACGTCCGGGAATACGGAAGTATGCTACGCACGTCGCCGTTCAAAAAATTGACGTCACTTCGCGCAAAGCACGGCGGGAAATTCAAAAGGGAGCATGCGCAGTAGGTCCGGCGCGGGAGCACTTCTAATTTAAATGACACACGCCCCTTTGAGTCACGCGTGCTTACGCCGGCGGAAGTTTTCTCGCAAGTGCTTTGTGAATCAGGCACTTGCGATGAAAACTTGCGGCGGTGTAACGTATCTACGATATGTTACGCCGCCGCGATTCTACGTGAATCTGGCCCATCATCTCCACAGTCAAGCACAGAGGTGGAAACCTGATGCTTTGGGGCTGTTTCTCTGCTAAAAGTACAGACCGACTTTGCCGTATTAAGGAGCCAATGGATGGGGCCACGTGTTATAAAATATTGGATGAAAACCTTCTTCCCTCAGCCAGAACACTAAAGACGGGTCATGGATGGGTCTTCCAGCATGACAATGACCCAAAACATACCGCCAAGGTAACAACGGAGTGACACAAGAAGAAGCACATTAAGGTCATGGAGTGGCTTCAGACTTTAATCCTATAGAAAACTATAGAACTTTGCGTTGCCAAGTGACGGCCAAGAAAACTTCAGGATTTTGAGAAGATCTGTAAAGAAGAGCAGACCAAAATCCCTCCTGAGATGTGTGCAAACCTGGTAACCAACTACAAGAAACGTCTTACCTCTGTGCTTGCCAACAAGGGTTTTTTCACCAAGCACTAAGTCATGTTTTGCTTGGGGATCAAATACTTATTTTACTCACTGAACTGCAACTCATTTTATTTGTATAATGTGTTTTTTCTGGATTTTTGGTTGATATTCTGTCTCTATCATTTAAAATACACCCATGATACAACTTTATAGACCCTTTATTTTTTGTGGGCAAACTTACAAGATCTGCAGGGGATCAAATAATTATTTCCCCACTGTATTGATGGGGTGTCAGTTTGGGTATATGAATTTTGCAGTGGGTGAATAGAGGTTGGTTTGTCTGAATGTATACCTCTTTACATCTCTTGCAAGGTATAAGCAGTAGGTTGTCTTTTACTGTTGTCTATTGTAATTCTAGTTCTATGTATATTTGGAAGCTTTTTTGGGTGAACAGGGTTCATGGATGCACAATATTTTTTGCATTTCCATTTTTTAAAATCATTTGGTATTTAAATCTGTTTAAATATTACAATTGGGACATGTGGCATATTACACGTATACCAAACATTGTAGTTCCTATGTGTATGGTAAGATGGGGCTACTTTAGTCATGATTAATGGCCCAGATTCAAGAAGCAATTGCGCCTGTGTAACCATAGGTTACACGGCGCAATTGCTTACTTGCTCCGGCGTAGCGAATGCTCCTGATTCAGGAATATCGCTACGCCGACTGCAGCCTAAAATCTGCATGGCATAAGGCTCTTATGCCACGCATATTTTAGGCTGCATTCTAGCGATGACCGCTAGGGGGCGCTCCCATTGTGATCTGTGTATAGTATGCAAATTGCATACTAACACCGATTCACAACGTTGTGCGAGCCCTGCGTACGCAAATTACGTAGTTTGCGTACGTCGGGTTTTGCGTAACGTTACACATCCTAATAGCAGGCGCAGCTAATGCTATAGGATACCCACGTTCCCGCGTCGCGAGATTTAAAATCTACGTTGTTTGCGTAAGTGATTCGTGAATGGCGCTGGACGCCATTCACGTTAACTCTGAAGCAAATGATGTCCTTGCGACGTCCGACGGAGCATGCGCTCTACGCTCGGCGCGGGAGCGCGCCTAATTTAAATGATTCCCGCCCCCAGCGGGATCATTTACATTGCGCACACTTACGCCGGGCAATTTTGCCGGTGCGCCCTAGCAAATTACGGAGCTACTGCTCCGTGAATCGAGGGCAGCGCAAAATATTTGCGTGGGCGCAGGGCAAAATCCCTGTGCCTCCGCAAATAAAGCGCAAATGTACCTGAATCTGGGCCAATGTTAGTAAAATTGCATGCAAGTGAGGATGCCTGGAATTTGTTTAGTTTAGTTTGTCTATTTAGTTTCTGTTCCAACAATTGAATACAGAGTGTTAGAGGATCACTAAGGCCTCGTACACACGACCGAGTTTCTCTGCAAAAACCAGCAAGAAACTTGCTGGGTTTTTTTTGCCGAGGAAACCGGTCGTGTGTACACTTTTCGACGAGGAAACTGTTGAGGATCTCGTCGAGCCAAAAAGAAAGCATGTCTTCTTTTTCCTCGACGGCAATGGAGAAATTTGGCTTGCCGAGATCCTCAAAAGCCTAACAAGGAACTCGACGAGCAAAACGATGTGTTTCGCCCGTCAAGTTTCTCGGTCGTGTGTACGAGGCTTCAGAATAGGAATTAGGTGAATGGGAAACTTTGAATTTCAAGATTTTAATATGTTAGTGGTTTTGCAACCCAATGGCAATAAATCAAGGTATATCACATTTAAAAGGAAACAGAACTCTTTGCGATCCATTACCAAATATGGCCTCTATAAGTGCCAAGAAATTGTGTTTGAATGAACTCTTGTGCAGAACAATGGCTGATCACATTAATATTGTAATGTCATAAAAATTGTAATGTAAGGTGTCCTGTGGCCAGAGTCTGTCTCTGCTGGAGACTAATTTTGGCTCAATTGAAAAAAATAGTGTGTCTGACACAGTAACAATTTAGGTTTATTAACTACAAAATGCATTACTTGCACACCCATAATATATTTAGCACATCCTGTAATCTGTGGATTTCACATCTGTTCTGCATTCTCTATAGTACTCATTTGCATCACATAATAAGCACCTTTAACTGAGCATATGTCTGGTATTTTTGGTAGTTATATAAAATGTTTTGCTTGTTACATTAGGTAGGTGCGTTTGCTGGTAAGCACATATTTGCTAGAGGTTTATTTCCCATGTTGCTATGTTTTTAATGCAGTATTTTATTGTATTTAAGGTTTTAATTACTTTTGAAGATTTATAATAAAATGAGTTTGAAAGCATCCATTCATTTCTTCTATTTTTACGACTGGATGTGTTATTCTTTATTTGTGCACCATATGCTAATTTGTTAAAGACCATTACATTTTCTGTGAGTGGTAATAAAATATAGCTGTGAGAAAAAAAGAATACAAGCCAGCAGGTGTTGTGTGTGTGTGTGTGTGTGTATCATTTCAACCATTGCACACTCAGGATGCAAATTTATTACCACTCTTCTTTCAAACCCTGCTTTTTCATGCAGCTCATTTTGCTATAATTTTAATCTTTGCACTTAATTGGAGTATATATATTTTTTTTAATAGCTAATTTCTACTTTTACGGCACTTAGTGATCATTAACTAAATTTGAAGATTTTTAGTTTAGATGCTAGGACATATCTTACTTTGTTAAAGCATACGGTTTAGCCTACTAAAGCGGAACTTAACTGTATCTGAGCACCTCAAACAGAAAATTCTATTTAATTCATTTTATATATTCAGAGCAAATTCACCCATCAATCCATGTCGTCATGCTTTATTTCACAGTGATTTCTCAACAAAATAACAGGAAGCAACTGAAGAAAAAAATGTTTAAAACAAGTCAATGGGGGTTGATTTACTAAAGGAAAATCCACTTTGCACTACAAGTGCACTCGCTGTAGATCTTAAGGGGAAGATAAAAATGAGGGGAAGCGCTACTGATTTCTATCATCCAATCATGTGCAAGCAAAAATGTTTTTCATTTTCCTTGCATGTCCCCCTCAGATCTACAGCGACTGCACATCCAAGTGCACTTGTAGTGCAAAGTGGATTTGCCATTAGTAAATAAACCCCCATATATTATAGAACAATATACACAAGCACAAACAGGACTGTCTCAGTGTCATATTTAAAGTGGATGTAAACCCTCACATACACCCAGTGAAGTTAACAGCCTCAGATGATACAGAGATGAAACAAATCTCCTTACATACGTTTTACATGTATCTGCTGTCTTCAGCTTTATATACTGTTTAGAAAGTGCACATTGTGTTAGAAGTTTCACTTCCTCATTCTAAACTGTGAGAGAGGTCTTGGATTACACTGGGAGAAAGCTAATTGGAGGAAATGCACACATCCCCTCCAGCTAGGCAGAGACTTTCAGAGCTGTCCTTTGAGTAAAGCAGCTTTCTGCTAATCTATTTATAGCACCCACCCTGACACAAATTTCAGCCTGGTTTTATCACAAGTGTCAGAACTAGTCAGACGTTATCAGGTTGATAACAGAAGACCAGAGCAGGAAAAAGCCACGTGACTTAGTGCTTTGAAGAGAGGTAAGAAAACACTGAAGATATATGTGCTTAGGTCAAATTTGATGAATCGGGTTTACATTCTCTTTATTGCAACAAACTTTTAAAAGGTTAACATTTTATTGGATTCGCATAAAACCAATTAAAAACATTGTCCATGCAGTTTCAACATTACAGAACACAGTCCGTCAGCACATCCTCAATTATTTGTGAGTCAAAATGAATCTCAACATGTTTAGCTACCTTTTTTTTTTTTTTTTTTTTTTTTAGGAGATAACTTATTGAAGGATGTACTACATAAATCAAAATAATTTGTAAACAATCACATAAATCAGTGTAAGTTTGTCAAAACTGGACAACGATGGAACTTTAGAGCTTAAAAATATGTGCCACACCAGTACCCAATGATGAAGAAATCCTTGCTATAAACAGCAGGGACCAGATTCACATATACTTGCGGCGGCGTAACGTATCGTCTATACGTTACACCACCGCAAGTTTTCAGCGCAAGTGCCTGATCCACCAAGCACTTGCGTGTAAACTTACGACGGTGTAACATAAAGGTGTCCGGCGCAAGCCCGCCTAATTCAAATGGGGCGTGTACCATTTAAATTAGGCGCGCTCCCGCGCCGGACGTACTGCGCATGCTCTGTTTTGAAATTCCCGCCGTGCTTTGCGCGAAGTGACGTCATTTTTTTGAGTGTGTAACGTACTTTCGTATTCCCGTACGTCTTACGCAAACAAAAAAAAAATTGAAATTCAACGCGGGAACGACGGCCATACTTTAACATGGCTCGTCTAAAGTTAAGCCATGTAAAAGCATGCTTAACTTTGCGACGGGAAAAAATTACTAGCGACGACGTAACGAACGCGAAAACCTTCGTGGATCGCCGTAAAAGCTCATTTGCATACCCGACGCAGGAAAAATGACGCAAACTCCACCCAGCGGCGGCCGAAGTATTGCAGCCTAAGACCCGAAGGCGTACAAAGCCGTAAGCCTGTCGGATCTTAGCCAAAAGCCATCATATCTTGTTTGTGAATCACAAATTAAGATACGACGCAGCAAATTTTAAAATACGCCGGAGTATCAGTAGAAACTCCGGCGTATCTCGTCTGTGAATCTGGCCCCAGGTTCACAGCTTACATTTCCTCTGTGCAGTAAGATACTCTGGCGTCTTCATGGCTTTGGCAAGATGGCTACCGGAGATGCCAGCATTTATGTCCCTCCCACTGGTGTGTGACATCACGACAGGGAAAATGCACATAAATTCACCACATCCCTGCACCCTACAGGCGTACATATCAGGCAGCTGGGCCACCATGGCCAGCAAAACTACCACAAGAGTGCCATATAGTGCAACCTTCTGGTCAGAGGAATGCATAAGCACCCCATATGGTGAAACAAAGGATGTAGGGCAATCCCCCCCACATCCCCATAAAGGGAATAAAGGATATGTTGACCCCAGCAACTGCACAGGGTGCTCCTGGTATGGAGAAGTAGAAGAAATAGTCCAAAGCAAAGCATGAAGGGAGGAGGGAAAGAAAAAAGGGGAAAAAATGATCTCCCCCAAACTTCAATCATCTCCCTAAACATGCCCGAGCATCTGTAAAGCCACGAAAACTCGCCCAGTGTGGACCCAGTGAGTCCTCAATGACAAAAGAAACCCCCAAAAAAACAAAAAGGAAATCAAGTGCCTTTTGGATGGAATTAGATCACCCCCAGCAAAAACAGACACGGTCCCCATACAATATTATAAACCTCAACAATTGAAAGTGTATACAATTATAATAACAAATTGCTATAAAATGTAAATACATAAATGCAAAAAAGGAACAATTTTATCCTATTACTGCACCATGGATATGAACTGCAAATAACAGAATTTCCCATGGATTAATGTCTAGGTCCCATGAACATCAATACAAGATGGGGCTTGTACTTGTTCAGGGCCAGATATTTCGTATCACACAATGTAAAAATCTATCTGGTTTCATGTTGGAACAAACTCTTGGCCACATCTCCAGTAAATATACGTAGTATACCTTCCTAGCTAGCTGAAAACAAGTTAAAAAAAGTTAATGTTGATTGAGAGAGTATTGTTCCATTTTAAGGTGACATTAGTACAAATTAGAAAAGCAAATTGTCATCAATTGCCAGCCTTTTCCAAAGACGTGAAGTATAACCTCATTTTTAGCAGGACAAAAGAAAAAAGTCTTTGTTTTCTGTTTTGAAAAAATCTCTGGTTGCCCCGGTAACATAATAATGTACTTTTTAAAACACAGAACTAAGTCTTCAGCTGGGGTTTTGCATGTTATTTTTGAAATGAAATGTTTCCTTAAAGTCAATGAAAAATCATTTAAGCACATATAAACTTAAAGTGATATTAACCGCTTGCGCCCCATGCAAATATATTGTGGCAGGTCAGCCACTCTGTGCCAGACTATGTACTGAGGGCCAGATCCTCGTAGCGCGGCGCATTGTTGCCGCTGGCGTAGCGTTTCTCTGATACACTACGCCGACCGTAACTTACAGCGTATTTTCCTTATCCTCAAAGATAATTTTGAGTGTCATTTTGGCGGCGTAAGGGCGCGCAATTCAAATCGATGTGATGGGGGCGTGTTTTATGTAAATAAGTCGTGACCCGACGTAAATGACGTTTTTTTTGAACGGCGAATGCGTCGTCCGTAAGGGTATCCCAGTGCGCATGCTTGAAATTAAACCGGAACAAGCCAATGCTTGCGACAGTGACGTCATTCTATGCAAATCCCTATTCGCGAACGACTTACGCAAACAACGTAAAAAATTCAAAATTTGACGCGGGAATGACAGCCATACTTAACATAGGATACGCCTCATATAGCAGGGGTAACTATATGCCAGAAAAAGCCGAACGCAAACGACGTAAAAAAATGCGCCGGCCGGACGTACGTTCGTGGATCGCCGTATCTAGCTAATTTGCATATTCAACGCGGAATTCGACGGAAACGCCACCTAGCGGCCAGCGGAAAAATGCACCTAAGATCCGATGGCGTACTAAGACGTACGCCTGTCGGATCGAGCCCAGATGCAGTCGTATCTTGTTTTGTAGATACAAAACAAAGATACGACGCAGGAACTTTGAAATTACGCGGCGTATCAATAGATACGCCGGCGTAATTCTTCTGTGGATCTGGCCCTTAGTATGTGATCTGACATCTCCGTGTCTGGGGCATGCATGCACCACCTGCGATACACTCCCGCTGTGATTGGACACAGCAGGAGCCAATCAGCAGGTCCTTCAGACGCAATGTCTGCCGAGACTTGCCGATCGTTCAGGAGACAGGCAGAATGGTGGTCTGCCTATGTAAACAACTGTTCTGTGAGAGGAGAACACATTTAACCTTTTGATCACACCTGGTTTTATTTTCTTTCCACATTTTCCAATTTGTAGAGAAAAATTACATGTTCAAAAGGCTCATTATGCCTCAAAGATTATACGTTGGGGTGTTTTCTTTCCAAAATGGGGTCATATTTGGGGCGTTTCCATTGTCCTGGTGCTCACTTCTTGTAGGTCTTCTCAGCTTTCACTTCCTTGTGGCATCACAGAAGAGGCCATGATAGGGTGTGTTCACCACTCTAGACCAAACCTCACTCACTACAATGCTACCTTTCATCCACTTCCTACACAATCTGATTGTACAATCTTTTTTAGGCTTCATGTACACCCTGCCTACATTTACCGCACCAAGATTTTGCCATGTTTTCCATTCTTCAGGAGAGGGAGGTTGAGTTCACCTAACCACAGCAGCGCCTAAACTCTGCTAAAAGCCAATGTGTTCATTGACACATAGGCTTTTATGGAGTTGAGTTTAGGAGCCAAAAGCTTAGGAGCTGCTAGTGTACATGAAACCTTAGATCTACCATCAACGATGTAGTACAAGGGTCTGTCTGATTTGATAAAAATTGAATGGATTGTTCAGGTGTGTCCTCCAATTCCATAGTTCTGGTAAATCTAAAGGAAATTGTACAATCGGATTGCATAGTGTATTGCCATCTTTATACACGTACATATTTGCAGCAATTCTGAAGCACATGGCAAAGTGTGAATGTTCTGTGTGGTTTGCCATGTGTTTGGAAACACACAGATGTGAATGGAGCCTCATTGTTCTGGTGTAAATGCACCAATCTCACTTTCAGGCCCCACTTACACCTGGAGTAGTGGGAGCACATTTTTTTTTTCACATGTTGTGTGTTTGCTTCTGTGTTTGGTGTGCCTTTAACAATTAATGACACAGAAAGCACAGCCAGGGGATTTTAGGTATATAAATGTGGCCATACACTATACAATCTCTGTACATCTCCCTTTAGAATTACCAAAACTATATAATAGAACGACACACCATCTATCAAATCCCTCTGTATCCAATCAGACAGGCCCTTGCACTAAGCCAGGGGTGTCCTATGGGATGCATGCAGCCTGAGCCCATCTAAAGGAATGCTGGGGAAGCTAGGCAAATTAATGCGTGGGGAAATGCTCCGGATGCTGTAACAACTTAGTTGATGGGTGTGTGCTAATGCGGTCAGCTGTTAAACTCCTTCCTCTGTCTTACTGGTTTCTCTGTCTCTGTCTGTATATCAGGGAGTGTCTGAAGTCTTATTAAGAAATATAGCAAGGCCTTGTTCTCAAGATGAAAAAAAAGCTTGTATTTTACTCCAACCGAGATACATTGGTACAAAGGAGAGCTGGATTAAAAAAAAAAAAAACTTTAGCCTTTAAAGGGTCACTAAAGGATTTTTTTTTAGCTAAATAGCTTCCTTTACCTTACTGCAGTCCTGGTTTCATGTCCTCATTGTTTTGTTTTTGCTTTGATGTTGCTGTAAATCCTCTCTGTTCTGGACACTTCCTGGTTGTCTGTTTCCTGATCACCACAGTACTGGGAGATTTCTCACTGTGGTGACTAATCAAGGAGGTGTGATTACTGTGTGTAAAACGAAACTGGATTGGTGCTGAGGAGTTTTAGACAAAGTATCACTGCCCTCTATTGGCTCACTGCCCTCTATTGGCTCTCTATACATCAGAGAACCAGCAAACAACAGCAAAAACGAAAACTAAACATTATATGATTGTTTTTTATCTATTTTTAATCATTTTTAAAAGGAATCAGTTAACTATATTATGTCTCTATACCCTGTAAACAGTCATTTCAGCAAAAAAAAAAATCCTTTAGTGACCCTTTAAGCAATAATGTAACAAGTGGTTTCCAGCAGTATTGAATAGTTTTTAAGTGGGAGGCATCATGAATGAGAACCATAGACAGTAGTTTAAGAGATGTTGAGAAACAACCACATCCTAAAGGCTTCACTGGAAAGGATGAAATAGTCTCAAGGTCTATATATATATATATATATATATATATATATATATATACACTATATATATGTGTGTGTGTGTGTGTGTGTGTGTGTGTGTAATGTGTGTGGAGATAGCTGCACTGAGGCAGGGTAATGCAGCCAAGTGAATAGCTATGTGTGATGGGCATCTGGAGGAAGGTGAGCTCATATATATAATCTCATAATTATAAATACAGTTTATAGATCTGTGTTTTTTAGGCTTGTAAAAACAAACTATCAAATTTAAATAAAAATGACCAAGCGGTAATAATGATAAATCTTGACTCTAAATCTTATTAGGTGCATTTCAGCTGACAATGGTATATTTCACTTTATGATTCCGAAATAAAGTAACGGTATCAGCAAAATAGCATCACAGAGTTATATTGTCAGATCAATAATCTGTTGACAGTTCATCAAGTCAGCAGTGGAGTAAGTCACCTCAACATTTATATACACTGACATATTCTGCTCATTAAAGGAATGCACTTTGATAAATCAGTAACCAATGACTATAACCCGACAGCTAGGAAATGATGGTTATTGAGTACTTCCTAACGTACCCTTTAATATTTTTGTTTATACCTACTGCAAATTAGCTTAGTTTGACAGGCAACACCTAGCCTACTCGTCATGCCAATTATCCTGTATAAAAAATGTATATTTAACTGTTCTTTTTATACCTTCTAACACTTAAGGTCTGAAACAGGGTGAAACACTGTGTTGTGGTGTAAGAACTAGTTTGAATGCTTCTTTTGTTATCTGGTACTATGTAAATGCAGGTATCCTTAAACTCAGCTGATACTTTTAGTTAAGCCATGTTAAGAAGCCTAGTGGAATTTAATTGCCATTGATAAGTATCTAGTGATGTCTAAGCCCCAAAAAAAACACAAGCACAACAAAACCATGTTATACAGTTTGTATAGAGATGCCCATATACATGGTGATCTAATTAGGTCAATAGAGCTAGTGTTGTCAGGACCTAGACTTGAACCTGGGACCTCGGCTGTGTCTGGCAATGAACTTTCTCACTGAGATGCTGCACAGCACCTTGTCAGATCCTTTAGACAACCCTGCCTTGTACCTTGATTTCAGCTGAACCTTCAACTCTTTGCTCCTCCCATGAACTTCCTGATATAAGCCATATCTCTGCACTTCCTCCTTGCCAGAATATTGTGCTATCTCCAGCCCTTTATCTCACTGCAGTCCCTATTTTCTACTGCTCGTTATCGACCCTTGGCTTGTTCCTCGACTACGCTTCTGCCTGATCCCAACCTACAAATACTCATTACCGACCTTTTGCCTTGTTTACTGACCACTCTTCTGTTTGATCCTTACCTGCTCATTTGCTACTGAACCCCGGCTTGCTCACCTCCGGGATGCTTCAGACTCTAAAGGCCGCAATCTGGTGCTAACATGCAGCAGAATCCATCTCCACCATCAAGAGCTCTGGTGAACACCGGTTAGCACTTATGCCGCATACACATGATTGGTCAAACCAATGAGAACGGTCTGATGGACCGTTTTCATCAGACCAAACCGATCGTTTGTAGGCCCCATCAGTTATTTATCCATCGTTAAAAAAAAAATCAATCTTGTTTTAAATTCAACTGATGGATACCTAACCGATAGAAAAAAAATGATCGTTTGTAGGCACGTCAATCGGTTAAAAATCTATGCGTGCTCAGAATCAAGTCGACGCATGCTTGGCAGCATTGAACTTTGTTTTTTTCAGCACGTCGTTGTGTTTTACGTCACCGTGTTCTGACACGATCGTTTTTTTAACTGATGGTGTGTAGGCACGACTGACCATCAGTCAGCTTCATCGGTTAACCGATGGAAAAATCCATCAGATCGTTTTCATCAGATGGACCGATCGTGTGTACGCGGCATTAAACTCCTCACCTCAGGTGAGCCTGTGTCAACTGCCAGGCCTGTGAACCTATCTTGCTGGTCAGTGGTAGTGTGTGTGACCCCCTGGATGGGTTCAGCACACAAAAAGTTAGGCACAGCAGACAATGATAAGTGGAAAACAAAAAGGTGCGGTTTTATTTGAACTATATACAAAAAAGAAATATAACAGAAAACAAAAGAAACACAAAAAAAACCCTGGTCACGTGATCGCTCACTATACACGTTGGTGTTCCTAACTAACACCTGGGTACAGCCTAGTGCTGCCCCAGACCCTAACTCCCTGCTGTTTAGGTTCTTAGTAGTAGCCACACAGGCTTTGTCTCACCGCACAGAGATCACACTCCCCAGATTATCCACACAGATCTGGTTCCAGGTTGGAGCCTCTCTCCTAGCCTGCTGGGAGTTTTTGTAGAGGACCTAATGAGCCTACCTAATTCAGCTGGGCTCATCAAGTCCTCCCAGAAGGACTACCAGCACCCCCCCTAGAAGTATAAACTGGCATAAAGCCTGAACCTAGGACATATATATTCTGCAACCTGGATGCAACCAGGGAATTTAACCTGCCTGCTGCCACTATATATATATATATATATATATATATATATATATATATATATATATATATATATATATATATATATATATATATATATATATATATTTCTACCTGTATTAAAATGCTATTATTAAAGTAATTTTTATATCATTTTTAATTTATTAGTAAAAAAAAATTGAAAACCCTAAAATATGGTTTTACCCATGGACTGTTCTATTACAGTTTTACAGGGTTTATATCTGTATACTTTATAAAAAAAAAACATTTAATGATTATAAATGTATTTTTCATTTATATGAATGGTGTATAGCTGCAATACATATGTGGGATTCCATTAATTTACTATACACCATTCACATTTAAATAGGCACATGCATGATCTCTAAATATTGATACAAACAATGGCCTGGATTCAGATACAATTGCGTATCTATCGGTGGGCATAACGTATCTCGGATACATTACGCCGCCGTAACTTAGGGAGCAAGTTCCATATTCAGAAAGAACTTGCGTCCTAAGTTACGGCGGCGTAGTGTAAATGTGTTGGCGTAAGCCCGCCTAATTCAAATGTGGATGATGTGGGTGTGTTTTACTTAAATTAATTGTGACCCCACGTATTTGACGTTTTTTACGAACGGCGCATGCGCCGTCCATGAACGTTTCCGAATGCGCATGCTCCAAATTACGCCACAAACTGTCAATGCTTTCGACGTGAACGTAACTTACGTACAGCCCTATTCGCGAACGACTTACGTAAACGACGTAAAATACAACGCTGTTCGTGTGTTTCCGATGTCCATACCTAACATGACTTACCCCTGCTTTATGAGGGGTAACTTTATGCCGGAAAAAGCCTTACGCAAACAACATAAAAAAATGCGCCGGGCGGACGTACGTTTCTGAATGTGCCTAACCTTAACTCTATTAGTCCAAGATTATTCTACATAGAGAGAAAAGATTCGACATAGAGAAAAAAGATTCGACATTATAGAGAGAAAAGATCGCTGCTGGAATTGAGTGGGGGAAGTAAAATAAAAATAATGATGATGATGAATGTTATTGGCTGATTGTAACCAAAGGGGAGGAGCAGTAAAATAGCTAGAACTAACTTGACAATTCAACCTGAACGACGAAGATTCGACAAAGCATCGAAAAACAAACGTTGAATCTGTCATTGAATGCTTAGGGTGTCTGTCAAAAGTTCTAAGAAGATTCGACGGAGCAGCTAAACTGTACAACGCTTTAATTGTACATTTCCGGTCAAATGCTCGGCCCAAAGGCTATAGAAAAATTCTAATGTTGGTTGACTAGTAATAATAATTAATAAATATAATTATTACTAGTCATACAACATTAGAATTCTACTATAGATAGCTTGTAGGAGGAGCATTAAACCGGAAATGTACGATCGCGGCGTCATACAGTTTCGCTGCTCCGTCGAATCTTCTTTGAACTTTCAACAGACACCATAAGCCTTCAATGACAGATTTGACCTTAATTCATTCAGATTCTCAGACTAATGCAATTTCTAATGAAAAACAAAATAAATAAAAACGATTTCCGGGAGTAACTAAATTAATTTATTTTTCGGATGAAAATGAAATTCCGAAACAAAATATTTCAGTGTGCACATGTCTAGTAGATTGTACTTTTAGGAATCCTCATGACAACAGTGAGGTTTTTTTGTTTTTGAAACCACATTTTGTAAAATAATGTGATCAGCGAATCCAATTACAAAGGTTTATGAACATAGAGACTATTATTAAGGGTACAAGCAGAAGGAAACGCATGCCTTCAAATGTTGTATTTCTCAAGAACCTTTATTAATCATTTTTTTAAATGCACATAATTTACAAGACAGTAGAATATTGTGTTTATACTGATACTATTGTCTGTGTATGACAATGCATATATTCCTTCTCTGTAACCCCAACTCCTTCCACAAAAATGGCATTGGGGATTTACTAATTTCACCTAACCCGTTTTATATGTAAAAAAAGTGAGTTTTCTATACTATCTTAAAAGGAAATCTTTCCTGGATATAAAACATTGACTAGCATTGTTGACCAACTTATAATAATTGTAGTTTCCTGGCTGCCTTTAGTCTCAATAATTTGAATCACTAATCCAGAACAATTATGAATCTAGTTTAGTCAGAGGAAAGCCAAAACTTTCGAATGCCAGACAGGCATTGGTTCAAAATCACAGTCAGTTTTTCAATATAGGTTTCCGCTAAAGGAATCCAATGAATTGTGGTAACAGAAACACACTTTTGTGTTCTATAAAGGAATGCAGTACAGATCTGATGGCATTGGCATTAATTGACATTCCATTATGACAGGGTTATTAACCACTTCAGCCCCAGAAGGATTTACCATCTTAACAGCTTGCCGCCCAGCCGCCATCATTATACTGTGGCAGGTTGGCACGGCTGCGTGACTCGCCGTAGGTTGGCCACTTTGAGAAGAGCCAGAACGTGGTTCTGTCAAAGTAAACAGACAGATCCCTATTCTGTTAGAGAAGTAGAGAGATCTGCTGTTCCTAGTGATCAGGAACAGAGATCCCTCTCTACTCCCTCTCAGTATTAAACTGCTGAAGAGAGTTTTTTTTGGGGGGGGGGGGTATTTATTATAGCAAAAAGCAAAAAAAAAATATATATTTTTTTAAAACTGTCGCTCTTTTTTTGTTTATAGCGGAAAAAATTTATCAAATACCACCAAAAGAAAGCTCTATTTGTGGGGGGAAAAAGGACAAAAAGCGATGCTGCGCCGTATTGCAAAAAATGTATGACAGGCTAGTAAATTTTCAGCATACAACAGGTCCACATCTGATTTTCATATTGTCAGTACACAAATCTGTCACACAAAAGTACAAACACACATTCTCAGAATCAATGTTTACCAAACACAAAATTAGCAAAAGGGGCCCAAAGGGTGGCGCTCAAGAGCTGAAATTCCTTGTAGTAAGTCACTATGTTCATGCTTGTGGCACGACAATTTTGTACCGTAATGCCGCGTACACACGATTGGAAATTCCGACAAGAAAACCGTGGATTTTTTTCAGACAGAATGTTGGCTCAAACTTGTGTTGCATACACACGGTCACACAAAATTCTGACTCTCAAGAACGCTGTGACATGCAACACTACAACAAGCCCAGAAAAATTAAGTTCAATGATTCAGAGTATGCGTCGTATTGATTCTGAGCATGCATGTTTTTTGCGCGGCGGAATTGCATACAGATGATCGTAATTTACGACAAGAACCAGCTCTCAAATTTTTGCTGTCGGAAATTCTGACAGAAAAAGTCCAATGGAGCCTACACACGGTCGGAATTTCCGACCAAAAGCTGACATCTAACTTTTCTTGTTGGAATTTCCGATCGTGTGTATGTGGCATTCTTATGCAAGACAAGATCCTGGCACATGCCCTTTTGACAAAAATCAGACACTCAGTTGGCCAACAATCATATCGTGTGTACGAGGCTTTAGAAAGCCCAAAGGGAGGCTTTTGAATAAGCTAGTCCCTCCCCACTATAAAAATGAAGGTCATGGGGCAGCCATAGTGTCAATGTATTGGAGGCTGCTGTAGGGAAAGCTGACAAATTGCTTAGGAAAAGACTGGGATCACTTAGAAAACTGTACTTTAGTTCAGCAAAGCAGCAAGCAACCCCTGCTTTTTTGGTTCTTATTGGTGGGGACTTTTTTGCCATCAGTTTTATTTTGTAGTCGAGTTGAGGTTTGTTGTTACTTTTAGCTGCTAGCCAGTCCTTTAAAGCATTTTTTTTGTTGCACAAGCCTTTCCTTAATAAAAAAATATTTTTTGGTGGTATTTTGCATATTATTATGTTTACATTTTGGACTTTTTTGCATTAAAGTTTCACACGGAAAGTGTTTTTTTTTCCCTGGGAGTATTATCTTGGTATGTTTATTTATTTTTGAAGTATATTGCTTTTGTTGTATGTTAATATGGCCTTTTTTCAGGTAAATACCTTTTCATATTTGCTGCATTGCTATCCTTTAAAAAGTGATCTTTGTTTCAAGGGTGGTAGTATGAGGTGTTTAGTTTATTTTGGGTTTGTATTCATGTTCATAGGGCTTATGTTAAGTATGAGGCAATGAAAGTATAGCATTTACTGTAAGGCCTCGTACACACGACCGAACATGTCTGCTGAAACTGGTCCGCTGACCAGTTTCAGCAGACATGTTCGGTCGTCTGTACGGCCGACCGGACAAATGTCCGGCGGATCGGACAGGTTTCCAGCGGACAAATGTTTCTTAGAATGCCGGCGGACCGTTTTCAGCGGACAGTCCACTTGTCTGTACGGGGCCTAACTGATCATTTGTTATTAGAACTGCCTTTTGTTTGCCGCATGTTTGAAAGAAAAAGTGTAAGAACAGTGTTCTCACATAATTTCTCTCACATTCACCACACATCACTATCCCCAGAGATAAAATTAAAGTTAGACATTTTCCATTGAAACTGTCCTGAAACAGGGATAATAGGGCTTACTATCTCTCTTTCTCTTTGTTCTCCCTTCTTTCCCTTTTATCTATCTATCCTAATTTCTTATGTTTTTCCCTATCCCTCTTGCTAGCCGTCTTTCTTGTTCTTTCTCTCCCTTTTTTCTTTCTTCCTCCCCCTCTTTTCCGCTCCCTTCCATGTATTCTCTATTTTTATTCCTTCTCTTACTCCTTGGTAGGAGGAGTTGGGATGAGGGGCAGTGCTGGGGGAGTTCTGATCGGCCAAATTGGGTGCTCTTGATGAAGGTCATCTGCTCATCTGAGAACTGTAGTGGGGCCTTTTAATGGCAACTATAATCACAGGTAGTGTTACTCACTGTGTCTCCAACTTTGTGTCTCGCAGCAGTGACACCTATGCCAAAATTAGGAGATGGGGTCTCCTTCAGCCCCTCCCACTTCACATTTCTCACCAGTCAGATGACCTCTAGACTCTGGACCCCAGCCATGCCATGAACTGAGTGGGTGGCCGTAAAAAGGCTGGGAGAGCGGTGAAGGCTTCAGGAACAGCCCAGGATTCGGCGACCCCTGGCAAATTGTCATTTGATCCCTGTGGGGGTCCCGGCCCCCAGGTTGAGAACCACTGATATAAGGGAACTCCTCACAAACCAGGGTCACCTAGAAGATTTAATAGGTCTCACATTTAGCATTTAAGAAATATAACTTTATTTTATATAGCTGGTAATATTTAGAAAATTAAATTCAGAGGCTGCTTAGCATGTTTATCTTTATTCAGGCAAAGTTAAATGCATGCAGAGGAAATATTTAGAGAAGATTCTCCTTGCTGCTTGATGCTGAGTATGCAGAATGAAGCCCTGCTGTTAGTTTAATTCTGGAATGCCCTTCATTTACCTCATTTCAGCTAGCAGCAATTAAAGCTAAATGTCATTTAGACATTTGTGTGTGAGCTTTGTGAGTCAACAAAACAAATATGTACACTGTTAACAAGAAATGAAAGTGTTATACACATGGTTCATGGAGTAAAAAATGTTTGAAATGTCATTAAAGATTACTTTGATGCTCAGTGGGGATTCTGAATGCCAGAATTCAATATTTGCCGTACATTTGTAAAGCTATAAAAAAAACGGTTGCATTCAATATGTCCCACATTCAGTCTGGGCTACAAGCACTACAGCAGAGAGCTCATGATTCAATTTTTAGTCACCACTCAGTTGCTGTAGCTGAAATAGGGAAGCAGAGTGACAGTACTTCAGCTAGACCAAATAGAATATTTACATTGCACATGTTCCTGGAGAAAGTTTGAAGCATTAGTGCTGTAGCAACTACCAGCTGTAAAATGGTATTAACAAGTCATTCAAGTCAAAACTTATATGGCCACTATACCAATGTGTCTTTAACCACTTCAGCCCCAGAAGGATTTACCTACTTCCTGACCAGGACATTTTTTTTTCTTTTTGCGATACGGCACTGCTTCGATTTAACTGACAATTGCGAGGGCATGCAAAGATGCACCAAAACAAAATTAACGTCCTTATTTTCCCACAAATAGAGCTTTCTTTTGGTGGTATTTGATCACCTCTGCATTTTTTTTTTTTGCGCTATAGAAAAAAAAGGTTTGAATTTTTTTTAAAAAGCTATATTTTTTACTTTTTGCTATAATAAATATCCCAAAAAATATATAAAAAAAATGTCTTCCTCAGTTTAGGCTGATATATATTTTTCTACATGCTTTTGTTAAGAAAAATCACAATAAGCGTATGTTAATTATTTTGCGCAAATGTTATAGGGTCTGCAAAATAGGGGATACATTTATGGCATTTTTTATTATGATTTTTTTTACTAGTAGTAGTAGATGTGCGATTTTTATAGGGACTGCAACATTGTGATGGACAGATCGGACACTTTTGACACTATTTTGGGACCATTGACATTTATACAGCAATCAGAGCTAAAACTAGCCACGGATTACTGTATAAATGTCACTGGCAGGGAAGGGGTTAACACTAGGGGGCGATCAAGGGGTCAAGTGTGCTTCCTCAGTGTGTTTCTAACTGGGGGGAAGGGACTGACTGGGGGAGGAGACCAATCACTGCTCCTAGTACTAGGAGCAGATGATCTGTCTCTACTCTCCTGACAGAATGGAGATCTGTCTGTTTACATTGACAGATCTCTGTTCTTCTCAGGAGCAATTGCAGGTAGACAGTGGCCATCGCAGCTTCTGGCCACGCGCATTGGCTCCTATGTCACACGACGGGTGCTATCGCCCCCTATACTCCTTAACCTGCCTGGTGGTATTCCCGAGTCTGACTCGGGGTTAGATTTTCCTGCTGCGAGCGGTAACCCCGAGTCAGACTCGGGCTTGCCTCGCTAGATCCACAGGCATGGTTTACTTACCTTGTCCCTGGATCCAGCGATGCCACCGCGCTGTGTGAGCGAGCGGGACCTCGCTCGATTCACACAGCGTCCTCCTGTGCCGCCGATCTCCGTTCCCTGCGACGTTACGACGCACAGGGACAGAGAACGGCGCCAAATTCAAAAAAGTAAACAAACACTTTACATACAGTATACTGTAATCTTATAGATTACAGTACTGTATGTAAAAAATACACACCCCCCTTGTCCCTAGTGGTCTGTCCTGTGTCATGCATGTCATTTTATATAATAAAAACGTTTCTTTCTCCCTGCAAACTGTAGATTGTCCATAGCAACCAAAAGTGTCCCTTTATGTCAAAAATAGTTTTAGATCAGCTAAAAAACAGCGATAATAAATTATAATCACTTGCAGAATTGTGCGATAGCGATTTGTGGGGAAATTTGTCATAAAAAAAAAAAATAATGACAGCGACAATTCTGCAACTGAGCAAATTTCAGTGATTTTGATTTGATTACATTATTTAATAATTTTTATTATAATTATATTATTATTTGTTATAATTATTTATTATATTATAATTTATAATTTTGTTTTTAAAAAAATGTCATACCCGGGATGCCTATTAGAATCTTGTTTGGTCAGATTTAGGTGAGTTATTTCTAAAAATTACAGACCTACAATATAAAACGCCAAATTTCCTTGCAAATAATGGTACCGCTTTCAGCATGTTTTTTCTGAAAGAATCATACCGCCAGGGAGGTTAAAGCCCCCGCCGTACATGCTACGTCAATTCACGCAGGAGTGCCATACTGCCGCCGTTAGACGGCGGGTGGCCGGCAAGTGGTTAAGATAGTATCCAAAAATGTATTAAGGTGATTATATCACAGCAGTAAATTCCAATATTTCGGGGCCAAGCACAATCCCTTCATCAGGCATAGGTTTTGTACACAGAAAAGGTAGGATAGTCAAATGGAGAAGTGATGTTTGAGACAGTGTCAGGAGAACGAGGATGCATAAGTGTTTTCCTTGGAGATTACATGAATATAAAAAAGTGATCTGAGGCTTTAATTTTAAAAGAAATGATAGAAATTAAATTCATCCAACTCCTAGCATTCAATCAAAGCAAGATGTCTTACATTGAAATTTAAAAAAATAAGTCTTATGATAATGTGTTTACCATGCTGGTCAGAGACTTACACTAACGTGATAATATAGGCTTAACCTTCCCCTGTATCTGAAGTTCCCTATCGGGGGCCCAGAACACAGAGACCCAGAAACCATCAATGCCATGTATATTTCAATCCTGGACTCTGATCTGTTCTTTCAGCCTCAAATCCAATCACTATCCAAATTTTGCCAACTTCACCTCCACCAAATGTTTTCACTAAGAACATGTGTTGTCCGTAAAATAGCCAAAGCAGAAGCTTTTGCAAATTGCATCATGATCTGTTTGTGTTTATCATTTCTTTTGGTTTATCCAGGGTTCCCATACCTTGTCAAATTTAGCTTGTTTATCTAAGAGGATCGCCGCAAGGTGCTCATTCACCAGAATCCAGGAGAGCTTGGATATCACTAAAGTAAAGGGAATCACCGGGGACTTCCATGACCTAGTGATCGCTATTCTAGCTGCTGTAAAAATAAAAGCTATGAGTTTCCCCACCCATCTGGGGGTTCCATCTATTGGGCGTCCCAAGAGAGCCTGCTGTGGGGACTTATAAATGCGAATCCAGAAGCGTTTCACCTTGGGACAAGCCCACCACACATGTAACACTGTACCTTCCATCCCGCATCCACGGAAGTAGGAGGAAAAGGCTCCGGGGACAAATGCTGAAATTCTCGTCGAGACCATATACCACCTCATTAACACCTTGTAATTCGCTTCAATCAAAGAAGTGTTTATGTATGACGCATACGCACATGTGGACATTTCGATCCATTCATCCATGTCACAAGTTTCACCTAAATTGACATGTAGAACAGTTTTTCCGGCTTGGAAACCAGGATTGCGTATATATTTTAGAGATATGTCCAGTGTGCTTATCATAAGTCCAACACAAACACTCCATCGATGTGGAAGAGGTAAGATCAGATATACGCTGCAAATGATTCAAAAAAATTAAGCGAAGGCCTGGGAATTGGGACCCAGAGTGAATTCCGGATTGTGAACCAATGGGGCCAAGGGGGCATGTGGTGACTTAAAGCCATGAGACTTACCAAATCTATCCCACAAATGTAGCGAAAATGAGAGCGTCGGGCACATGATGACCGGCCTATCCCTGGGAAGCAAATACATAAAAAGACTGACCGGTCTAGATGGATGTAATGAAGACTCCAATTTCATCCAGGTAGGTGACAGGAACGGGGAATGAAACCGTATCAATCGGGCCATTTGTGCTGCGCGATAGTACTTGGCCAGGTCCGGGACACCCAAACCTCCTCGCAACTTAGGCGTATATAGGGTGCGCTTATTCACTTTGGGTCTCTTATTCCCCCAGACAAATTTCAAGAGTCTATTCTGAAACTTGTCTAGTTCGGACGTGGAAATCTGGATAGGCAAGGTCCTGAACAAATACAACAATCTAGGCAACAAGTTCATTTTAATAGTATGCAGTCTACCGAACCATGATGGCGGATTGCGCTCCCAACACTGAAGGTCTGCTAACATCGTTCGGTACAGTGGAGGATAATTCGCCACGTATAGCTTATTAATTGTGGGGGTAAGATAAATACCTAGATATCGGAGAGTCTCTGACTGCCATTTGAATGAATAAGAACTTTGTAATTGCGTAATCGTATCCGTTGCGAGAGAAAGATTCATAGCGACCGATTTAGTATGATTCACCGTAAGACCCGACACCCAGGAGAAATGCCGCATAACCCGCATAAGAGACGGAAGGGACGTAATTGGAGAAGTGAGTAACAAGAGAATATCATCAGCAAATAGAGGAACTGATTTATTTTTAATGGCAGCAGGACAAGGGTGCTGCAGTTATAAGATCTTCTTTTTATTTGCTTTACATCCACCTTAAAATGTTAAATCAAGAGGGTCAGTGTTACTGCCATGCATCTAGTATTTTCACAATTAGAAATTGACAATAACAGCTACCATGTTTCTCTTTTCATTGGTTTATTTTTATCCTATCATATAGATATATAATGTTGTTGTTTGAAGTGAAAAAGTAATAGCTTTCATTTCCCTGTTGTCTAGTTTTTTTTTGCTGCTGCATATGAAACTGTGATGCATAGTCTGACTCTGAAAAAAAAAAAGTCTAAATACATGGGGACTGCTTTGATTTAAGTCAATTTAAAATACTTTCAAATGTTTTGTGTTCAATTCTTTCTCATATTTGAGATTTTTTTTTCATGTTGCTTTATAACATACATATAATGTATACCGTAAGTTTACCAGGCTAGTAAATACAGAGCAAAAAAATCGTGGAAGAAAAATTTACTGAACAGGGATTAAGAGAAGGATGGTTTTCCAACTTCACAATTTTGTAAACTTAATTTATTACAGTGTACAAAGAAATTATGATTTTTATCCATTTTGTTATTACCTAAATATGTGAAAATTACATTTCTGTTACTTATGTGATACTGCTTTTTATTTAGTAGCATATTGTTTGAAATCAACACTCATGTAGGGGGAAAAAAAGTAAAAGCATGTTAGCATTTAAAAAGATGACAAAATGTAACTACCTTTAAGCTATTTCTGCTACAAGAAGAACATATAAATCTGTAGTGCTATTATTTCTTCTCAGATGGGGATTAATCACTACTCCTTTGACAGTATAGCCTCTGTGAGAATGCAATAGTAAGTTACCCTGATGATTTATTTGACTTCTATCTTACAAGACATAAAAAAAATGTTATTTTCAAAGTAATTTCCAAATAGTATGTTACTTGCCTATATAAGTATACTAACTTTAACATACTGTACTCTAAACCCTACTTAAATAAAAAACAAAATAAAAAAAAAGATGAATGTTTGTTTTCTTTTCCAGTTTAAGATTAATATTGTGCAGACAAGAAAGAAACTTGTGTGTATAACCTGTTCACTCTTTTTTTCATTTAACCACTTCAAGTCCGGGCACTTTCAATCCCTTCCAGTTTAGGCCAATTTTCAACTTTCAGAGCTGTCAGCTGAATTTTTATAATTTTTTTTGGAGACAGATTGTCAAGGTCTAGAATCAGGCTCAGGGGCCAGTAGCTATAGTAATGGAGCAGCACCCAGCGACAAGCTGGATAGGTATACAAGCAGGTTACCCCGGCCGATGACATGGGTTCACCTGAGGTGCGGGGGTCTAAATACTAAGTGGTATTCACTCCTATGAGTGCAGATGAGTTTTGCTGCAGGTTTAAGTCCTCAGGGTCACCCCACAAGGAGGTGAGCAAGCCAGGATCCAACAGCAGATAAGGAGGGATTGAGCATAAGAATAGTCAAAAGTCAATAAACAAGCCAAAGGTCAGTAATGAATGGTTTCAGGTTGGGATTAAGCAAAAGCGTAGTTGAGGAACAAGTCAACGATTGTTAACGAATGGTAGAGAAGATATGGAGAGCAGCAGGAGAGACAAAGGTGAGACATTGGCTGGAGAGAGAGCAAACTATTATGGCAAACAGGAAGTGCAGAGACATAGCTGAATATTTGTACTGTCAGGAAGTCTTAAGCGAAAAGTTATGGGGTTGATTTGAGCAGAAATCTGAAAAGGTCCCTCAAACTTTTGAACCAATTTAGCAGATGGAACATGAACCTCAACATTTTTGGTAGATAACTAAGCTTTGTCATCCACATTAAAAATAGGAAGTGATCTACGGTGGCCTTCTTCTAATATTCCTGAGCCTCTTATAATGTATCAGTCAATTTCTCCTGAATCTCATTTTATTGTAGTCAATCTGTTGGTAACAGCAAGAATTGGAGTTGAGATAGGGAGATCAGGAATAAAAATTGTATGATACATGGAGTTATAAGAAAAATAGGCTTTGGGAATTGGAGCTATATTTAGAATTGTTATAAGAAAACTCTGCCATCGGAAGGTAACTCACAAAACTTTAAAGGTATTGTTCCAAAGTTTGATTGGTCCTCTAAGTCTGACCATTATACTGCGGATGAAAAGCCGGGGACAGATTAATTGTTACACCCAAAGCAGAGCAAAAGCTTCTCCAAAATTATAAAACGAGCTATCGGGGAATACCCAATTATGTCAGGTGACCCCGCCCCCTCTTACATCATGGGGGTTTCGCGTGTGGAGACTGGAGACTGCAGCATTGCCGGACATCGGATCACCGCGGGACATAGGGAACAACGCTGGACAGACTGGATTGTATTGCTGGAATGTTTTTTTTTATATTTTATTTTTTTATTTTTAATAAAGGACTTATCCCAACTGTGTCTGTGTGTTTTTTTTACAATTGTTTACACTCTCTTTGTGAAATGGTAGGGGTACAATGTACCCATTACCAATTCTCATACAGGGGGCCAGAATATGGGGGTCCCCTTTGTTAAAAGGGGCTTCCAGATTTCGATAAGCCCCCCCGCCCGCAGACCCCCACAACCATTGGGCAAGGGTTGTGGGGATGAGGCCCTTGTCCCCATCAACATGGGGACATCCTCCCCATGTTGAGGGCATGTAGCCTGGTATGGTTAAGGAGGGGGGTGCTCTCTCGTCCCCCCCTCTTTTCCTGTGGCCTGCCAGGTTGTGTGCTCGGATAAGGGTTTGGTATGGATTTTTGGGGGGACCCCATGCCATTTTTTTTTGGCGGGGTTCCCCTTAATATCCATACCAGACCTGAAGGGCCTGATATGGAATTTGGGGGGACCCCCACGCTTTTTTTTTTTTTGGTTCGGGGTTCCCCTTTATATTCATACCAGACCCAAAGGGCCTGGTAATGGATTGTTGGGGGAACCCTGCCATTTTTTTCAATGACTTTGATCTGTATTGCTTTTTTTCCTTTAGAAATTACACTCTGTGCAAGAACAGTTCTAAACACGGGAAACATGCGCTACTTTACAGACATACTATACACACCCCCAGGTACGAAATTTAAAGGAATATTTTACTTTTATTGTTTCACTTTAAGCATTATTAAAATCACTGCTCCCAAAAAAAAATTGCTATGATACATGTCTCCTGGGGCAGGCCCAGGTCCCCAAACACTTTTTATGACAATAACTTGCTTATTAACCTTTAAAATTATCACTTTTGATTTCTCACATAGACTTTTAAAGGGTGTTCCGCGGCTTTTCGAATTTGCTGCGAACACCCCAAATTGTTCACTGTTCGCCGAGTAGACGAACAGCCAATGTTTGAGTCGAACATAAAGCTCATCCCTAGAGCAACCTAACTAACAGAAAAATGTATGCCACTATAATTGGCTAGAATTTCCAGTCTCTCTTTTCTCCTTTTAGTAAATCTCTGATCAATTTAAATACATAATTTAATAAATGCCTTGAAAGCGTCGGGATTTTCTACTCTGGCAAGCTCATCTTTTTACTTGCTAGATTCCAAGTGGTATCTGAAATCCAACATCAGAATTAAGTTGTTTACTATGCAACAGAGCATCTACCCTGACGTAAATTGCTGTAAATTGTGCAACTTTGCCTCAGCAGTAGTGCAGCCATCAGGATCATTGAAAACTTGATTCATAGCAGTCACAAAGGAATCAAAATAAATGCAGGTCACCCTGGCTGATGACAAAAGTTCACTTAAGGTGCAGGGTCTAAGTACTAAGTGGTATTCACCAGAGTTCCTGATAGTGAAGATGGGTTTTGCTGCATGTAAGTACCAGGTCACAGTCCTCAGGAGACCCCCCAGGAGATGAGCAAGCCCGGGTTTAGTTGCAGATAAGCAGGTAGGGATCGAGCATAAGCGTAGTCAGTAAACAAGCCAAAGGTCTGTAATGAATGGTTGCAAGTTGGGATTAAGCAGAAGCATAGTTAAGCAACAAGCCAGAGGTCTATGACGAAAGGTAACAAAGATATGGATGACAGCAGATGTTCAAGACAAAGTAGATTCAAGGCAGGATCATTCACAGAATAGTCCAGGGAACTGTCCAGCATTCCAGGTGATCAACAAGAAGAGTCATTGCCAGTCTCAGGTTCAAGTCCAGGCCCTGATACAGATAGAGCTTTCTTTTGGTGTTATTTAATTGCTACAGTTTTTTTTTTTGGGGGGGGGGGGGTTATATAAAAGGAAAAAAATAACAAACATTTTGAAAAAAAAATGTTTTGCTTAGTTTTTATTATAAAACTTTGCAAATAAATATACTTTCTTCATAAATTTAGGCCAAAATGTATTCTGCTACAAATTTTGGGGTGAAAATAACCCAAAACAGTATATACTATTCAGTGTGTTTAGTGTGAAAGTTATAGAATGTAAAAACTATGGTATATACATTAGAAAATTGATAATTTAAGGCGCTAAAATGCGGGATTTCCTGTTGCATCAGAGGGGGCGGGGTCACCCATACATATAACTGGTGACTCTGCAGTGTTTCCCTGTTGTGTCAGAGGAGACGAGGTCACCCGCACATGTCATGGGTGGCCCCGCCCTCAGCTATTTAAGAGCTGTCACGGCGGGTCTCACGTCATTTGGCGGGCGTCTCCCATGGAGACGGATCAGATCATGGCAAAGTGTTTTTCCATGTCGTCGGGTCGTGGAAGGATTACATCTCTGGATTTTTTTTATTTTTTAATAAAGGACTTGTGAAATGGTAGGGGTAAAATATACCCCGTTACCAACTCACATAGGGGGGCCGGGATCTGGGGTCCCCTTTGTTAAAGGGGGCTTCCAGATTCCGATAAGCCCCGTGCCAGACCCCCACAACCACTGGGCAAGGGTTGTGGGGATGAGGCCCTTGTCCCCATCAGCATGGGGACATCCTCCCCATGTTGAGGGCATGTGGCCTGGCACGGTTCAGGAGGGGTGGTGCTCTCTCGTCCCCCCTTTTTTTCCTGCAGCCTACTGGGTTGTGTGCTCGGATAAGGGTCTAGTATAGATTTTTGAGGGGACCCCAACATTTTTTTAAAATTATTTTTGCCCCTTTTTTTTTACATGTTGTTTCGGGGTTCCCCTTAATATTCCCCAAAGGGCCTGGTAATAGACTGGGGGGTATGGCAGGGATCAGGGTGCTGGTATGGCTTATAGTGGTGGTTATGGTGCTGGTATGGTGTATGGCGGTAATCAGGAGACTGACAGGCTGCTGTACACTCACATTGTTTTGTTTGTTTTTTATCCAGATGCTGTTTTCATAAATGCATATGCTTTTAAATATTTCCCATGTACGTTTCACCAGATTTTTACATGTGTCTGGTGAATTTGGATTTTACATTGGCTGTGGGCCAGTCGCTAGTGGGTTATTTGTTAGTGCTTCGTTGCAGGGGTTTATTTGGGAATACCCTATGCGCCCTATGTGCCCTATGTGTGTGGGTGACACGAGTATGCACCGTAATGGGTGTTTACACACTCCTGAGCCTCCCCCCTTCCACTAATAATTTCAGAATACAGGGGCTTCACTTTAACTTATGCCTGAGGCCTAATTTTTTTTTAAATGGGTCCAGTCAGAAGGTTCACTCTAACCCATCATAATAGTCCTAATAGGAGCTAAAAACGTAAAAAGCATGAAATAACCTGTGAATGAAGTAAACACGTTGTTCTGTATAAATGTTATGTCTTAGCATCGCAATAAATCAGTTATGTTTGGCCCCCGTATTCATTAATGGCCGTGGGGCAATTAAACCATACTCTGAAGTTACACGCTAGGTACCCATTATCTGCAAAACACTTTATGGGATAACCTTTTTTCTGCAGTCAAAGGTCCACTGGAATGTATTCATAGTAAACATTAAAATATTTTTTTGTTGTTCAGCTTATTATATGTAGACTATAAATGGAGTGGGGTAATTCTGATGGAGAAAAGAATCTAAGTTGCTTTTTGTGATTCCCCAAGTGATATCCAACAGTGATTCTGCATCCATGTTATTTCTTTCTTTGTAAAGTTGTTAGGGAAATCTACATTTCTAGGCCAGAGTCACTGGCACTTTGTACTTCTCACTATGAGCAAAATATGAATTTCAATTTGGTTTAAAGAAAACTGCTAATGAACTCAACTGAAGTGAAGCTAATCTGCCGAAAGAACTGAAATGCTTACTTTGTATTTAGAATTTTCCTTTTGCTTTCCACGGATTTTCAGATAAAAGTAAAATCTACAGCAGCTTTGAATATATATTTAAAATGACACAAGGGAATAAAGTGTTCTTTGAAGGTTTAGGAGAAATGCGTTTCTTGTATTCTTGACATTAAACTTATACAGAGCTTTAAAGAAGAGATGGGCTTGGAAAACATGGACTTTACTGATTAAAGCTCCCCAATCTGGAGAGACTGATTAAATGTCCCAAATCTGTATCCTAATTAAATTATTTTTTAAATAGGTTCCTTTAACCACTTAACCCCCGAAGCATATTGCTGGTCAAAGACCAGAGCAATTTTTGCGATTTGCCACTGCGCCGCTTTAACTGACAATTACGCGGTCGTGCGACGTGACTCCCAAACAAAATTGGCGTCCTTTTTTTCCCATAAATAGAGCTTTCTTTTGGTGGTATTTGATCACCTCTGCGGTTTTTAGTTTTTGTGCTATAAACAAAAATAGAGTGACAATTTTGATATAAATGAATATTTTTTTACTTGTTGCTGTAATAAATATCCCCCAAAAATATATAAAAAAACATTTTTTTTCCTCAGTTTAGGCCGATACATATTCTTCTACATATTTTTCGTAAAAAAAATCACAATAAGCGTTTATTGATTGGTTTGCACAAAAGTTATAGCGTTTACAAAATATGGGGTATTTTTATGGCATTTTTATTAATATTTTTTTTTAGTAGTAATGGCGGCGATCAGCGATTTTTTTTCAGTACTGCGACATTATGGCGGACACTTTGGACACTTTTGACACATTTTTGGGACCATTGGCATTTTTATAGCGATCAGTGCTATAAAAATGCATTGGATTACTATAAAAATGCCACTGGCAGTGAAGGGGTTAACACTAGAGGGCGGGGAAGGGGTTAAGTATGTTTCCTAGGTGTGTTCTAACTGTAGGGGGGGGGATCACTAGGGAAAATCACTGATCTTCTGTTCATACATTGTATGAACAGAGGATCAGCATTTCCCCCCCTGACAGGACCGGAAGCTGTGTGTTTACACACACAGCTCCCGGTCCCCGCTCTGTAACGAGCGATCGCATGTGCCCGGCGGCGATCCCGCCCGCCGGGCACGGGAGTCGAGGGCGAGCGGGGGGCCCTAGTGGCCTGCGAGAGAGCCGACGTAGAGCTACAGGCTCTCGCGCAGGGGAGCCGACCTGCCGCCGTAAAACGACGGCGGCAGGTGGGTAAGTAGTTAAGCTAGTGCACTTACCTTTTCCTTCTAAATGTTTTTTTTCTTAGTCTGAGTTTCTCACTTCCTGTTTCTCCTCAGTAAACTTGCCCCCATAATTCGAGCCTTTCTGGCTGGGGGTTAGTCAGCCAGAACAGCTTACTGAGGAGGAACAGGAAGTGAGAAATTCAGACAAAGAAAAAAAAAAACAATCAACAATGCACTAGCTTAAAGGAATCTATTTAGAAAATAAAAAACAAACCTTTACAACCCCTTTAATGTTACAATATTTTCAATATGCATCTATATTGTTGCTGTTAGTAGACATTGTGCAACATGTTAAAGGTTTACTGGTAGACTTACGGGAAAGGTAGATCTAGTAATAATTAAAAGGTAACTGCATAGGATATATTCTCTCTCTCTCTTTTTTTTTTTGTTTTACAAATAAACATTTAATAGAAAAAAATGAAAATAAAAAGAATTCATGGCTACCCTGGAATGCTATGTTCACTGGCCAGATAGTACAGGAGGCTGAACAAAGGCTAAACAATAGAGTCCCTGTTGGTCCAGAAGTGAAGCTGTCCACAGGAGATGCTTGGTTTCCCACAGGAACATAGACATTGTAAAGTGCAGATGGGTCAGTTTAGGCAGCAGACAGAAACAGGGTTAATAAACAGACCAGGGTCAGTACAGGTGACAGGCAGAGGCAATGCTGACTGGTGTGGGAGTGATCAGGGATGCTGTTGCTGGCTGCATTGGTCTGGTGACACGGTACTGCTGTGGTGGGAATTAGGGACACTATTTCTGGCTGCACTGGTCTGCTGACATATTACTGATGTGTCAGAGATTAGGGACCCAGTTTGAAATTGTACGTAGGGGATGGCTGGCACTGGTGTCTCACAGGAACATAGTCAGTGGGAAGTGTAGATGGGTCATTTCATATGGCAGACAGAGACATGGTCAATAAACATGCAAAGGATTGGTCCAGGCCATAGGTAGAACCATTGTTAATAAAAATACCAGGGTTACTACTGACGGTAGACGGGCAAGACTGCACTGGTGAGGTGGTGATAAGAGACACTTTTTCTGGCTGCACTGGTCTAATGAAACTAAATTAGTGTGGTGACAATCATTGACACCGTTGCTGACTGCACTGGTCTGGTGACACTGTACTAGTGTAGTGGTGATCAGGGACACTGTTGCTGGCTGCATCGATCTGGCAACACTGTACTGGTGTGTGGTCACTGGTCAACCAGGGACACTGGCTGGCTGTACTGGTATTGTGACAGTGTACTCATATGACTAATGATTAAATACACTAGTATGGTGACACTCTGCTAATATGCCTAATGATCAGGGACACTGGCTGGCTGCACTGGCACTGGGGTGACAGCCAGTGTATGTAATCACTAGCTATCCCAGTGCAGAGTCACCATAGATATCAGCTGTCTGCTCTGGTGACACTGTACAGATCAAGGTTTGACACACTGGGGTAGATTCAGGTAGGGGCGCGCAATGATACGGCGGCGCAGCGTATTTACGCTCCGTAAGTTGCGGCGGCGTAGCGTAAATGGGGCCGGCGTAAGCCCGCGTAATTCAAATGTGGAAGGGCGGCGTGTTTTATGTAAATAAATGATGACCTGACATGATTGACGCCGTCCGTGTACATATCCCAGTGTGCATTGCTCCCAAGTACGGCGCAACAACGTATTGGTTTAAACGTGAACGTAAATTACGTCCAGCCCTATTCGAACGACTTACGCAAACGACGTAAAAAAATTCAAATTCATACTTAACATTGGCTGCGCCTCCTAATAGCAGGAACAATCTTACGCCGAAAAAGCCTAGCGTAAACGACGTAAATAAATTGCGGCGGGAGTACGTACGTTTGTGAATCGGCGTATCTAGGTAATTAGCATATTCTACGCCGACAACAACGGAAGCGCCCCTATCGGCCAACGTTATATTGCACACAATTCTACGCCGCCGCAATCAAGTTACGTCGGTGGAGGAAGCCTATTTTTTAAGCGTATCTGCCTTTGAGAATCAGTGTAACGATACACAGGCGCGGATTTCAAATTACGGCCGCGTATCTGGAGATACGCCGCCGTAAAAGGTACGTGAATCTACCCCACTCTGTTTCCTTTCACGGCCAATCAGTGTCCAGTTTTTTATCAGGGTTATAGAAAGTCTAAATTTAATTGTGTAACACTTATATCCTTCGTTCCTGTGCCATGTGGGATTTTGTAGCAACCTCTGGAAACTGAACGAAGTGTTAAAATTTGGTGCCCATTTCCATAATTAATTAACCAATTGAAGAGTTTATTCCTGTCAGGTTTATGACCATCCATGATCTCATGAGGGAAATGTTGGCAGGTCACTCTGACAGATGAAGCAAATGAAAATAAGACCTTCATGACCGCAGAGGGTTTGTGGCAGGATGCCTGAATACCCTTTGAGCCATCCCATTAAATTTGAGTGGAAGAAGCAGATGATGGACAAACATTGTTGGCCTACCTAGGTGATGTAGTTATTTGAATCACAGACCTGGAAAGTCACATCCCAAAAGTGCAAATCATCCTAAATTCCATTAGAAACGCGGGCTTAACAGCAAGAGTGTCTGGCCATTAAGTGTGCTTTGGAGGCGCCTACAGTAATATTTGTAGGGGCGCCGCTTCAGACTAGTAACAGGCATGCTCCCTTAATATGAGTGGACCAAGTGTTTAATAAGTTCCCATATATGAAACAAAAGTCGCTCAGCCTGCTGAACTGACTAACTTTCAATCCATGTAAATCTAGCTTTACCCCTGTGACAATACCCTGTGTTGTGTGTGTTTTCTGCAATGTTGATGAATAAATATGGGCAGGGAACCCTTAAACTCTCTTTGATGTCAGGATTACCTCTCTGTGAGCTCTCCACTTGAAACTGATCACCCGCTATATATTTATTTTGTTCAGGATATCACTTTGGCAGTACGTTTTATATCTCCTACCCTTATTTTTAGCTAACTTGGTACATTACTTTTTTGCTTTTTTTAAATCACTTTTAAAATTACAATGACTGTGTAAAATAACTCTAACTAAAAGTGTATTCTCTGCTATGGAAACACTTATAGATGACACATTAGTTGAATTTAGAACAAATTGCTTATGGCATATCATTTGTGGCATTTTTACCTTTCCCAGATTCTGGAACAGCTAGACTGTGCTTTTCCTCTTGTTACCTTATTTTTTCCTTTAGAAAGGTTACATAAAGTGAGTATTACATTGCATGAAGGTCAACACATATTCATTTTAGATAAGTTGCATATTAAATACAGATCGAGACACAGCTTAAAGGAGTTGTAAATAAAACATTTTTTTTTGCTGAAATTACTGTTTACAGGGGCCCAGATTCAGGTAGGGGCGCGCACTGGTACGGTGGCGCAGCGTACCGTTTTTACGCTACGCCTCTGTAAATTAATGGAGCTACGCTGCATTCACGAAGCATTTTCCTCCTAAATTTGCGGCGGCGTTTCATAAAAGGGGCCGGCGTAAGCGCGCGTAATTTAAATGATCCTGTAGGGGGCATGGATCATTTAAATTAGGCGCGTTCCCGCGCCGAACGTACTGCGCATGCTCCGTCGGGAAAATTTCCCGACGTGCATTGCGGTAAATGACGTCGCAAGGACGTCATTGGCTTAGACGTGAACGTAAATGGCGTCCAGCGCCATTCACGAACGAGTTACGCAAACGATGCAAATTTTGAAAATCGCGACGCGGGAACGACGTCCATACTTACCATTGGCTGCGCCTCCTAATAGCAGGAGCAGCCTTACGGCGAAAACGACGTACGCAAACGACGTAAAAAACGAGCGCTGGCCGTGCGTACGTTTGTGAATCCGCGTTAGTATGCAATTTGCATACTCTACGCTGACAACTACGGGTGCGCCACCTAGCGGCCAGCGTCAGAATGCACCCTAAGATACAACGGCATAATAGACTTATACCAGTTGTATCTTATGCTACAGTCGGCTTATCTAGCTTTCTGAATACAGAAAGTAGATACACCAGCGCTACTTAACAATTACGCTGCGTATCTATGGATACGCAGGCGTAATTGCTTGCTGAATCTACGCCAGGGTATAGAGACATAATAGTTAACTGATTCCTTTTAAAAACGATTATAAATAGATAAAAATCAATCATATAATGTACCTGTAGTTTCTAGTTTCGTTTTTGCATGTTGTTTCCTGCCTCTGCTGTACAGAGCCACAGAGCCAATACAGGGCAGTGATGGATTGGAAAACGAAACTGATTGGTGCTGAGGGGTTTTAGACACACAGTAATCACACCTCCTTGATTAGTGACCTAGAGAAAGCTCCCAGTACTGTGGTTATCAGGAAACAGACAACCAGGAAGAGTGGATTTAAGAGAAGAATTACAGCAACTTGAGAGCAAAAACGGACAATGAGGACATGAAAACAGCACTGCATTAAGGTAAAGGAAGCTATTAAGATAATAAAAAAAATCCTTTACAAACCCTTTAATATTTTATGTGATTAAGCCTGGAGTTTTTAAAAATCCAGTTTAAGTCACATTGCTGTAGGTAATGAAGCTGATAGAAGAAAGCAGACAATTTTATATTAGGTATGTATTCAGTTCAAAATAAGAATAGATGTTAAATCTATTTTGGGATAATAGAACAAGACATAAAATAAACAATGCAGGAGGGAATCCGTTCCCTTAAGGAATTTCAATCTTAGCGACATGGTGGGAGGCAGATATACACTGCTGACAGCTATGAGCAGAGTGCTGAATTGAAGCTGATCCGTCACTTGCATTATACTGAATGGTGACAGCAGTTTATTATGTGTGACTTTGTTGCCAACATTAACCTTCACCAACCAAGAACATTTTTAAATCATTTTTTTTCTATAGGCTTCAAGAAGTTTCTGTTTTAGTTTGAGAGCTATAAATAATTGATTGTAACTTACAGCATTTAATTCAAGTATTTTTGTGGTCTTAAAAGGAATTCATTTTTCTTGTACTGAACATTTTCTTATCTAATTCACCTATTATATGAAAACTATAAGCATAAAGTGCATACTATATGAATTCAACAAAATTACATTACTCATAAACACTCTAATACTGTAGTAAGCATTGTTCAGTGGCACAAACAAAAAAAAAAACTGTTATGTTTCCCAGAAGTTTTTCTTTTTTTTAACATAGTTGCGTAAAAAGGATTTATGCTGCAACCACTGCATTCCTTTCACAGCCCAGTGGGATTTAGAGAGCATAATGGATGATTTCTAAATATGCATATATTCACTTTTTGAACTACAATACCTTCCAAGTAGCATACATAATAACAAGCCCAGAAGAAGAGGTTTATGTTCTAAATGAACAAATTGTTACATAGATACATTATAGGATGGGAAATAGGTTTCAGCAGATATCAAAAGGGAACTATAAACTTAGGGCCAGATTCACATATAATTACGTTGCTCCTGGGCAGCGTAACGTATGTGATTTACGTTACACCGCCGCAGGTTTACAGCGTAAGTGCCTGATTCTCAGAACACTTACCTGTAAACTTGCGGCGGTGTATCGTAAATGCGCTCGGCGCAAGCCCGCCCAATTCAAATGGGGCGGGCACCATTTAAATTAGGCGCGTTCCCGCGCCGAGCGTACTGCGCATGCTCCGTCGGGTAAATTACCCGACGTGCATTGCGCTAAATGACGTCGCACCGTCGCACAGTACGTATAATGCTTCCATCCTTAGTAAATCAAGGCCCTTCTATATGTGACAGGAAGATGATGTAGAGACCCCCCAAACTCCTGTTGCTAGGAGTGATGCCTGGGGCTAATACTGAGTTGTCGCATACAGAAGCGCATTGAGTTCCTTGTATCCGCAGTTGTGATTCACTCCCGTTTCTCCAGTGCTGTTACATAGTGTAGCACAATTTATTAAGTTAAATACCATAGTAACAAATAGAACTCAAAAGTGGATGGCAGAGAGGATGGCAGTCCGCAGTGGATTGTAATGAGCTGGGAGCTGTGTGGCAGTCCTTGATAGGGAAGAAATCCGGTTGTTGTGGGGAGCAAGATGAGCCTGGAGTCCGTGCAGGGAGATTTTTTTTATTATTTTTTGTTCCATCGGACATTTGCTGTAGGACATTCCAACAACAAATGTTTGAGAGCTGGTTCTCAAATTTTCTGTCAAATTTTCCATGTGTACACAATTCAACGCACAAAAATTCTACGCATGATCGGAATCAATTCGAAGCATGCTCGGAATCATTGAACTTCATTTTTCTCGGCTCGTCGTAGTGTTGTACGTCACCGCGTTCTTGACGTTTGCAATTTCTGACAACATTTGTGTGACTGTGTGTATGCAAGACAAGTTTGAATGAACATCTGTCGAAAAAAAATCCACGGTTTTGATGTCGGAATGTCCGATCGTGTGTAAACGGTATTACACTATTTTCAGGGTGATGATAACTGGGTGTTTCAATATTTGTCTATAGAGGAAAGCAGGAAAAAGAAAGATATGAGGTGGTGATAAAACACTTCAAAAGAACAATTAATGATTTATGAGAAATAAGGTTTTTAACAGGTAAATGTTTACTCCATGTGAAAAAAATAAAGCTCATGCATCTTGGTGCCATGAAAGGATAAGTTAACCTTTGTTAAAAGAATAAAAAAATAAAAACACACATGGGTGGGGGGGCACAGGGGGATCTAAATCTGAATCCCCCCCACACTGCTCCGACTCATATAGACAAGACATACTACAGTGTACACCTGTGTAAGGCTGTGTTCACCTGCTGTCAGATCCCCGTGCAGGCAGTCCCATTGATTACATTTTGGAAGCAGCTGCTGTACAGACACAGTTGCCGCTCTCCATTTGACATTTGTGTGGTTGTGGCTGCATGTCCATGAACTAACATTTTCTGCATTCCAGGCTGTACATCTACACCCATATGGATGTCATAGTGGGAGCAGAAACTGTGTACATGCAGCCACTGCATCCCAATTGATGAATGTGGCTGCCTGCATAGGGATACGTGAACACCTCTGCATCTTCATGCGAGTAAACACAGCCCTCACACTGGCATACACTTTAGTACACACCCTGTGAATGAGGCCTTATTAGGAAATTAACAGCATTTTTGTTGTATTTATGTGTGCTAAGAATGATTTAGTAATGGCTTTATAATAACCCCTTCTTAGTGAATCAAGCCTATTGAATGTAAAAATCAACATCAGAAAACTGCTATTTCAGTCTCTTATCTTCAAAATTTTCCGGTAAAATGTTTTGCTTAAAGTGGAACTAAACCTTAATTTGCTTCACAGCCAAGGAAGCTGCCATTTTAGCTTCTGTTTGACCATGGCAACCATCCTACTCCCCCCATCATCAGTTAAGACAGCAGACATTTAGTGGCTTGACATTTCAGTTGCAGGCACAGACATCTGTGACAGTTATCATTCACATTATTTCTTGAATGTAACTGTTTTGGTAAATGGTTACATTGTTGGGTTTAGATCTGCTCTAAGGCTACATTCACACCTGCGATTTAGACCGATGCAAAATGTAGCGGCAGAAATCAGAGATTCCTGCTGCGGCTCTGAGCAGCAAGATGCAACCACTAGCCCTGTTCACTGTAAATACAGGTTGCCAGTGGCCACAGCTCTCTGCACCTGAGGTGATCATTGCTGGACACACTTTGCGTGAGCCCGGTGATCCAGCCAGTAAGTCTGTTATTTTTCTAATTCCCTTAACAGACATTTTTGGGACCATTGTAATTTTCACAGCAAAAAATGCATTTAAAATGCATTGTTTATTGTGGAAATGACAATTGCAGTTTGGGAGTTAACCACAGGGGGCGCTGATGGGGTTATGTGTGACCTGAAGTGTGTTTACAACTGTAGGGGGGTGTGGCTGTAGGTGTGACGTCATCGATTGTGTCCTCCTATAAAAGGGATAACACAATCGATGCTGCCGCCACAGTGAAGAACGGGGAAGCCGTGTTTACACACGGCTCTCCCCGTTCTTCAGCTCCAGGGACCGATCGCGGGACTCCAGCGGCGATCGCGTCCGCGAGTCCCGCACGGAGCTTCAGACCAGGTCGCGGGAGTTGCTTTGTCAACTTATGGGGAGGGTAAAGATCGATAAACCTAGATAGACTTGACTAATTAACAAATTAAAGCTGAACTCCAGCTAACGCTTTTTAACCACTTTTACCCAGCCCGCGACCCACATCTGGGTACTAGTACAGGACGTACCTGTACGTGGATGTGCCCATTCGTGCCATTCTCCCGACATATATGTGCAGGAGGCGGTCCTTAAGTGGTTAAAAAGCGTTAGCTGGAGTTCAGCTTTAATTTGTTAATTAGTCAAGTCTACATAGCTTTATCTATCTCTACCCTCCCCAAAAGTTGACAAAGCAACTGTCCAAAGGCTTTGTCGCTCCTCCATTCAGTGGAGCCAACCTAAGACAGGAAGTGAGCGACTGGCTGGATCATTAGATGAAAATAAAGGTAGAAAAATTGCCTCTAAAAAAAGGAAAATTAATGCAACTACCGCATTTAGGTACTGACAAGCTGCATATATTAACTTTTTACTTTGGCTTAAGTTATACTTTAACCAGAAGACTGGTTTCCATGCATAGATTGAATATATAATGATGTCTTAAATATACTGTATATTTGGGGAAAATTCTTTTTAAAGTCTTCTCCAGATGGTACTTGGTGCTTTTGAGACAGAAATGTATCCCGATTTTTCACTCCATTGCTTCTGACCATGTGGATAGGGGATATGTTTCATGCATGGTGGAATTGTCCCAAGGTGAAACATTTTTGGACCCGAGCTTATGCCCTTTTGTACACTGCAATGGGAATAAATTTCCTTCCTTGCTGCTAAAATGGCTAAACCAAGGCATGGAAACATTTGTGATAAGTCTTAAAACAAGATATCTTGGATTATGATAGGAAAAACTATCTGGCATTGCTAATGACAAACATGAAGTCTTCAAGGACATGGGTAAAAAACAGATGGCCCCTGCCCCCATCTATAACTGGCCTTCACAGCAAGGAGCACATGGATGGGCAACACATGGAAGACAAAATCAAAGAAAATTCCCAGCTCAACTCACCAACCAGTCTGCTTACCAACCAAATTAACCTGTCCAACAGTATGCGTTAAAAACAGGGCGGCATGATCGAAGATGGATGGACATCATGGGACACGTTTTCTTCTTTTTTAATAAAGGAATTGTCAAAAACTGTCTCTATTGTGGCTTTTAATTTTGATTTTTTTGGGGGTGAATGGGTAGGGCCCCCCCATCCCAAAGCACCCAATGCCCATGTTGAGGGCATGCAGCCTAGTATAATTTAGGATGGCCACCAGGCTGCATGCTTGGATTTGGGGGAGGCACACCTTTTTCTTTTAATTTTGGAGTTCCCCTAAAATCTATGCCAGACCCAAATGGCCTAGTATGGATTTTGGGGGGGGGACCCCACGCCATTTTTCTCTTAATTCTGTCATAGGGCTCCCCTTAACCACTTCAATACACTGTATTATATATTCTGCACTGCACTATATTCTCGGCACTGTATTATATATATACTATACCGACTGACTGCTCTATATAATCTTCACTATATTATATATACACTACATGCCTATACTCTATTTATTCACTATATACGGCCACCATGTAAGCAGCAGCCTTATATAGTGGGGGGCGTGGACTTCGCAGTGCATTATGAGGTGCTCCATGGTGGGCGAACTTGCAGAGAGCGCCCCATATGTTCGTTTGTTCTTCGAACAAACGAACAGCTGATGTTTGAGTCGAACTTGCATTCGATTTGAACATCAGGACCATCCCTAGTCAGGAGTAAGTAACAAAGAATTCAAGGGTAAGGGACACAGAGTTCAGGGATCAGAGATAAGTAATGCAAATTGTAGGGGTTTGCAGTTATAAACTTTGCTAAAACTTACTCCAAACACTGGGTTGGTTTCTTTCTGAATTCCAACTCTTGTGCTGTCACTTTCACTATACAAACCAAAAATGTATTCTATTGTATGTAATGTAAAGTACAGTGCACATGAAAAGGGAGCCGGACATGCACCCTAGATTGACTAGGAATATTTTGCCAATAATATGTACATTTATTGTACATATGTGTATGAAACTGAGTGGTGATCACAAAGTTTTGTTATGTCACAAAAATGAAAGCAATAATCGAGGATAGGGGCCTGTCAAGCGACCTCACTCAGGTTAGTGATATCAAAGAACCTCCAGCGCTTTGCAACATATGTCTGCACAATAAAGTCCCCTTGAACAGTTATACAGCAAATTGAAGCTGTGCTTTAGTTAAATATTAATTTTAATTTGTGTTTCTGCCAGAGAAGATTATAAAAAATGCAACATACTACATGTCATAAACATATTTACTAGTGATGAACCAAACATGCCTGATTTCACTCCAAGTAGGGATTTGGTGAACTTTACTAAAGTTTGGGTTCCAAATACAAACCCCACTAAACCAAATGGAAACTAAATGTTAAAAACAGTTCTAGGTATTTTCTGGACTCATCTGCAAGTGATTGTCAAATAAATAACAAGGTGAGCTGAAAACTGCTTTGGGGGTATATATAAAAAAAAAAATGTTTTTTTAATTCCATTTGGCTGGGATTTTAGCAATGCTTAAAGTGAAACATTAAAAATGCTGAACTCCATTAATCAACATGCCTGGGGGTGACCTGACCATGTCTGTAAAGTGGCGCATCTGTGTGATGTATATAATCTACTACAGCAACACTGACATTTACAAAGGAAAGTGTGTTTAAGTTGCCAGAAAATTTGTAGTCATTGGAAAAATATAATTTTAGAAATGTATAATAAGGAGAGGGGAGACTAAATGTAACAGAAAGTAATTACCAGAATAGTTTTTGTCAATGGGATTTGTAGTTGAATGAAACACTTTGTTTTTGTGTTTTGACAACTCAGGTGGTGTTTTTCACACAGCAACCACAACAGTAATTCGTTTTTTTTTTTTTTGTTGTTGTTGTTTTCATTTTACTTTTTGTTTATTGTAGCTTGCAACTGAAATTCTGTAATGCACTTGGAAAATAATGTTTTCAAATGTAGGAACAATAAGGCATGATAACTACTAAGTGGTTGCTCTGTACGGAATATGTTCTATTCCAAAATTCAGTAATTGAACCTATGAAAAAGTTCAAATCAATTTTGCTCATTTAAAAAACTGTTAAAACAATTAATATTGGGGGACATGTCTGGAACAGAGCAGAGTAAACTGCACTGAATGAGAAATTCGGAGAGACAAATACCGTCATTGGCTTATGGAGTGATTTCTTGCAATTCCGCAGCTGATGCTCGGCCATGCCAAAACAAAAAGTCTCCTTGGGCTGACACAGAGACAGTTCTGAACTGGCTATCCACAGTTTTTTTGCCTCACAATCCCCTGTTCAGTCAGGCAGCTCTGCTAGCATGTTGATGCCGTCTTGCACCTCTCTCACTCCAGGTCAGTCAGGATTTAATCTCCCAGACCCATAAGGAATGACAGCTCCCCCATGACTTGCACCTCTTGGCTCCAGAGATAACATACTCTCTATCAACCCATTCCAGCTGTCAAATACCTAACTCACAGCCAGCTGACTATTCAGGCTCCCTGCCAGCTGATTTCTGAGAGCTCCTCTGCTACATCCCTTGTAAAGCAGACTTTGACACTCTAGCAGAGTGGGTAGAGATATCTTTCCAAGAAAATATTACTTCCCTTTAACAAGCAAAATCTTCACTGCACAATAAAGCATGTTCAGAGTCTGGAGAAACAGCTTGCCTCTATTTTACCATGTGCCCTACATGCAACTTCGCATTTTTGAAGACAGAAGCCAGCACAACTATGTTTGCATCCATGGCTTGCCAGAAGCCACTGCACTAGCCAATTTAAAGTACACAATTCTTGAGATCTTCCAATGGCTGCTATCTAAAGGGTAACATGGAAGACATTATTATTGACAGAGTGCACTGGGCCCCCATGCAGCTTATCATTCCCATTCTAGGGATGTCCTATACTGGCTGCATTACCTCACAGTGAAAGAAAACATCATTCCTGCTGCCTGGCAAAAGGGGACTATTGACTTTGATAGGGCTGCCATCCTTATCCTGTCGGTCCTCTTTAGAAATACCCTGCTCAAAAGAGGCACCATGAAGCCATTCCTGGAAAACTGCCTTGCCAATGTCACCTACAGATGAATCTAACCTCTTCATTTGGTGATGCTCAAGGACAATACTACCTATATCATCCACTCCCCTTCTGATGTCCCACCTGTGCTGGAATCCTTTTGCTTTGAACCTATGCACATTGGCGACTGGCTTGGTCCTCTCCTGGATGCTGCACCTCAGAGACCCCAGAGAGAATGTGTCTTTCCACTCTTACTCCCTTGATAAAAGATCTAGAGCAGTTTGCATTCTTATAGCCAAAACAGTACACTGGCCACATTGGTGGAACACAGAGAGCGATGGTAAATGTACATTTGTTAAGGGATATACTAATTCCCAATTGATAACCTTGGTCACAGTCAGCTTACTCAACCAAAACTAAATTCCATTTCTTAAATCTACCCTACATGCTTTATTGCCCTTCGGAGAAGGCACCATGATCCTGGGGGGCAACTTCAATCCTACTCTAGATTCTACCTTTGATGCTGCAAGCCATGCAACCCACCTTTCTTCTTCAGCGAGGAGACATATTAAGCACTTCATACATTTCCATCAGTTGGTTGATATCTGACACATACATCATCCTTCTACTAAAGACTTTACCACTCATATGTGCATGATTCCTATGCATGAATAGACATGTTCCTTATCAAACACTGTCATCTACATTTGGCCTCAAACTCAGCTATAGTTAACATTATGCTATCGGATCACATGCCAATCCAATCACATTCACTATCTTTTTCTGTCCACCATCTCTAACTGTCTTCAGCTGACCACTCAGTAATACTCTTTTACAAGACCCCTTATTCAAATCAGATTTGGAATGAGAACTAAATACTTACCTCACAATGAATGCAAGCACTGATGTTTCTCAAAACGATTCAAGTTCAAAACACATATATTAGAAGCCTTCTAAATAAGCATGGAACACACCTTGAGGGCAACAGATCAATTTCTCAGATTAACAAACTGGAGACTTTACACAAGCATCACCAAACCCCAGATGTATTTTCTGAATTGATGAGCTGCAGAAATCATTATGTATGGACAATGCAAAAGCTCTCTTAATTAAATGCCGCTGGCACTTTTATGAATATGGGAACCAGTACGGCAGGTCCTTTGCTTATGCTGTTTGCACCAAGAAGCAAAAACATTTAAACCCTCTATTCACCTACTGAATAGCTTTAAAAACATCTTCCTCTGAGGACATTGCAGTGGCATTCAGCAATTTTTATTCTAACCTGTATAATTTCAATCCAGATACACTGTCAACCCCATCAGAGGTGTGGGCATACATAGAATTAAGGAATATTTAGTGAACACAGGCTTCTTCTCGTGACTATAAAGCCCAAATGCTATAGGAATTGATTGACCCTCCTGCATTTCTCTCTGCTATCAAGTATACCAGACTGAGTAGGGCCCATGAGGCCAAATGGCTTCACATTAAGCCACTTCAAAACTTTTTAAGCCCTCTAGCCCTCCTTTACAGTGACAAATTCCATCTAGGGCATGCTATCTATTCTGCTTTAATAGCCCACATTCTGTCATACCAAAAACAGAGGAAGGACACCAAACACTGCATGAACTATTTAAAGCTTTTCAAAAAGATTCTGCAAAACAGACTACTCGCAGCAGATTATACACTGGGACCAAGTTGGTTTCATGCCCACCTGAGAGGCTTGTGATTGAACTATAAAAGTGTTAAGCATCATACACTTAGCCCTCTCTAACCCTGCATGCATATTTTGGCTCTTTACCATTGTAAAAAAGGCTTTTGACATGGATGACAGAATGTTCATTTGCACCACCTTATAATCCAGAGTTCTTGGCACCTATATGCGATCATGGAATAAATTCAGAATTCTCTACTTATGGTGAACTGTCTAATTTCCACACCAATTTCCAAAAGTTTGAAGCTCTAAATATGACCCTCTCCCACACCACTGTACGCTATCTGCAATCTGCTGTCCCATTCAGATGGTTGTCCTCCCACATTAGATACCTAGGCATTCATTTACTTAATGACCTTTCTCAACTTTTTAACTTAAATTGTAAGCTCTTAGCCACTTCTCCCTCATCCTCCTCCTCTACGTCTGCCTCTGCTTCGTCCTCTACCCCTGCCCCACTGCCTCCCATTTCCAGAGTTATCCCGGGGGCTCATATCTTGTTGAGATGGACCTCCTTGAAATTGGGCGCCTGAACTTTTTTCTCTTGGTATGTCAAAACAACCTGCTGCATCCTTTTCAGTCAGTGCTTTCTGATATTTCCCCCATTCATTTTGTGGGACAATCAGAAATCCTCTGCTTAACCATTAAACCATGTATGAGTCCATACATCCATGAACCTTTTCCAGAATTCCAACACACATTCTCCAACTTTCTGTTTACATGCCTGTTGCTGGGGTAATGGGGCCCCTGGTGGAGCAGGTGTTTAATGTGTGGCATGATATCCAGCAAGTAGATCTATCCCGTCCTTGCTAAGGCCCCATACACACGAGAGGATTTATCCGCGAATACGGTCCAGCGGACCGTTTCCGCGGATAAATCCTCTCGGGGATTTCAACGGATTTCTCTGCGATGGAGTGTACTCACCATCGCATTGAAATCCGCGCCAAAATCCTCTGGCGATGACGTGTCGCGCCGTCGCCGCAATTATGACGCGGCGACGTGCGCATATAAGGAATTCCACGCATGCGTCGAATCATTACGACGCATGCGGGGGATCCCTTCGGACGGTTGAAACCCGGTGAGTCTATACAGACCAGCGGATCCATCCGTTGGGATGGATTCCAGCAGATAGGTTTGTTTAGCATGTCAGCGAATATTCGATCTGCTGGAATCCATCCCAGGGGAGAAATATCCGTGGAAACAGATCCGCTGGAGTGTACACACCATAGGATCTATCCGCTGAAACCCATTTGCTGGGATTTTTCAGCGGATGGATTCTATCGTGTGTATGGGGCCTTAGACTGGGATGGATCTTACTGCTGTATGGTGGTGGGGGATACATGAGAAAAAAGCAAAGGTGGAGCTGTGGGATCGGGTCTCTTGACCTTGGATTCCTTCTTATGTTTAAGGTCAGACTCTTCCTTAGTGAAATTTTTTTTTTGCTTTCTTCTGTTTGTTATTATCCCTTCTTCTATCAAGGCATTCATAACCAATCTATAGCACATAGCTGCCATCATCCTAAATCAATCCCTCATTCTTGCTAATCCTTCATAATATGTCTGTGTTCATATAGTCCACAATTTACAGTTTGACGTTTTATACAACAGAACTCTGTTACTTTCTCCACTGACTGAAGATTTTTTTTAGTTCTACCTATATTAGATGAGGGCATGTACAATTCATCTTCTCTGAATGTTGAGTACTGTTTACTGCTATTTATACCCACAATGACCATTTTGGCATTGCTTTGTACTGATGTCTTAAAGTCTCAATATCTTATTGTCAACTCATACAAATTTGTATTGTGCTTTAAATTATGAATGCATAAACAATATATCTATAATAGTGGCTTCTTAACATAAAACAAATAAGCATAATTAAGCTTGAATTCTTTGTGGGATGCCAAATAATCTCACTGATCTTTCAAGAATAGAGAGTGGCAGAAGGTAGCATTACAATATTGCTGCTGGGGCAACTACAGTGACTGTGTATACTTTGTTTGAAGGACTCAACTTCTTTTGGCACAACCTAGTAAGCTATGCTTAGCTAAGGTAAAACATAGCTATACTTTGAGCATGGGGCCCTGTATAGACATTCCAGCTTCAGTGCATCTTCACATGACAGTTGTTGGTGCTTGCCCCAGATTTGTAAATCAAACACAGTAAAAACTCTTTATGAATTACCCAGTGTAACATTTATACATCCCAATTTAACATCCATAAGTGTATTTAAAGTCCAATTCGTTTTTTCAGTTTTAAATAGAGTAGCCAGTGGTTAAATCCTTTGTCATTTTTTTTTCTCTTGGGAGATTTTTTTTTCTCTTGGGAGATTTACTTAAACTACCTGCCCAAGAGAAACATCAGGAAGAATACTGAAATCCCTCTAAAGTGAGGCAGCTGTTTCCAGAACATGTGTTCTGGTGGAAGACCTTCTCCACCACACTTTGTTACTCATTGGTGCATATTTGAATAATACATTGGGGGATGAGTGATGCAGTAGGCTTGAGGGTAATTCAGATTTATACAACTGTGCAATAGAGGTGGAGGTTTCAAACTGCAACTTTACCCCTTGTTTTATTATTATGGTGGTATGAAGCATATTTCCTAAATATCATTGAAGAGGTGAAGCTATTAATATTCCTGGCTATGCTCTCTTTCAGAAAGACAGGTTAAAACCGAGGGGTGGTGGTGGTGTCTGTCTCTATGTGAGAAGTGATCTGAAAGCGAATGTGAAAGAGGACCTAGTTGATGGAGAGTGTGATGAGGCTGAAGCATTATGGGTGGAGCTGCACATGGGTGTGGGTACTACAAAAGTAATCATTGGATTTTGGTATAGCCCTCCCAGTGTTAATGAGGATGCTGAAGGGCTGGGACAGTGATAATAATGTTTGTTTTTTTTAACTATCCAGAGATTGACTCGAGTAATGACACTGCTGGAACAGTAAAAGGACAAATATTTTTAAACCTATTACAATTTTATGGTTACCCTGCATGAAGGTTCATTATCAGTCTGGAGTTACACATACATCGCCCTGTATTATTTACTTTTTGGTGAGTGCGTACCCCAGAGGGGGCTTATTGTGTCCCACGTGGTGTCTCTTGAGGAGTTCGGGTGGAAGGTGCTTACTATCTGTTCTTTCCTAAATTGGACCACACTCTTTTTTGGAACCTTTGCTTCTACCATACTGATTTTCTTCATGCCTTATTGAAGTGTAGACGTGGTGCTTTGGGCATCTACACTAGAACTGTCACTATCATCGCTGTTTGTGATTTTATTATTTGTGTATTCATGCTCTTATAATATTTATCTCTTTTATTATAGCTGTAATCATTACTTGGGCAATGTAGCACCAATTTTTAGGTGTCAGTGATTTGTGTTTGTAGAGTGAAAGGAAGTGCACCATGTTTTCCTCATATGGAATCTGATGCTTGCTTTGGATCTGTCACTCTTCAACACAAAGCCCAGTATAAGCCAAAGGAAAATCTAAACACTGACAATGTCCGAACAAGCACATTTTTACAAGCAAGCTTGAGCACATGGTGCCACTCTCAGGACTACACCTCTAAAAAGTTTCACCTGTTTTTCTCAATGATGGAGGATAAAAAAGGCTATCAGGTGAAACATATTAGAGGGATGGTTCAGGGGATAGGGCATGTGCTAAAGCTTGATGGCTGATTAAAGTTTTGCCTGTGAAGACTTTGTGTGTGGCTTTTTCTTTAGATTATATCATACTTTGAATATTTGTGACTCATATTTTGCATAAAGTTACAAATTACAAGTTTACAAAGGTACAAACTGAGTGAAATGAGAATTAATGGCAGATATTAACACATTGAAAATGTGTAATATTTGTTGTTTTGTCTATAACACAGCTGCACATACAGTTCATATGTGTTCTAAATTTGTTTCAGAATAACTATATCTTTGTCAGCAAGGATGTGGCTTAGGACGTGATGTGTGTTGATGGTAAAAATAAGTAGGCAAATGGGTTGTATTGCCTGGCAGTAACATAACCGTAATTATATATATATATATATATATATATATATATATATATATATATATACAGTACAGACCAAAAGTTTGGACACACCTTCTCATTCAAAGAGTTTCCTTTATTTTCATGACTATGAAAATTGTAGATTCACACTGAAGGCATCAAAACTATGAATTAACACATGTGGAATTATACATAACAAAAAAGTGTGAAACAACTGAAAATATATTTCATATTCTAGGTTCTTCAAAGTAGCCACCTTTTGCTTTGATTACTGCTTGGCACACTCTTGGCATTCTCTTGATGAGCTTCAAGAGGTAGTCACCTGACGCAGCACCCCATCACTCTCCTTCTTGGTCAAATAGCCTTTACACAGCCTGGAGGTGTGTTTGGGGTCATTGTCCTGTTGAAAAATAAATGATGGTCCAACTAAACGCAAACCGGATGGAATAGCATGCCGCTGCAAGATGCTGTGGTAGCCATGATGGTTCAGTATGCCTTCAATTTTAAATAAATCCCCAACAGTGTCACCAGCAAAGCACCATCACACCTCCTCCTCCATGCTTCATGGTGGGAACCATGGCATGTAGAGTCCATCCGTTCACCTTTTCTGCATCGCACAAAGACACGGGGGTTGGAACCAAAGATCTCAAGTTTGGACTCATCAGACCAAAGCACAGATTTCCACTGGTCTAATGTCCATTCCTTGTGTTCTTTAGCCCAAACAAGTCTCTTCTGCTTGTTGCCTTTCTTTAGCAGTGGTTTCCTAGCAGATATTCTACCATGAAGGTGAAGGCCTGATTCACACAGTCTCCTCTTAACAGTTCTAGAGATGTGTCTGCTGCAAAAGGTGGCTACTTTGAAGAACCTAGAATATGAAATATATTTTCAGTTGTTTCACACTTTTTTGTTATGTATAATTCCACACGTGTAAGTTCATAGTTTTGATGCCTTCTGTACTGTATGTATGTGTATATATATATATATATATATATATATATATATATATATGTGTGTGTGTGTATGTGTGTATATGTATATATATATATATATATATATATATATATATATATATATGTGTGTGTGTGTGTGTGTGTGTATATATATATATGTATGTGTGTATATATATATATATATATATATATCATTTTTATTTTTTTTATTTTTTACTAGATAAATATATGTTGGGTTTCTGACTAATTTGGGCACTGAAATGTTTTTTTTTTTTTCACTGCAGTCTAATATGTGTGGAATAGATAATATATAATGCTGGCCAAATTACCACTAAGAAAAAGACTCCACAAATATTAAAACTGTCTGTTTCAATTGAGTCAGCGAAGTTGGTCTTGTATCTTATTTTAAATCTAATTAGGACATTTCAAGTTTCCAGATGGATGGTTTGCTTTGCCTATAATTTTCAGTTTTCAAGACTAATCATTTTTATCCTCTGGTTCTTGCAATTAAATCTGTCTTCCAATAAGACTCAATCATGGCCCTGCCTGATAACCAGAATGTTTCAGTGTTGTATATATAAATTATACAAACTCATTTTTTCCAGGATTAAAACTAACTTGTTCCATTTAAAGAATAACCTAACAATATTACAACTAACATGGTGTGTATAAAGGGATACAAATAAAACATGTATAGAAGATTGAATAGTATGTGGAGGGTCCAAAGACAAATTAAGTTATGATAGCCTAATATTTAGAATCATATAAATTACCATTTTACATGTAGTGCAGGTATTATGCCGCGTACACACCATTACTTTATGTGATGAAAAAAAATGACGTTTCAATTCATGAAATAAAACAACGTTTTTGAAACTTCATTTTCAAAAACGACGTTGCCTACACACCATTGTTTTTTCAAAATGCTCTAGCAAAGCGCAGTTACGTTCAGCACTCTTTTCCATTGAAACTAGCTTAATAACTTGCTTCTGAGCATGCGCGGGTTTAAAAACGTTGTTTTAACCACTTCCAGACCTTAGGTGTTTTTCAGATTCGGTGTTTGCAAGACTAAAACATTTTTTTCTGCTAGAAAATTACTTAAAACCCCCAAACATTATATATATTTTTTTCTAACACCCTAGAGAATAAAATAGTGGTCATTCCAATACTTTTTGTCACACCGTATTTGCACAGCGGTCTTACAAGCGCACTTTTTTTGGAAAAAATTCACTTTTTTGAATTAAAAAATAAGACAACAATAAATTTGGCCCAATTGTTTTATATATTTTGAAAGATAATGTTACGCCAAGTAAAATGATGCCCAACATGTCACGCTTAAAAATTGCGCCCGCTCGTGGCATGGCGTCAAACTTTTACCCTTAAAAATCTTGATAGGCGACGTTTAAAAAATTCTACAGGTTGCATTTTTTGAGTTACAGAGTAGGCCTAAGGCTAAAATTATTGCTCTCGCTCTAACGATCGCGGCGATACCTCACTTGTGTGGTTTGAATACCGTTTTCATATGTCGGCGCTACTCGCGTATGCGTTTGCTTCTACACGCGAGCTCGTCGGGACGGGGCGCTTTAAAAAAATTTTTTTTTGCTTTTCGCATTTATTTTTATTTATTTTAGAATTTTTAACACTGAAAAAAAAAAAAAAAAAAAAAAAAAAAAAATTATCACTTTCATTCCTATTACAAGAAATGTAAACATCCCTTGTAATAGAAAAAAGCATGACAGGTCCTCTTAAATATGAGATCTGGGGTCAAAAAGACCTCAGATCTCATATTTGGGCTTAAATGCAAAAAATAGAAAAAAAATAAAAAATGTCATTTTTTCAAATGACCAAAAAAAAAATTTGTCTCTTTAAGAGGCTGGGCGGGACTGACGTTTTGACGTCACTTCCGCCCAGCCGAGCTATGGGGACGGGCGAAGGAGATTTTTCCTTCAGTCTCGTCCCCGCTCACCAGCCGACAGCATCCGATCGCCTCCGCCGCTACCGACGGCTCCGGTAAGTGGCGGAGGGCGCGGGAGAGCGGCGGGAGGGGGGGGGCCTCTCCCGCCACCGATAACGGCGATCTCGCGGTGAATCCGCCGCGGAGACCGCCATTATCGGATTCCAGACCGCGCACACTAAAGATGGATACCTCGGTTGTGACAGCAGCTGCTGCCGTTACCGAGATATCCGTCTTTAAAAATAGGACGTACATCGTCGTGCGCAGGTCTGGAAGTGGTTAAACGTCGTTCTGCCCACACACTATCATTTTAATTGACACAAAAAACAAAGTTTTGAAAAACGACACAAAAAATTTAAGCATGCTTCAATTTTTTTGGTCGTTTTTCACAAGACTTAAAACGACATTTCCCCCACACACGGTCATTTTAATTGACATTTTTCATAACGTCGTTTTTTTTCCATCACATAAAGTGATGGTGTGTATGCGGCATTAATCTCTAACTGCAACATCCAACTTCTCTCTGGTAAAATAAGGCTAAATCTACTACATAGAACAATAGAACCCCACTCTTATTGTTGCAGTATACATTCTTTGTATTTATTTCACCTGGCTGCTATTTTAGCATGATTATAGCAATTACCTTAATTTACCAGTAATTTCTTGCAACAAATAATATTGGAAGTAACAATATTTATATCCAGGGAATTGCCAACAATTGCTCAGCAGGTTTTGTGTTGCCCTCCTTTAAAACAAACTGCAGGAGTTGAAACACTGAACTTATTAGCAAAAAAAGCAGCAAGTGAACACTAAACTCCTGATCTGTCTACTTGTCATAAGTCAGTGACTCAGAAATAAATATAGTGATGACTATGAGATACAAGAAATTAGAATTTCCAGGTGTTTGCTAGCCATGGCAGAATATATAATTCTATCATTACAGGCAGGGCTGTCCAGACTACCTGACAGGGACCACCCCCCCCCCCCCCCCAAAAAAAAAAAATACATTATTTTCACAAAAAATGCGGATAAAATGAATTCTATCATACATAAAAAACATATAAATTCTGTTTGCAAGCCCAAATGCTCCCCAAAGAATAATGCACACATTCCCCCAACTCCCAGTTCAAATCTCCCCTCCCAGCACAAATGTTTGCCCCCCAATCCCACCCCCAGCTTAAATCCTGTCTCAATCCCCCCTCTTAGCACAAATCTCCCTCACCCTTAAAAATCACCCGCCTAACACATCTGCTTTCTTCTCAAACTTTTTATCCTAGCACAAATCTTTTCCACCAAATCCCCATTGCCAGCACAAATACCCCCAATCCTTCCTATTAGCACAAATCCCCCATCTCCTCCTGGCACAAACCCCCCATCTCCCCTCCCATTACATATCTTCTTTATCCAATCACCCTCCTATGACAAATTCCCACAAATCCTTCCTCCTAGCACAATTACCTTTCCGAGCACAAATTGTTCCTACCCAAATCCACCACCACCTCCTAGCACAAACATCCCCCCTCCTTGCTCAAGCCCTACTCCTAGCACATACCCCCATTCTTCCTTCAAGCACATATCCTCTCTCCCCAAATCCCCATTACACTTCCCAGTACAGATAGCCATCCATCCCTTTCCCCCAACTTACAGGGGGAAACCACTACAAAGCCAGGAGGAAGTGCCCCGTGTTGTGCTCTCACCTCATGTGCTAGTCTTTACAGATAGTATTGCTTTTAGATTGTATTGTACTGTAAACAAACCCTGCCCCTATCTCCTTCAAGGGCTGCTCATCTCACGGCAGCAGGAAATGTGGATAGGGACGGTAATTAAACTGTGTGTGTGTGCAGTCCAATGTGATCTAAGAGTGCTCCTGTCTCATGTGCTGAATAGATGAGCTCTCTTCAGGCAGGAGGCGAAAGCACAACACCTCCCCCTGGCTCTTTCCTCTCTGCCTCTTTTCTCAGTGATATGCCATCTCCTTGTCCCAGTCCTGGGTGCAGGCGGGGTGGGTGTGGGATCGATCTTTGCAGCTGTGGGCCAGGTACAACATCCAAGGGAGGGCCAGCCTGGGAGGCAGAACTGAAATCTGGGTGGGCACAGCAATCCGAGCAGTCCCCCTAAATCCGGCCAGTTGTGTCTCTCAGCAGCTGAAAGCCAGCGAGAGGGAAAGGGGGAGAAACAGACTTTCAGTTGCTGCAGAAAGCCACGCAGGGCATTGTTATGTCATCGCTTGTTCTCTGTTTCACTGATCCTCCTGCTGTCCAGATCCCCTGTGTGCCCAGGCATCCTACAGAAGAACCGATGGTACCCCCCTATCAGCAGCCCTGATTACATTTTACTGTTGTGTGGTTTGAAATGTAATCTCTTGATCACTACATTGAGTTTGAAGATCATAAGCTTATACTCAGCAAATGTATGTTGAAAAATAAAGAACACAAAAGGGTACCGCCAAACTACCAGATTAATATCTTTAGACAAACAGTGTTTCATTGAGCACACACGTCTATTCAAAGCATCCTAGGGTATTTTCCCATTAGGTGCGCCATAGACGATGTGAATTTCCCACATTTCCCCAAGAAATTCCCACGTGTCTCCCATCAACACAGACATCGCTGACAGTGGAATCTCTGTTGCAGAGACATCGTATTCTCCCAGCGGTGGGGGATGGGGGAAGCCATCCCCACCAGAAGTAGACAATGATTATTGCTAGTGGCTTTAACAGCCACTAATGATAATTGCACGTAAAATCCGTCAGACTGGTTGTACCCAAGTTGATCGATCGTTCCTGGTACATTCAGCCTGCTCATACATGATTTGAATCTCGGCCGGTTTCTGCTGAACCGGCTGAGATTTGAACTGTCTATGTCTGGCCTTACTGCCAATGAGACAATACCTCTGACTGTCATGTTATTTCTGAAAAGAAATATTCTAATAATTTTGGGTCAATTATACAGTATAATGTTTTTAAATACATTTACACAATTTTGGTTTTACAAATAAACATTTGTTACATGACAAAGATCAACCAAGCAGAGAGTGTAGCAGCAGAAATCGGCCTCGTGGCTGGCTTTCTCTGATCGAAACTGCAGACTGAACCTCTTGACTCAGGGATGAGTCACTGCTATATAAGGGCTATAAACAACAGACTTTTTTGTAAAATCTGTAAATAGAAAAATATGAAAGGGTGCCGATAGTATCACCTAATGATGAAAACAGAAGGACGTTATCACACAGTACCAGTAAAAAAATATAATTTGATAGTCTTCAGCCTTGAATTTGGTCCTTTTCTGACCACCTTGGCATTTTACTCCTTCTGTCAATAGGATGAATGTAGTGTTATAACACTCCTTCTGTATTTTACTGTATATGTATTGAACATTCATACAGGTGAAAAGAAGTGGGGATTCGGCCACATGTATCTCACCATACCAGTCTTGAAGATACATTATAAATTAATAGAAAAGATAGTGGGCCAGATTCACATAGAACTACGTTACGCTGCGGCGGCGTAACGTATCCCATTTATGTTACACCGCCGCAAGTTTACAGCGTAAGTGCCTGATTCACAAAGCACTTACCTGTAAACTTGCGGCGGCGTAGCGTAAATCCGCTCGTCGCAAGCCCGCCTAATTCAAATGGGGCGGGCACCATTTAAATTAGGCGCGTTCCAGCGCCGAACGTACTGTACTGCGCATGCTCCGTCTGTAAAATTACCCGACGTGCATTGCGCTAAATGACGTTGCAAGGACGTCATTGGTTTCGACGTTAACGTAAATGGCGTCCAGCGCCATTCACGGACGACTTACGCAAGCGACGTGAAATTTAAAATTTTGACGCGGGAACGACGGCCATACTTAACATGGGTTACACCACCTAGAGGGCACCCTTACGCTTTTACGCGACGCATCTCTACGGAAACAACGTAAATTTAGATCCACGGGCAAAGCGGACGTTCGTGAATCGGCGTAACTAGTCATTTGCATATTCTACGCCGACCGCAATGGAATCGCCACCTAGCGACCGGCCTAGAATTGCAGCCTAAGATCCGATGGTGTAACACAGTTACACCTGTCAGATCTTAGGGCTATCTATGCGTAACTGATTCTATGAATCAGCCGCATAGATACGCCGTTGTATCTCTGAGATACGATTGACGTATCAGGAGATACGCCGTCGTATCTCTTTTGTAAATCTGGCCCAGTATGTTTTGTCTAAACTGAAACCTTAAAGTGAAACCCTATTTTTGTTACAAAAAAATAATGATATGTTTGACAGCCAGGTTTTTCTTTGTTTTAGGAGAGCCAACAGTGGCTCCTATGTGAGGAAGGCTTGCAAACATTGGCTGCAAACCTTTTTCAAAAATACAATATTGTTATTGTTTAGTGTTTGTATGCAGGTCAAGGGCTTGCCCTTTCATCTGCACATGGTATTTTTTCTAGTAACCTTTTTTTTTATCACCACTGAGATGTAAACTTTAATTATTTTTTAGGGTTTCTGTAGAGTCACAAAAAACACACAAAAATGTAAGCCCTTTATTTCACAAAATAGTATGTGCTCGTTTATCTACAATGACACAAGTAATTTTGAAACCACTAGAACCAATTAGGGAAACGTGTACACGTATTTTTCCTTTACAATTTCTAGAAAAGAAAATAATTCTGAAAAGACAATACTGTGAAAGAACCCAGCGATTTCCCCTGAGAAACTATGGATATGTATTACTTTGGTATCATAAGTTATGACAAAGTTATTGTTGAATCAATAAACCTAAAGCAGAAATGTAAACATTACTCTAGTCGGGTGTTAGTGGTTAAAGGACACTTGTCAGATCCTTATTTGTATAGCTCAGCACAGGTTGCTATCTAACTCTATAAATTGCAAGTAGTTTTATTCCCATGTACACTGCACACTTTTTACAGCCTCATGCACAGTAGTTTACCAGGCAAGAAACTGGAACCAATCCAATGAAATCTGATCAAAGTGGTCTAAAGTTTTGCTTTATGGGCAAGTCGGAGTGCTATTGCACAATACTCTACGATTAGCAAAGTTTAGTATAATGGTTCATATAGTATAAAGCTTCATATGCTTTTGAAAGACACAAATGTAGGTTAATCAATGGAAACCTATTATATTGGACTCTACATACACTTCCAATAGTGCACACACATAAGTTATTACAAAATGTACATTAAAAACATAATTGGTACATCCAAATGTATGTTAAAAGCAAACAAAACAATATGTTTGTTACATAAGAGGTCATATTTACACCATTAACCTATCTGCAACATATCTCAGTTAAAGTGTCAACATGGTCGATATAAAAATGTCAACACATATTTCCGGGAACCCCTGCTTCTTCATGACCTTATAGATCTCACTTGTAGCCACACACGATGCCAATACAATTGTTTGAAACTGAAAATAAACAGATAGCAAATGAAAATCGATGACCATGGAAGAAAATTCCCTACATTTTTTTATATATCCTCCAAAAATCTATCATTAGAAAAAAACTATTAAAATAAAGAATTATATTTTTTCAAATAATCCAAAATAATTTAGAAATCCATATCACCTCAAAAACATTTTATTAATACCATCCACATAAAACAAGGTGAAAGTTGATTCCAAATTAAGCCCTGGGTGGTCCGTGGAAGAGAAGAAACCAAGGTGGTGAACACAGGACATCCAAGATTAACAAAATTGGAATCAATGAATACATTCTTAGTTATAAATCTAACTAAGTTTTACCATATCCAAAGATAGGGCATTGGCAAACAGGAAGAGTAATTAAAGATTCAAAATTTAAAGAAACATATAAAAAAAATATATATCACTCAATAATAAATTACCTCCAGGTCAAGCTCTGGGGAGAGCCTCTAGCCGGAGTATTTAAATAATAATCGTGAATGAGGACAATTACTATTATCTAAACAAAATATATGAACGTTTTTTTTTTTAACGGTAAAAAAAGTTACTACAAAAAGTTGTTAAAGGAAAAAGAGGTATTCCACCTAAATCTTACCTAAACCTGGTGTTTGTGATATCACCCTCCCCCCCCTCATCCCCCTCATCCATATGCATGTGTTATTATAAATGGACAACATTATTGTCTTTAAATTCACCTGCAATTAGTCACTCCCCAGAGGCTACCCCCATGCTGTAGGTAATCAGACAAGCTGTCCAATTTAGAAAGCCCAGGGCATGTGGGCAGGCTCCTCCCTCCCATGGAATGCCAACATAAATAGGAGTTGCTGCAGTTATGAACGATGCCAGCAACCAACCCTGTCAGCTCCCGGGACCTGGCAAATGGACCGGCAATGATGCAATGGTCTATCGTGTCACATCCGGTATACAAGCACCTCCGGTCCATCGGCTAGAAAGCCCAGGACCAGAATAGGGTCCCATCTGGAAAGCATCCAACATATGCTCTACAATGGAGCACAAACAGGAAGGGGACCCACACAGCATCCACTTATGCCGCGTACACACGATCGGTCAAACCTATGAGAACGATCTGATGGACCGTTTTCATCGGACCAAACCGATCGTGTGTGGGCCCCATCGGTTATTTATCCATAGGTTAAAAAAAAACAACTTGTTTTAAATTTAACCGATGGGTTCCTAACCGATATAAAAAAAAACGATCGTTAGTAGGCACGACCATCGGTTAAAAATCCACGCATGCTCAGAATCAAGTCGACGCATGCTTGGAAGCATTGAACTTCGTTTTTTTCAGCACGTCGTTGTGTTTTACGTCATCGTGTTCTGACACGATCGGTTTTTTAACCGATGGTGTGTAGGCACTACTGACCATCAGTCAGCTTCATCGGTTAACCGATGAAAACGGTCCATCAGACCGTTCTCGTCGGATGGGCCAATCGTGTGTACGCAGCATTTGTCTTCAGGCAAAAAGCAATGCCTGCGATGGAGGGATCATGTCAGGCCCAGATGGACAAAAAGAGAGCAAGAAGATGGACCACAAGCCAGTAGGTGTCGAAAACAAAAAAATATATATATTTTTATATGAAAGGTAAATAATAAATAACAATTTTAATAATAAATTAAAACAAAATGACGATTAGTCATAGTAGTTGCAGATAGTGTATAAAGTTCTGAAGAACTCACTTCGAGCTTACCAGACTTTGCTGGCTGGAAGCTAAAAAAGTTGAAAATTTGAGAAGCAACTGAAAAAGAGGAGTTGTGCTTTGGACTGCTGCATGATTGCTTGTGGTTGCAATTGTTTTATTTTCTTCTTTGGGATCTTTGCTAGCAGATTTTTAAAACACTTTCTCTGACACTTTTTAAGAAGCTTTTGTTTTATTTTCTTCCATCAGTCTGCTAATTAAGGGGAATAATTACTTGTTCATACTGTAGGTGCTACAGGTAGTATATTGCTTTTTGTAGAACTCACTTTCAGCTTTCCCACATTTTGCTTGCTAAAACTTTTACAAAGTGAAACATTTTACTAAGTGGACAATTCAAAATTGTAGATTATAACAGGAATCTTCTAACTTATAAATAACATTTGCATTTTTCTGTAAGTAATTTTAATAAGTGCTAGCAGGGTAAATGAGTGCTAGGAAGGTTAAAGGTTTTGTGCAGTGCAGGAGGAGCAAATTGCAACACTGGGCAGAACCAACAACCTTGAAAGGGGTCTTCTGCTCACTGAACATGTGTTTAATGGGGTTGATGTGGAGGGGTAAGTCAGGATTATCAACTAGGAGGATGGGTTAATGTATTCATAGGGATTGGTAGGATCTTGAAGAAAAGGAAAGCCAGCCCTGGGTCTGAGCACCCAAACAAATTTGCCAATTTTGTTGAAGATTTGTTGGTGGCAAGCTCAGAGGTGGCAGCCCTAGATGTCACTGCTACCCCTAAAAGCCAGGAGAGAAGCCTATCTAGTAGGGGTGGTGAGGGTAGTGCAGGAAGGCCCAGAGAGTTGGTGGTAATAGGGAATTCTATAATCAAAAGGACTGATAAAATAATTTGTCACCAGTATCATTTCAACCAAACTCTTTACTGTCTCCCTGGTGCCAGGGTTTGGATTATGGTTGATAAATTGGTGGAAGGGGCTGTACATGACCCAGCTGTCTTTGTCCATGTTGGAGCCATTGACAGAATACATGGAAGGTGGAGGCTACTTAAGAATCAATTTAAATAACTAGGCTGCAAGTCGAAGGGAAGGACCTACAAAGTGATATTCTCTGAAATGGAGCTTTAAAAATTGAATGCTTGGTTAAAGACCTAGTGTAAGAGGGAGGGATTTGTGTTTCTAGAGCACTGGGCTGACTTGTCATTAGGGTACAACCTATATACTAAAGAAAGTTCCCATGTTACAAACAACCATTGGAAATTGTACTATTTGCACTACAAAAAATATGCAAAACACATGTGCAAAATGTGGCTCACAGCCAAAGTTAAAGCAGCTATAAATAATAAGAAAAGAGCCTTTAAAAAATATAAACACTATCATCATTTAAATGTTCATTCAAAACAAACAACAGATTTCAAAAGATAGTAGGACAAACCCCCCAAAAAATCTTTAAATATATTAATAGTTAAAGTAGGCCCTTTACAAAATAATCTTGAGTGGGTGACCTGGGACAAAGAGAATACCGTATTTATCGGCGTATAACACGCACACTAACTTTAAGAGGGTAGTTTCAGGAATACAAATTTTCACAGCCCCCTGTGTATAACACGCAGGCACAATTTACCCTCTATTTTCAGGGTAAAAAAGTGAGTGTTATACGCCAATAAATACAGTATATAGCTTTTTTTAGCTTTGTGTATAAGAAGCACGGGGAAGATCATGTTCACAGTGCAGATGATTTTGACATTTTGCCCCAAATGAACCACTATGCCTCAAAATAGCATGGATTCATGAAAGACAGAAGTTGTCAAACAAATCTAAATATTTTTCAATGAGAAGAGAAGCAAAACCTTAGATAAAGGAGTGGCTGTGGACATAGTATGCTTGGATTTTGCAAAAGTGTTTGACACAGTTTGACACAGTTTCCCACACATGGCTAACGTGTAAGGTAAACTCTACAGGGTTGAAAAATATTGTAAATAGATATTGTCACGATTACGCTCGCCAACGGCGACTAGCTAACCGTGACGTGTGTTCCGTGACTGGGGTATATGAGAAACTAAGGGAATAAGGGGGAACTTCTACTGAGCATGAAAGACTTGCTGTGGTACTTTTACAGCCTGCACTACCTTTGGCCACCACTAGAGGGAGACTCCACTGCAATCCAGCTAGCTGACCACACACAGGCAGATGCAAATCTTACATACAATCTGGTTCACTCTAAGGGTTGGGGCACAGTCTATCAATTACTACACACTTCTAGGATACCTCCAGCTATCCTGCAAGCTTGAACCCCGGTGTTAATCACTTCTCCCACTGTCCCCACACCCACACACAAAGACACACAAACGATAGCCTGCCACCACCCAACAGTTTGTCCGCAGACTGGTATGCTGAGCCACCACATGCACAGATCTCCGTCTGGCAGATCTGTTAACTTACAATCTGCATGCAATCTGCCAACACACATTGAAATTGCATACCGATTGGCATGTAACATAGACTGAGCACTTGGGCACTAAAATATAACCTCTCCAGAGATATGAGTCCTAGCTTAGTACACAGAAGTCACTTATTAATTGTATCATTTAATATTCGGAAAGTGGGTAGTGCATACAAAGAAAAAGACGTTACCAAAAAAGATACAAAAAATACAGAAAATACACACAATTGGCAATTTGCTATGAAAATTAAAAGGGATAAAAACAGAAATAGACTTTACCAAAGTCTATCCTTTTGTAGAAGCATACTGGCACTCCCCAGTTTGGAACTGGCTTCATGGAGGAACCATGTCCATATCTCAGGCTACCCCATTTATTGAAATATGGATGTGGGCTAGGCTTTAGCCCTTGGCCAATCAACCCTGGGGGGTTCCTGTCTCAGCCCACAAGATGTTTTGTGTTCTGAAATTACCAGAGTCGATTGGCCCAGAACGGCACTGATTGCTGGGTCATGCATAGGATTCCCGATACCAGCGCATCAGTCCGATCACAACAGTACCAATCACTGCCTGCTTGCCGCAGTCAGGCGCCATATAACAGTTTTGTGTATTTTTCTAGGATTCTACACATGCTACAAATACAGATTGACATGTATGTGTAGCCCAACATGTGTACGATCAAACGGAATTATATTCATCTCTCTGCCGCTAATGTTAGCTAATGTTTTAGCTTTTAAGAGACATAGAATAGATTCCTCAGATCTGATGATATAAATCAAAGTTTGCAGACTGGCCGGGGCCTTGTGAATGCCCCCTGTTGATCTGTGTAGCCACTCTGGCTAGGACTCCCTTTTGAAGACTGAAAGGTGGCAATCTATGTTTACTCATATGGGAACTTTTATTGACATCTAGGTGTCAACTCTGGCCTAGAAACTGGTCCTGTCCTTTTCAAATGCTAATGAAAGAACATATGTGGCATGATTGGCATTGAAAACTATGGCCCAGATTCAAGAAGCTATTGCGCCCGCGCAACCATAGGTTGCGCGGCGCAATAGCTGTTTTGCTCCCGCGTAGCGAATGCCCCTGATTCAGGAACATCGCTACGCGGACTGCAGCCTAGGATATGACAGGCATAAGCCTCCTTATGCCTTCATATCTCAGGCTGCATTCTTGCGTTGTCCGCTAGGGGGCGCGGCCATTGTGATCGGCGTATAGTATGCAAATTGCATACTACCACCGATTCACAAAAGTTGCGCGGGCCCTGCGCATGCAAGGTACGGAGTTTCCGTACGGCGACTTTAGCGCAAGGTTGCTCCTGCTATAGCAGGGGCAGCCAATGCTAAAGTATAGCCGCCCTTCCCGCTCGTGAAATTTAAATTTCACGTCGTTTACGTAAGTGATTCGTGAATGGCGCAGGACGCCATTCACGTTCACTTAGAAGCAAATGACGTCCTTGCGACGTCATTTGCCGCAATGCACGTCGGGAAAGTTTCCCGACGGAGCATGCGCTGTTCGCTCGGCGCGGGAGCGCGCCTAATTTAAATGATTCCCGCCCCCGGCGGGATCATTTACATTAGGCGCCCTTACGCCGGGCTATTTAGCATAGCGCCCGCGCAATTTACGGAGCTACTGCTCCGTGAATCGCGGGCATATCAAAATATTTGCGTGGGCGCAGAGCAAAAATCGTTGCCCTTTGCCCACGCAAATATTGCGCGGATCTACCTGAATCTGGCCCTATATTTTTAATAACCCAGAATTAACCACTTCCATACAGGGCATTTTCACCCCCTTCCTGCCCAGACCAATTTTTAGTTTTCAGTGCTGTCACAATTTGAATAACAATTGCGCGGTCGTGCGACGTGGCTCCCAAACAAAATCACAATAAGCATATTTGATCGGTTTGCGCAAAAGTTCTAGCTAGTAATGGCGGTGATCTGGATTTTTATTGTGACCGTGACATTGCGGCGGACATATCGGAAACTTTTGACACATTTTTGGGACCATTCACATTTACACAGCGATTAGTGCTATACAACTGCACTGATTACTGTGCAAATGTGACCTGCAGGGAAGGGGTTAACACTAGGGGGCGCTGAAGGGGTTAAATATGTTCCCTAAAGTGTGTTCTAACTGTAGGGGGAGGGGGACTCACAAGGGGAGGAGATCGATGTGTGTTCCTCTGTACTGGGAACACACATCAGTCTCCTCACCGCTGACAAGACATTGATCTGTGTGTTTACACACACAGATCCATGGTCCTGCCATGATTGCGAGCAATGCGGCGGGGGCGCGCACCGCCGGCTGTGTGTGCGTGCCCTCTAGCGGCCGGGAATGCAAGGACGTCATATGACGTCCACTCTGAAGGACAAAAGGTTCCCGCCAACGTCATTTTACTATGATTTGGTAGGGAAGTGGTTAAACGACACCTACAATTACACTATTTCTATAGTTCACTTCACATCTCGTTAAGGCAAAACACTACGCTTACATTTATGTCACAGATATAAAACTGGCTAAAAGACTGTGTTCAGAGTGTAGTGGTTAATGATTCTTACTGAATGGCCTAGGTTATTAGTGGTGTACCCCAAGGTTCAGTGTTGGGATTCTTACTTTTTAATATATTTATGAATGCCATTTCAGTCTTTGAAGATGACACCAAATAATACAGTGGAATAATATCCTTACAGGGTGGCTCAAACTTACAAGCCAACCTCAATGCACTGTTTAATTGGGCAACTATGTGGCAAATAAGGTTAATGTTGATAAATGATGGTGCAAATAGGTTGATGGTGTAAATATGACATATTATGTAATAAACTGACAGTTTTTAACATGCATTTGGATGTATCAATTATGTTTTAAATGTCAGTTTTGTAATAATAAAAATTGGAAATACTTTTTATTAACTTATGTGTATTCACTATTGGAGACATATGTAGCAATAGTGTGATTATGCTTCCTTTGGTAACAGATTGGCAAATATGAAACTCGCCACATATTTGTTAATTTAGGTTAATCAAAGGATAATACACCATATAAAATAGGCACCAAAAGTGAAAAGAATCAGTTTGCCGTGCATTAATGGTTCCCATGTATGCACATTTTTAACAACATAGTAGTGGTTAGCAAATCCTGATTATTTTCACACATCTAAAACTATCTGCACTTAAAAGCACTTTAAACACTTGGTATAATCTCCCTCTGACTTTACTGGATAGGATAAATATGTTCAAAATGATATTCCTGCCACGTTTCCTCTACATACTGAGTAATTCTCCAGTATATATTCCTAAGCGCAGATTCCAGGAAATCAACTCCATCCTTACTTATTTTATTTGGGGAGGCAGAGCAGTTAGGATTGTTAAAGATACATTGCAATTACCTATTCTAGAGGGAGGCCTTGCACTCCCTAATCTTCAAATGTATTATATTGCCTCTCATCTGGCGTTGCCCACTGGTGGTTTTACCCTGAAGTTAATAATCCCCCCACAGCTTTGGAAGCTGCTATTCTTACTTCATATGAGTCCCTACAGAATCCCTACATCGTCAATCCACAAGGGGTAGAGATAGCACAAGTATTTTATCCATGACACTGCGGATATTCCAACTCTCAAAATTGCTCCCATCAGGTGTGAACGCTGTATTTTCTCCTAATGCTCCTTTATGGAGCAACCAGTGTCTGCAGGAATTTTTTCAGAGGACAGATGGGGCGTTTTGGTTCAGACGGGGGGTGAAACTAATTTCCCACCTATTTTTTGAAAATATCTTTTGCTCCTTTGCAGAATTTCGCAGAGACTTCAGTCTTCCCCCCACAGCTTACGTTCGCTATCTTCGATTGCAACATACTGCTGGAGCACAATTTGGTCTCTGTAATATTTCTATACAAACCTCTCCCCTGGAACGACTGTTGACTGACCCTTCTCATTATAAACTGATCTCTACATATTATGCATCCTTCTGCATTTCACAACTGATAGGCTTAATTGAACAGAACTTAAATGACGCTCAGATATACCGTAAGTTACGGAGGAAATCAGGCAGGAAATTCTCCCTTTATAGGTCCCTGGGGTTATCTCCTCTAGGGATAAAGTTATACAGACCAAATTTGTATATAGATCATATTATACTCCATGCCTCTTTTTCTGTCTGAACAGGTTGCCCTCTGCCATCTGTTCCAGATGTTCCTTAGTTGATGCCACATTCTATCATATGTTGTGGAAATGTCCACCGGTCAAAACGTTTTGGTCAAAGGTCACAGTCTTTATTAGTTCTATTACCTCAATACCTAATATTTGTAATCCTTTAACCTCCCTGGCGGTCTTCCCGAGACTGACACGGGGTTAGATTTTCTTGCTACTATCGGTAACCCCGTGTCAGTCTCGGGCTTGCCTCGCTAGATCCACAGGCACTTTTTACTTACCTTGTCCCTGGATCCAGCGATGCCACCGCGCTGTGTGAGCGAGCGGGACCTCGCTCGATTCACATAGTGCCTCCGTGTGACGCCGATCTCCGTTCCCTGCGACGTTACGACGCACGGGGACGGAGAACGGCGCCAAATTCAAAAACGTAAACAAACACTATACACACAGTATACTGTAATCTTATAGATTACAGTACTGTATGTAAAAAAAACACACCCCCCCTGTCCCTAGTGGTCTGCCCAGTGTCCTGCATGTCATTTTATATAATAAAAACCTTTTTTTCTCCCTGCAAACTGTAGATTGTCCATAGCAACCAAAAGTGTCCCTTTATGTCAAAAATAGTTTTAGATCAGCTAAAAAACAGCGATAATAAATTATAATCACTTGCAGAATTGTGCGATAGCGATTTGTGGGGAAATTCGTCATAAAAAAATAAAAGTAATGACAGCGACAATTCTGCAACTGAGCAAATTTCAGTGATTTTGATTTGATTACATTATTGAATAATTTTTATTATAATTATATTATTATTTGTTATAATTATTTATAATTATTTATTATATTATAATTTATAATTTTGTTTTTAAAAAAATGTAATACACGGGATGCCTATTAGAATCTTGTTTGGTCAGATTTAAGTGAGTTATTTCTAAAAATTACAGACCTACAATATAAAACGCCAAATTTCCTTGCAAATAATGGTACCGCTTTTAGCATGTTTTTTCTGAAAGAATCATACCGCCAGGGAGGTTAAGGTGCCTCTTTGGTTATATTGCTGATGAATCCCTTTGCAAAAACTCACAACTTTTTCTACACCTAGCTATGTTCTATGCTAGAAAATCCATAATTCTGCAATGGAAGTCCACAACCCAGGGCCCACCCCCTGTACAAATGTGGGATCTATGGGTAGGTTTGGACCTCACTATACCCTCTGATACTTAAGTCAGTGGCTAGAGATAAGGATTCACCATGTATCCCTTTTCACTTCCTTTTGATTAAATATGTGCCAGTATATACATTTTTTTGATACTTTGGTCTCTTTATTTGTGTTTGAGTAAAAGATGTATGATTATTACATCTATATTGATCCATGAATGATGATTGGACCAGTTGTATATCACATATAGTGATATTTGAGCACTGTTCGCTCTACTTTTTCTGTTTTTGCTCTTTGTACTTTTTATTTTGGTGTACAATGAAGTTACCCCTCTAATAAAAAAAAAACGAATCTGAAAATGGTATAAAAATAAAATGAGATTATAAAGTAAGTAGATATGTTATGATATCCTCTGGCTGCTGATGTGGGGTTTTCCAGGGTGCAGAATTGAAATAGCAGTTGTTCTTTACCAGAGCTCCTGATGGCAGAGATGGGCTGGAAAAACTAGTGTTCAGTAGAACTCTTCGCTGCAACTGGCACTAGGTCATGATCCCAGTGTATAGGAGATTAAATAGGGCTACAGTGGGGTAGACAGGAGACAAAAATCGGTTGGGCTCAAGTAGGGATCTTTGAAGATGTCAAGTAGAGAGAAGTCAGATTGTCAGAGTCAGCAAAGGCAGTAAACTAGGCTAGAGACGAGACAGTAGTGAAATTCAGTCAGCTATCTGGGGTCGCAATGAAGAGGGCAGAAGACAACAGATAAGAGGCTTCAGTGTCATAGTTTTTGCTCTTAGGTAGATCGTTTGAAAACACAGCACCAGCCACTTCAAAAGCTTGAGCCTAAATACCCTTTTGTTCAGAAGACATACCTAGTGTCGTTTCTGGGAACTCTGGATATCCTGTAAGTACCATTGGAAGTACTGGCATGGATTCTGAAAGTGCCACTGGTAGTACTGACAGGAATTCTGGAAGTGTCAAAACAATACATAGTCACTGCTGTCAGAAAACTATTAGTTGTTCCATTTAATATTGGTCTGCTTGCATTTACATTTAAATATGTAGAATAGTGAAATGTGATATTTAATCATGTGTCAGCTGTATATGGATTATATTATAACACAAGCTAAGTGTAGAACAACTAATTACTCAAAAACAGACATTGCAGCCAAAAGAAAACACACCACTAAATTCCAGGGAAAAATTATAGTCATTATGGCACTTGGCACTGGTAATTAAGATTGCCAAAGGTCCCAGAAATTGAGGTTTTAAACAAGCTAAAGAATTTAGCTATGAGTTGATCTATACAATTGTAGCCTTTATCAACAAAGGAACAGCCTTGCCTCTTAAAATTCCAATTCTTAAACCAGAAAAAGAGCATAAGAAGAAAAGAGAAGGCTACATGCAGCCCAAAAGCACCAGTTTGGTATGCCTGTTCTAAAATGTAATGCAATGCACCTTGACCTGTCATCTTTACTGTGTTGAAATTAGCTATTGATTTGAAAGTTAACCATTCCACTTGTGTAGATGGCAGATAATTCATTTTTTTTTAAGTATTAACACAGGGGTGGATTCAGGTAGGGGCGCGCACTACTACGGAGGCGCAGCGTACCGTTTTTACGCTACGCCTCCGTAAATTACCTGCGCTATGCTTCATTCACGAAGCAGTAGCTCCGTAATTTGCGTGTGCGCTCCGGAAAACTGCCCGGAATAAGCATGCGTAATTTAAATGATCCCGTAGGGGGCGTGGATCATTTAAATTAGGTGCGTTCCCGCGCCGAACGTAGTGCGCGTGCTCCGTCGGGAAACTTTCCCGACGTGCATTGTGGTAAATGACGTCGCAAGGACGTCATTTGCTTCAACGTGAACGTAAATGTCGTCCAGCGCCATTCACGATTCACTTACGCAAACGACCTTAATTTTTAAAAATCGTGACGCGGGAACGACGGGTATACTTAGCATTGGCTGCCCCTGCTAATAGCATGGTAATAGCATGGGCAGCCTTACGCAGAAACCGACGAACGCAAACAACGTAAAATGCGAACGCAGGGCGCGCGTACGGTTGTGAATCGGCGTGAGTATGCAATTTGCATACTCTACGCTGACCACTACGGGAACGCCACCTAGCGGCCATCGTAAGAATGCAGCCTGCGATACGACGGCATAAGAGCCTTATGCCAGTCATATCTTAGGCTGCAGTCGGCGTATCGAGCTTTCTGAATACAGAAAAGTCGATACGCCGGCGCAACTAAGCAATTGCGCTGTGTATCTATGGATACGCAGACGCAATTGCTTACTGAATCTACCCCACAGTGTTTGACCCAGTTATTTATTATTCACAGGTCTCACTATACTTCTCAAATTATATACAGTACCTGGGTTAAAGCAGCTACACCGAATTTTCCAAGATGTACCACCGAAACGGGTACACTTACCGTATATACTTGAGTATAAGACAAGTTTTTCAGCCCTTTTTTTAGGGCTGAAAATACCCCTCTCGGCTTATACTCGAGTCGATGTACCTTGGGCGTCCAATTTTTAAAACTTATAGGCGTTTGACACTGTGTTCAGTGTTTCGCCTATCACGGACGTTCTTTCATTCTCGGAATCAGTTTCCCAGCAGACACTGTGTTCAGTGTTCTGCCTATCACGGACCTTCTCTTGTCTGAGGATGAAAGAACGTCCGCGATAGGCAGAACACTGAACACAGTTTCAAACGCCTATCACAGAACGGGACAGGACCAGGGGGAAGCCGCAAATTTAAAAAAATGGATGCCTGCAGTGCCGCCTGTCAAGAATTTCAGGTATGTTGTAATGGGCAAAGTGAGGTTGTAATGGGCACAGTGAGGCATTGAAATGGGCACAGTGAGGCATTGAAATGGGCACAGTGAGGCATGCAAATGGGCATAGTGAGGCGTGCAAATGGGCACAGTGAGGCGTGCAAATGGGCATTGTTGACCCTCTTTTCCGCTTACAGTGGCTGCTGCATTTTCACCCTAGGCTTATACTTGACTCAATAAGTTTTCCCATTTTTTGTGGTAAAATTAGGTGCCTGGGCTTATACTCAGGTCGGCTTATACTCGAGTATATACGGTATACATATGTTGTGGCGTTGCTGCATCATTATTGGAAGCATATATTTGATAAACTATGCTCTAATCATGTTCATTCTGATCCAAAAATAGTTTGTTAGGCATTATATTGGAAAATATTCTTCCACCTGAAATAGCCCGCAAACTCATACTGCATAACTGGATATCAAATTTCCCACCAACAATTGCTTTATGGTCTGATGCGATTTATCTTAATTTAAGAAGATGTGTTATGTTGAGCCTATTGATAGGTCTACTAGACCAGTGTTTCTCAACTCCAGTCCTCGAGGCGCCCCAACAGGTCATGTTTTCAGGATTTCCCTCAGAGTAAACAGCTGTGGTAGTTACTAAGGCAGTAAAACTGATCAAATCACCTGTGCAAAATAATGGAAAGCCTGAAAACATGACCTGTTGGGGCGCCTCGAGGACTGGAGTTGAGAAACACTGTACTAGACATTAGTTTAATGATAGTTCCCTGGTATGGGAAAGTAGCACATATACTGTACACCGTTAAAGGGGTTGTAAACCTATGTGTTTTTTCAACTTAAGGCATCATATGCCTTCAGGTGAAAAAACACTTTGCAGTGTCCGGCCCCCCATTTTACTTACCTGAGCCCCGAATTTCCGTGGGTGCGTCCCCGCCGTCCTTCTCTCCATGGAGTTCCGGCTTTGATTGGATAGATTGATAGCAGCACAGCCATTGGCTCCCGCTGCTGTCAATCAAATCCAATGATGCAAGCGCTGGGGGACGGGGCTGAGTCATACACTCGGCGTATGACTCAGGAACGCGCCCGTTGGGAGAGAGCTTCCCAGAGGGCGTTATTTAATGCTGGGAGGAGCCGCGAGAGCTGCCGTAGGACCCCAGAACAGGTGGATCTGGGCCACTCTGCAAAACAGCCTGCACAGTGGAGGTACGTATGACATGTTTGTTATTTAAAAAAAAACGTGAACCTTTGGTATCAATTTACAGTGTAATTGTTATATTGAACATAACGTCTTCTGCTATATTACTGTTAATTTACTTATGAAAATTTTAATTATTAAACCTATTGTTATGTTAAAAGGTCTTAAGCAACACTGAGTGTATAATTTTAAAGTGCATGGTCTACCTGGAATCTACTGTAAATGTAACTTTTTATGTTTAGTGGGCATGTTTTGTATGTATCAGTCTTGTTGAAAACGTAAACATGTTCTCAATAAAAAGTATCTGATTTATAAATTATTAAGCCACTTAACAGTTTGCAAATGGTATTTAGTAAAAGTTATATTGAAAAATCAAAACACTGTTGTACACAGTCTTAGAATGTAAAAATGAAAAAAAAAAGGCTTGCATCTGTCAGCTGAAATTCAGCCCAAAGGAAGCAACAATAGAGGAGCTATTTGTTTCTACAACTGCATGTAACAAAGCTATAAAGCTGGTAAAATGACTCGGCTGGTGTGGAGATAATGTGACTAGTGCAGTGATAATGAGTCTACCTAAGAAGTTGGAAGAAGTGAGAAGGGTTACATGACTTTTATTTTCACTTTCTTTGCAAGGAAACTAAAAAGGTCAGGCATGAGCTGCTGAAAGCTCACAACCTTGTGTGTACGAATATATTGTAGTTTATTGAGCTGTGGCCATTAGAACAGATATATATATATATATATATATATATATATATATATATATATATATATATATATATATATATATATATATATATATATATATATTGCTGTTAGCTGTATAATGAATCATTAATGAAATTGAATTCTGTATATAGCACAACACAGAAGAAAAAAGAAGAATTAATAGTTATTGCTTTTTTTTTTTTTTTTTTTTTTATGTATTGACCTCCCACTTAACTAAAACCTCTTTATGTAAAAATGCTAGTTGCTTATCTGTCATGGTGATTTAATCGTTTCACTCATATTTTCTATGCATTTGGTTAATTTAAAGAGGAAGTAAACTCCGGGGTGTTTTCCCCCTTTTTTTTTCATCGCATACTAGCACATTATGTGACACTTTCTTGCAAACTAAGCTTGTGTTGTCCACACTGCAGGCCGCATCCATCTTTGCCCATCTTCTTTACAGGGCCACGGACTCCGGCTGTGTGACTGGCCGAAGCCACGTGTCACTACCACACATGAGCGCGGAGCGGCCGATTACGGCACATGCTCCTGAAGAAACGGCAAGGGCAGCCGTTCAGTCAGAGCGCATGCACCGATGACATCATCGGCGCAGTAAACTGTAAATATCTCCTTAGCGGCACACACTTAGGAGATATTTACAGTACCTATAGGTAAGTCTTATTCTAGGCTTACCTATAAGTACAAATCACAAAGGAAGATATACAACCTCTTTAAGATGTAGAATTAACTTCATTTTTGTTAATACAAAAGCATTCTTTAGCTAGTTTCCCTGTGTAGGTTGTTGATTTGTTTATGATAGGTAACCTTTGCCTTGACAATATACAGTAATTCTGTAATCAGGCTGGCTTCTGCACATCCTTAAAAATAGGTCTGTACAGTGTAAAACTTCCATGGGTCCATTATTGGATGTGGTGTAACACTAGCATTTGCAAACTGGTATTAAAAGGGTTAGTACTTTTATCAGAATGCCATTAGACCAATTTAAAGCTATAGCTATATCAAGACTAATGTTGCAAAAGTATAGCATTGCTTGAAGTAACTTTGTAATTTATTCACATATGGCAGCAAAACCACATTTTCAGCTGCCAGTAGTCTAATGACAACCTCTCATGGCTTATGCCTAAAGCAGAGTTCAATTCAAAAGTGGAACTTTTGCTTATCTGTCTCATCCCCCCTCCGGTGCCACATTTGGCACCTTTCAGGGGGGAGTGGGGTAACGAGGACCTTTGCCACCAGACCAATTAGAAAGTGCAGCGAGCTTCGCGCATGCACAGTAGGGAAAAGGCTGTGAAGCCGAAAGGCTCCATTGCTGGGTTCCCTTACCATGTTTGCGACAGCTGCACCCGACATCCAATTAGAAGATCGGCTGGGGTGCCAACATCATGGGCTCCCTGGACAGGTAAGTGACCTTATATTAAAAGACAGCAGCTGAAGTATTTGTAGCTGCTGACTTTTAGTTTTTTTTTGTGGGGGGGAGGGGGCTTGACGTCCTCTTTAAGTAATCATGTTCAATTGACAATGTTATCACAGAAGCTGTTGTAATTTTGTTTGCAGAATGAAAACAGTTTTCTGTTCAAAAAGCAAGTACATATGTCCAATACACAACTACTTTCCCAAGAAACTTTTTGTTTTGCAAAATTAATAATATTCTCTGTGGCAGATTTTCAAAATATGATTTCATACAATTGTGTCTGCTATTGTCTTGAGTTTTGGAAAAACTGAATTTAACAAAGACAGACGATAACAGAAGAAACTCAAACTAACAAGGACAGAAAAATAGGTAAAAGTCCCAAATGCACATTTCTACAAGAGGGTCAGAATCTGCAGTGTGGGAAAAGGATACCTTATAGGTCCTCTGTTGGCTTCTTTAACTTCTTCCAGGTTAGAAACCTTATATACCAAGAAAGCATAAGGGCAAAGGCCTGTAATCATAGGCATGTGTTCAACCATACCGTATAGGTTAAGTCATTATTAACTAGTAAGGCATGCAACAAAAGTTTTTCCCCTAGTGTGGGGAAACAAAGAGGCTAAATTAATGACAAACTGTGTGGACTGCTCACAGGAATGAAAATTGATTTAATTAAATACAAAATTGTGAATGGCCATCTATTGGGTTATTAAATGGAGAAATACAACTCCCAGACAAGGAACACACAGAATTAATTAACACTGCATGATATCATGCTACATAGAACAAACACATGACTGAACAAAAAACATTAAACAAAATCATCCGGACACCAAAGTATGTTGACCCACGTACTGCCATGGCAAATTGCTGTATATCGGTAACAAAGTGGATTACCTATTGTAGTGCTTCAATGTGTCAGCCCCCTTGGAGGCTCGAGATGGGGGAGACGGTGGCTAGCAGGACTAGTATGGTGGATACTGGGGTGCTATACTGCTGAATACTCAATGGAACCTATCCGATCATAACATCCCAAGGGGAAAGGGAAACAATTGTTCATCCTGTGTGCAAACTGAATAGGAATAAAAATGGGAAGAACATCACTAGTGGGTCGGATACTGGGCCATATATGCCTTAGTGGCGGGATCAAAAGTCTAGTGGCTGTGCAGTGTTCACGATCCAAAAACCTTCCATAGTAGAAGCATACCGGGGCTTCCACAGAAGTTATCACAGGATAGCATCTGCTAGGAGGAGTATAGCTCAAAAAATCCCCCACATGAATCAGTGGGTGCTGTGGGATCATACACTTATGGACAGTACTGTCATGAATTAGGAGGGGAGGGAGGCTAAGACTGGATAAGTGTGAGTCAATGGGCATCATAGAATGTGCAAAAAGTCTCAGTCCACAGCCATGGTATTTTACCTCTGTCAGGACACGGCTCCAGTCCATCTCCACAGATCCCCACGCTCACCACTTCACTGAATATGGAATCCACAGGTTCTGCTGTCCATATGCACTGTACAGGTGATCCAGCATGGCCGGTATCTGTAATGGCTCTCACAGATTCACTCAGTCAGAGCGTGATTCGAGCGTCCTCCCCTTACAGCTCGCCAACACTGGCGGGGATGCTGCAGGTGGCATCTTGGGCGTTGATGACGTCAATTAATTTCACTGTACGATTGTGTAGCTTTATCTGGAAATCTGATCCCTGTCCATTTCTTCCTTCATGACAGTTGCTACCAATCTGCCCAGTTATGACTGCTGTCACAGCCTAGAGTGAGCAGGAGCACCATCCCTTTCATTATGTGACAGTGCTCAAACCTAGCGACTGGTTGCTAGACCTAAGAATTTCATCATTGGTGGAGTTCACATGTTCCTTCTAAGTATAATAAGGTATTTTGGGATGGAGAAAAGAGTGTCTGGGGATCAGGTGGGTTGGGACAGCTTTCCAAAGTGACAGTGTATTTTTAGTCACTGTTCCATTAGGATAGGGGGTCGCCTTATACACCAGCAAATACGGTAATTTGCAACTGCTCTGATCTGTAAAGTATGTAATGGTATGCTACATACAGTCTTAGTTACAATGTAGGTAAGTAACCAAGCACTATATGATATTAAGATAGGGTTAGGGTATAAGTACAAGGGCCACCTTGCCCCCCTGTCACATCAGATCTCTCTTTTAAATCAGAAATTCCCCATCACAAGTCCCCCCTCTCAAATAAGAGTCTCTCCCTTTCAGATCAGAAGTTCCCCTCTTCACATCAAAAGCCCCCTCCCCTCTTCATATCAGAGCTCCCTTTCAAATCAGAAGCCTCCATCACATCAGAGTCCCCCCTTTCATGTCAAAGTCACCCTTTCACATCAGAAGCCCCCCCCTTTCACATCAGGAGCTCCCTTTCACATTAGAGCCACACCCCACAATAGATTCCTCCTTTCACATCAGAAGCCCCCATAATATCAGAGCTGCTTTGGGCCAAGAAAAATTGTGTCGTCATTCATATGTGTCTCTCATACCATAGTTTGGAGAGCCTGATCTAGAAAATGAAAGCTAGGATTTAGTTGGTTTATTTTCCCCAACACCCCTAACCAACCTTACATTTATTTCTTGTTTACTCACACCAGTTTAAAAATTCTTACTTGACCTAATGCTTCATGTAACTAGCAAAAGCTGTTTTTTTTGTGAAGAGAATGGGTTCATGCACCCAAAACTGCTTGGAGATGCATGAAGACATTCTCAATATAAGTACTAGGTACATGTTTAAAAAATGAGCAGCGTATACAGTTGGTAGTTTAATAAAAACAAATATTGTAAAATATAGATTTAGCATTTAATAACAGACCACTAAAAATGAAGCCAGGAATTTGTTGAGCTTTAAATATCATATGAAAATAATTATAATATAGAATTGCTATCTGTGGGATAATTACAATAGATGGGGACTGTGAGTGGTAAAAACCATTATTAGGTCCATTAATCATACCGTGTACACCAAATATGTCCCCTTAGGTCATTCCTCTGAAGTTAATATTAAATTGTTTTTGCAACTCACTAAGTCACCTTATTGTTCTTCCTCCCTTAGTGCAGCAATACAATTTTCCTTCATATCTATTTCTCTGTGAATGCATATTCCATATCTAAATTTTTATAAGCACATCAGAGTACAGAGACAATGGGGGGGTACTAAAACTGTAGCACACAGAATCTGGTATAGCTGGGCATAGTAACCAATCAACTGCTAACTTTGGCTTGGTCAATTAAGCTTTTAAAACAAAACCTGGAAGCTTATTGGTTACTATACATAGGTGCACTACATTCTTTATGCTCCAGTTTTAGTTAATCTCCCCCAGTATGCTTCTGCATGGTAGGAGGGGAGTCGTGGTGATTTGTAAGAAGTCTAGTTCAGCAGGGAGGATATTCGCATTTTAGCTTTTTTTATTTATTTGAGCCAATGATCTCAATGAACAAAAAGAGGCCCAAAAGCAATGTGTTTAAAGGGGTTGTAAAGCTTTGTGTTTTTTCACCTTAATGCATCCTATACATTAAGGTGAAAAAACACCTTGCACTCCTGGGCCCCTCAGCCCCTCAGTTTTAATTACCTGAGCTGCAAAACTCCGGGGAGAGCGCTCCCCAGAGGGGGGTTAGCTCTTGCGGGGAGGAGCTGAGACAGCTGCTGAGGGACCCCAGAAGACGAGGATTGGGGTCACTCTCTGCAAAACGAACTGCACAGTAGAGGTAATTATGGTATGTTTGTTATTTTTTTTTTTTAAATAACCCTTACAACCCCTTTAACCACTTGCCGACCAGCCGCCGTCATTATACTGTTTCAGGTTGGCACGTTCCTGCGAACTATCTTTGCTGTACATCAGCCCTTTAAGTGGGGATAACAGGCAGGCCCGCTGCACTGTGGGGGTGCTGATTCGCATGGCCGGTGGTCACGATGACTGCTGACCACGCGCAATCGTGGGCATGATAATGCATCCTATACATTAAGGTGAAAAAACTCCTTGCACTCTCGGGCCCCTCAGCCCCCCGTGTTACTTACCTAAGCCACGAAACTCCATGGGCGTGATCCCGTGATGCTTTCCCCCAGCTTGAGGCGGCTCTTCATTGGAGATTGATAGCAGCGCAGCCATTGGTTCCTGCTGCTATCAATCAAATCAATCACGCGGCTCGCCGGTGGGCGGGCCGAGTGATACACTTGGCAACTATGGCCGCCACTGTATCACACAGGAGCACGCCCACAAGCTAACCCCCTTGGGAGAGCGCTTCCCAGAGGGGGGTTAGCTCTTCCGGGGAGGAGCCGAGACAGCTGCCGAGGGACCCCAGAAGATGAGGATTGGGGTCACTCTCTGCAAAACGAACTGCACAGTGGAGGTAAGTATGGTATGTTTGTTATTTTTTTTTTAAATAACCCTTACAACCCCTTTAACCGATTGCCGACCAGCCGCCGTCATTATACTGTGGCAGGTTGGCACGTTCCTGCGAACCATCTTAGCTGTACATCACCCCATTAAACACACACATCCCTGTTCTGTGAGGAGCTAGCTAGTAGGGATGAGCTTTGTGTTCGAGTCGAACTCATGTTCGACTCAAACATCGTATGTTCGAGTGGCGTGTCATGGCCCATAATTCACTGCGGTATCGCAGTGCATTGCTGGCTGATGATTGGCCAAGCATGCACTATGACCCGCATGCTTGGCCAATCACAGCTTGCAAAAAACGGAGAGCCATAATTAGCCAATGCCAGGGTGGCTTTGGCCAATTATGGCTCAGGGGTTTTAGTACATGCCCCACACTATAAAAGGCCGCCTGCAAGTCGGCCTTGTGTAGTGTGTTGCAGTGGTTAAGACAGAGAGAGAGTGTTATTTATTGCAGGTAGATAGAGCAGGCAGGCAGGCAGGCTAGTCAGTTAGGCCCCTGTACACACGGTCGGACAAAATCGATGAAAACGGACTGAAGTTCAGTTTCATCGGTCCAAACCGACCGTGTGTGCGCCCCATCGGTCCGTTATACTTCAGTCGCAAAATTTTGAACTTGCTTTAAAATTGAACCGATGGATGCCTAACCAATCGGTCAAAACCGATGGTTAGTACGCAAAAGCATCAGTTCCAAACCCGGGCATGCTCAGAATCAAGTCGACGCATGCTTGGAAGCATTGAACTTCATTTTTCTCAGCACGTCGTTGTGTTTTACGTCACCGCGTTGGACTCGATCGGTTTTTGAACTGATGGTGTGTAGGCACATCAGACCATCAGTCAGCTTCAACGGTTAACCGATAAAACTGAACGTCAGTCTGTTTTCATCAGTTTGGACTGATCGTGTGTACAGGGCCTTAGAGTTACAGTGTGTAGAGGATATATATATGCATCCCAGGTGTTGTGTATATATATTTATACACTGTATTGAGTTTAGCTAGATCCGCTCTTCCTAATTTACTGACAGGCAGGCAGGTAATTGTGCTAGCTGCAGTATTCTCACGTGGTATACTGTCTGTGTCCTCTGCAGTGTGCACCTAAAGCTACGTGGTGTGTGTACTGTCTGTGTCCTCTGCACATTGTGCACCTAACGTAAAGCTGGTGTTTCTCATTTACTCTAAGGCCCCATACACACGGGAGGATTTATCCGCGGATACGGTCCAGCGGACCGTTTCCACGGATAAATCCTCTCGAGGATTTGCGCGGATTTCCATCCGATGGAGTGTACTCACCATCGAATCGAAATCCGCGCCGAAATCCTCTGGCGATGACGTGTCGCGCCGTCGCCGCGATTATGACGCGGCGACGTGCGCGACGCTGTCATATAAGGAATTCCACGCATGCGTCGAATCATTACGACGCATGCGGGGGATCCCTTCGGACGGATGGATCCGGTGAGTCTGTACAGACCAGCGGATCCATCCGTTGGGATGGATTCCAGCGGATAGATTTGATAGCATGTCATCAAATATTTATCCGCTGGAAATCCATCCCAGGGGATAAATATCCGCGGAAACAGATCCGCTGGAGTGTACACACCATAGGATCTATCCGCTGAAACCCATTCGCTGGGATTGTTCAGCGGATGGATTCTATCGTGTGTATGGGGCCTAAGGCCCCATACACACGAGAGAATTTATCCGCGTATACGGTCCAGCGGACCGTTTCCACGGATAAATCCTCTCAAAGATTTCCGCAGATTTCTATGCGATGGAGTGTACTCACCATCGCATTGAAATCCGCGCGGAAATCCTCTGGCGATGACGTGTCGCGCCGTTGCCGCGATTATGACGCGGCGACGGGCGCGACGCTGTCATATAAGGAATTCCACGCATGCGTCAAATCATTACGACGCGTGCGGGGAATCCCTTTGGACGGATGGATCCGGTGAGTCTGTACAGACGAGCGGATCCATCCGTTGGGATGGACTTCAGCAGATGGATTTGTTGAGCATGTCAGCAAATATTCATCTGCTGGAAATCCATCCCAGGGGAGATTTATCCGCGGATAAAGATCCGCTGGCGTGTACACACCATAGGATCTATCCGCTGAAACCCATTTGCTGGGATTTATCTGCGGATGGATTCTATGGTGTGTATGGGGCCTTAGAGTCAGGGATCTGCTCATATCCATACTACAGGCAGAGGATATTGCTGCAAGTACTTTCATGTGGTGTACTGTCTGTGTCCTCTGCAGTGTGCACCTAAAGCTACGTGGTGTGTGTACTGTCTGTGTCCTCTGCAGTGTTCACCTAAAGCTACGTGGTGTGTGTACTGTCTGTGTCTGTGCTATTTTTCTCAATGATTTTCATCCATATTGCAGGGACCAGACATTACATTAAAGCCGCAAGCCGTTTTAAATGACTTTTTTCTTATAGTAATGTCATTTTGTGCAGGGACAGTTCTAAACATGTGCCACTTCACAGGCATACTATAGACACCCAGCAGGTACGATATTTAAAGGAATTTTTAAAAAAAAAATTCGCTTTAACCACTTCCCCACTGAGCCATAGTAAACTGACGTCGGTGGGGACCTTTCGTCTTTGAGACTGGATGTCATATGACGTCCTGTCTTTTCCGGCCGCTAGGGGGCACGCGTTCCTCGGGTCTCGGGTCCCGGTGCGCATGTCCCCGGCGGCCGCGATGTCCGCCGGGCACCCGCGATTACCTGCCATCACGGCAGGACCATGGATCTGTGTGTGTAAACACACAGATCTATGTCCTGTCAGCGGTGAGGAGACCGATGTGTGTTCCCAGTACAGAGGAACACACATCGATCTCCTCCCCTTGTGAGTCCCCCTCCCCTAACAGTTAGAACACACTTTAGGGAACATATTTAACCCCTTCAGCGCCCCCTAGTGTTAACTCCTTCTCTGCCAGTCACATTTATACAGTAATCAGTGCATTTTATAGCACTAATCGCTGTGTAAATGTGAATGGCCCCAAAAATGTGTCAAAAGTGTCTGATATGTCCGCCGCAATGTCACGGTCACAATAAAAAAAAACGCAGATCGCCGCCATTGCTAGTAAAAAAAAAATGCCATAATTCTATTTCCTATTTTGTAGACGCTAGAACTTTTGCGCAAACCGATCAAATACTCTTATTGCATTTTTTTTTTTTTACCAAAAATATGTAGAATACGTATCGGTCTAAACTGAGGAAAAAAAACGTTTTTTTTTTTTAAATTATGATATTTATTAAATCAAAAAGTTAAAGATATTGTGTTTTTTTTCAAAATTGTCGCTCTTTTTCTTTTGTTTATAGCGCAAAAAATAAAAACCGCAGAGGTGATCAAATACCACCAAAAGAAAACTCTATTTGTGGGGGAAAAAAGGGTGACAATTTTGTTTGGGAGCCACGTCGCACGACCGCGCAATTGTCATTCAAAGTGCGACAGCGCTGAAAACTAAAAATTGGTCTGGGCAGGAAGGGGGTGAAAATGCCCTGTATGGAAGTGGTTAAGCATCATTAAAATCACTGCTCCAGAAAAAACTACAGTTTTTAAAACTTTTTTTTTCCATTGATACATGTTCCCTGGGGGGGCAAGACCCGGGTTCTCAAACCCGTTTTACGACAATTACTTGCATATTAGGCTTTAAAATGAGCACTTTTGAATTCGAAAGTTCGAGTCCCATAGACTTCAATGGGGTTCTAAATGTTCGCATGAAGGTTCTGGTGAGAACCGAACAGGGGGGGGGGGGGTGTTCGACTCATCCCTACTAGCTAGGAACAACAATATGTCATCTCCTATAGTCACCCCCCCCCCACAGTTAGAACACACACAAGGGAACACAGTTAACTCATTGATCTTCCCTGCCAGTGACATTTACACTATAATCAGTGCATTTTTATAGCACTGATCACTGTATAATTGTCAATAATCTCAAAAATATGTCAGGTGTCCAATCTGTCCACCATAATGTCACAGTTCCGATAAAAATCGATGATCACCGCCATTACTAGTAAACAAAATAAAAATGCCATAAATCTTTCCCCTATTTTGTACACGCTATAACTTTCGCGCAAACCAACCAATATACACTCATTGCGATTTTTATTACCAAAAATATGTAGAAGAATACATATTGGCCTAAACTAAAGAAAAAAAATTGGTTTAAAAAAAAAATTGGAAATATTTATTAGAGCAAAAAGTGCAAAATATTGTTTGTTTTTATTAGAAATTTACATTTTTCTTGTTTATAGCGCAAAAAAATTTAACCGCAGAGATGATCAAATACCACCAAAAGAAAGCTCTATTTTTGGGGAAAAAAGGACATAAATTTTGTTTGGGTACAGTGTTGCACGGCCACTCAATTGTCAGTTAAAGCGAATCAGTGCCGTATTGCAAAAAATGGCCTGGTCATTGAGCAGCCAAACCTTTCAGGGCTGAAGTGGTTAATATGTGTGTTACTCTGAACACTGTGACATTGATTTACTGTGTACAGCAAAATGGGTGATTTGCCTTACACATAAAACACAATGGCCTGGATTCACAAAGCACTTGTGCCGACGTATCTCAAGATACGCCACGTAAGTGCAAATGTGCGCTATCGTATCTCTGCGCCAGACCCACAAACGAAGATGCGCCTAAAAACAGGCTTCATCCCGCCGACGTAACTTGCCTACTCCGGCGTAGCGTGGGTGCACATTTAGGCTGGACGCATGAGGCGCTCCCATTGATTTTCTATTCAAATATGCAAATCAGGGAAATACTGCGATTCACAAATGTACGTGCGCCCAACGCAGGCTACGCGATGTGCATGTAAGTTGTATGTCCGGCATAAAGTTAAGCCCTATAAAGCAGGTGTAACCCCGCAGCAGACATGCAAAGGTCTGCACCAGGGAACTCAAGCCGGCGTATTTTATGTTGTTTACATTGGACGTGTGTCTGGCTGGGCATAGGTTACGTTCACGCTGTAGGCAGTGATCCAGCGTATTTTAGGCAGTTGTTCCGACGTGGTTATGAGCATGCGCATAGGGATGCGTCCTCGTCTCGGCGCATGCGCAGTTGGTGATACATATCTGTCTGGCGCTCTGCCCATCATTTGCATGGGGTCACGCCTTATTTGCATGGCTCACGCCCACTTCCACCTACGCCGACTTACACCTTCGAAACCCAGTGCAGTTTTGGGAGCACTGGCTTTGTGAATTTCATGCTTGCCTCTCTGCGCTGCGGCGACGTAGCGTATATTATTTGCGCTATGGCGGCGTAATATGCGCCCGCTCTCTGTGAATCTGGGCCTTACAATTCAACACTGCCATTCATGTGTGGCAAGTTATCCTTGCTATCTCTGAGAGAACAGTTGAGCATGTTGCTTCTCTTTCCTTGTCCAATTAGCAGGTGTATGGCAGTGTTGAATTGTAAGGCCTAGATTCACAGAGAGCAGGCGCAAATAATATACGATACGCCGACGCATGCGTCCAGCCTAAAAGTTACATCAGCGGGTTGAAGCCTGTTTTTAGGCGTGTCTTAGTTTGTGGGTGCGGCGCACAGATACGACGGCGCACATTTGCACTTACGCGGCGTATCTTGAGATACGTCGGCGCAAGTGCTTTGTGAATCCGGGCCTAAGTCTGTTAACTTTCTGCACATTTTCACTGGCAAGTTGTAAACTTGAAATGTGTAAAGTTGAAATTCCAACCACAGTGACCCCTGTGGTGGGAGGACTATTGCACAACATAACTGAACCAGAACTTGCAGAAAACTTACAGAATGTTTGCAAAGAAAGTTGATCTGGAGTCATGTTCAAACTTCCAGCACAATTGCTTGCTATCTGGACTCATCTCAGCTTTATTAGCTGCCCTTCACTTTCCTGGTCTGTGTTACTGTGCAAGGACTGACAGTCTGATCCCAAGACATATTTTGTTACTTCTGCCAGATGTAAAAATACATTTCATTAATTTTAAAGGTATACAGTACACTATTGCATTAAATAATATTTTTATATTTTTTTTTATGGGGTTCTGCTTTAACTTGCTATTCCAACATCTATCATCTTTTAGAAAACAAAATTAGAAGAAATAGATTTTCCTTCTGGCAGCTTGAAATATTAATGTGATGCAACTTAATGCTGCTGGGACCGAGCAGGAGAATAGAAGTCAATGGAGTGTAGTGATTCATTCAATTGTTTTGAGACAGCCATCAAAATTATTTAGAGGTGCTCATCTATAACAAAGTCAAAATCTATTTCTCACTTAAGACAAAATGCAATATCAAACTATTACCATTAGATTATAAACTTTATAGATTAATAAACATTTTCACCCAATTTGGCACCATTTAGTATCATTTTTCCTGTGCTCTGCTATAACAGATATCTATAATTATGTATGTCTGAATAAAGTAACAAAAAGGTAACTCGTGCTACTGTAACAATATATGAGCAAAATAGTAACAAGATTAGGTCTTTGTAAGAATTGTGCTATTTTATTAGTATTCTGTTGTTTTGTGGATTTCTCCATTTTTTTTGTAACTTTAAGAATATAAGTAAGCCTCTAGGGCCAGATTCACGTACAGCGGGCGCAAGTTTACGTAACCGGTTTACGTTACACCGCCGCAATTTTTCCGATTTAGTGCCCGATCCACAAAGCACTTACCTGGAAATTTACGGCGGTGTATCGTAAACAGGTCCGGCGCAAGGCGGTCCAATTCAAATGGGGCGGGTACCATTTAAATTAGGCGTGCTCTCGCGCCGGACGTACTGCGCATGCTCCCGTCGCAAATTTTCCGACGTGCTTTGCGCGAAATTACGACGCGCCAACGTTTTGTGAATCGCAACGTGAAAAAAGCGACGTGGGAAAGACAGGCATACTTTAACATGGTGGAGTACTTTTACACCATGTTAAAGGTGCCCTATCTTTGCAACGGAAATCTAACACTTGCGACGACGTAACGACGGGAAAAATCTTCCTGGATCGCCGTAACTCCTAGTTTGCATACCCGACGCTGGTTTACGACGCGAACTCCCCCCAGCGGCGGCCGCGGTATTGCATCCTAAGATCCGACAGTGTAAGTCCATTACACCTGTCGGATCTTCTGCCTATCTATGCGTAACTGATTCTATGAATCAGTCGCATAGTTAGAAACAGAGATACGACGGCGTATCAGGAGATACGCCGTCGTATCTGGAGATACGCCGTCGTATCTCTTTTGTGAATCTGGCCCTTAGATCTTTAGTTTAGGAAGTACTTAAAGGGGTTGTAAAGGTTTGTTTTTTATTTTCTTAATAGGTTCCTTTAAGCTAGAGCATTGTTGGTTCACTTACCTTTTCCTTCGATTTCCCTTCTAAATGTTCTTTTTTTTTGTCTGAATTTCTCACTTCCTGTTCCTCCTCAGTAAGCTGTTCTGGCGGACTAACCCCCAGCCAGAACATGAATGTGTTTGTGTTCAATTCAAGGTTGGGTTTGTATAAACCCAACACATTTGAAGTTCACAGATGTAGCAAACTAATGTGGTCCTCACCCTTGGCAACCAACTGTCAACAATATACTATGAAGTTAGGTCAGGTGGCTTACAATTGCCAATAATCGGGGCTTTTGTTATGTGTCAGGCCCCCAATATAAAAAAGCAGTGTTCCCCTCAGCCATATTGACAATGTGCTTAGCTGTGATGAAGAAAAGATAGGGAGTACTGCTGAAAAAATGCATAGGGAGGGACAGATTATTGTAGGACTTGTAGGACTTGTAGGACTTGTAGGCATTGGTGTCCTAAAGTAGATGTAACGCTTTACTGGATGTTCTTTAGAGACAACAAATGCTGTGTACCTTGGGGAGTTTGTATGTAGAGGTTGGGAAAGATCTTTTAATGTTAAAACTGCTGATGTGTGTCTTGCATCTTCTTTACAGTCCTAGCAGGCATAGCAAGCTGTATGTGTGTTTATAAATGATGATTTTTCCTATTTTCCGCTGGCTGCAATTTATTTTATACAGCCAGTCCCAGAGTCCACATGCACTTCCTTAATAACCAGCAGCATTTGTGTTTTTACAGAGCATATTTTCTAATTGATGCTGGCTGGAAATGTGTTTTTAAAGAAGATCTAACATCACAGCGTACACTTGAAATTGATATCATGATAACATATACATAGTAATAGCAATACAAATAATATTTCATTTTGACAATAGAATATTATCTTAAAGTGCTGCCTATCTGCTGGTCAGTCCTTCCTGGATTTCCTACATGCCTTGCAGATTCAGCTTTACACATTCCTTATGCCCCGTACACATGATCGGAATTTCTGATGGAAAAAGTCAGACAGACTTTTTCCATCCGAAATTCCGACCGTGTGTATGCCCTATTGGAAATTCCGAGGAATTCCATCGGAGTTTAGATAGAGAACATGTTCTCTTTTACTCCGATTGAGATCTATCGGAATTTCGATGTGATTTTGATCGGACAAAGGTCCGACTGTGTGTATGGGGCTTTAGCCTTATTTCTAAGGACTGCATTTCTCATTTTACCTTGCTGTCTTCAAGCAATGATTATGTTGCATGTGGTGTATTTCCTTACTGACTGTGCCTCCTAAAACTCCTCCTCTCCTCTTCAGAATGGGCAGATGAATAGTTATAGATCAAAGTAATGTTTTTTGTGGGGAATCTTCAAAAAGTAAGTTTTCAAGATTATTTAGATGAACAGGAGTAAACTAGAAATAATGAAATTCAATGTGAACATGAATATATCATATTTTTTTTTTTTCACATCAAGTTTATTGAAAAAGGAACACATAAACAGTGCGAATAGGGAAACGCAGTTCCCTGTAGCAATAACATATAGACAATAAGTATAACATATCTAGACATGAAATGCTTATCACAAACCATAATCATGTAATAGTGGTGGTCAGAGTAATACAATTAAGTAGAGGTGCAGTAGTATATGAACCAGCCTGACAACAAACATAAAAAGTGCATTAAACCTTCCGGTCTATGACAAATATTAATGCCAGTAGAGGGTGGAAAAGAAAAGGGCAATAAAGGAGAAAAACGAGGAAAAAATAAGTTGATTATTCGACAGAGCCGTACAACTTAAGATTATGATATAAATCTTGCATTCTGGAAGCAGATCTCAAAAACTAAAAATGGCAATACCCTTTTGAAACAGTTATCCATCAAACAAGACTGGGGCCTGTTAAAAACAATCCTCCAGGCCCTATTCTACCAAATCTTTATACATCTGGGAGAATTTAAAGAGGAACCAAGGAATCCACATTTTGTGGAAGCATTCAATATCGTCATTGGACTGGGCTATCGTCTCCTCCATATGATGAACATCAGACATCTTATGTAGCCAGTTCTTGATTGAGGGGACCCGGGAGGATTTCCAAAAAAGTGGTATGAGTGATTTTTCTGTATTCAGCAAGTGTTTGGTCATAGAGGTTTTATATCTGTGGAAGGAGATATCTGTAATATGGAGAAGACAGCAAGCCGCTTCCAATTTCAACTTTGTTTCTGTAATTTGTAGTATCACCTTCCTGACCGAGTCCCAAAAGGGCGCAAAAAGGGGTCATTGCCACCAAATGTGATAAAGGGTCCCTTTGTCATTGTGACAGCGCCAGCAAGTGTCCGTGGATTGTGGGAACCAGGCATGTAATTTTGCCGTAGTCACGTACCAGTGCGTCAGCAGTTTGTAGGCTGTCTCTTGGGTTCTAGTGCTGAGAGAGCACTTATGGGCAAAAATACACGCTTTAGACCACTGTTTATCTGTGATCCATTTGTCCAAGGCCATTGACCAGCTCTCTTTGAATCTGTCCTTTCCAGGAATGTGACGGTCTCTCAACCAGGCATAGGCAAGTGAGGTAGTCTTTTGAATGGGCTCGCCCTTTAGACACACCAACTCTAGTTCTGTGGGCTGTCTACTATGGGTGTGTCTTTTCGAGTGGTGGTTAAGATAACTCCTGATTTGAAAGTAGGACCAGAGCTGTATGTCTGGGATATTGTTGTCTGATTTTAGTTCCCTAAAATCTTTAAATACATTGTTGTGAAAACAGTCCATAGCTTAAAGGGGCCTAGTTGCATTGCGAGGATATAGGTATGAGTTACCGATCCCAGGGAGAAAGTAAGGGTTATTCTGTAGTGGGGTAAGGGGGCTCAATGAGGATGACATGTCAGTGGAATTTGCTAATTTATGAAATATTGCTAGCAGTGCACCAATGAAAGGATGAGCTTTAAGGGGTGCGGGGTAACTTGACCAGGGGATCCATGGCGAAAATCAAAGGGGGATAGGACTTAGTTTATCTTCCAATGATACCCAATCTTTAAGTTCACTATGACAGTGCCAATCTAAAATTCCTGTTACATGGGCTGCTATATAATAGCTTTTAAAGTCGGGCAGACCCATTCCATCTTTCAGCTTAGATTTAGCCAACAGGCTGGACTTGATTCTAGGACGTTTGTGGGCCCAAATAAATTTTGTTTGAATTGAAGAGATAGCTTTAAAAAAGGTATGGGGGGTGCTAACTGGGATATTCCTGAAGAGGTAAAGGAGTTTAGGCAAGATAATCATTTTACACATAGCTGCTCGGCCAAACCAAGAGAAATTCCTTGGTGTCCAGGCATTGAGATCCTTTTCAATCAACTTGATAATGTGTGGAATGTTGCGTTCAAAGACCTGGGACACCTTAGGCCTTGTACACACGACCGAACATGTCCGCTGAAACTGGTCCGTCGGACCAGTTTCCGCGGACATGTCCGACCGTGTGTAGGGCCTACCGGACAGTTTTCCGGCCTAGCGGACAGGTTTCCAGCAGACAAAAGTTTCTTAGCATGCTAAGAAACTTGCCTGCTGGAAGCCTGTCCGTCGGACATGTCCGATGGTTAGTACGACTCATCGGACATGTCCGCTGGGCCTAAATCCTGCGCATGCGTCGAAGTGATTAGACGCATGCGTGGAAGCATTGAACTTCCTGGTTCGCACACGTCGCCGCGTCATCGTCGCCACCATGTCGCCGCCACGTCACCGCGTTTTCTGTCAGCAGGGAATTTGGTCTGATGGTGTGTACACACATCAGACCAAAATCTCCCAACAGACCTGTCCGATGAAACCGGTCCGTGGACCGTTTTAATCGGACATGTCTGGTCGTGTGTACGAGGCCTTAGGGGTCAACCAGACTCCCAAGTATCTGAGGGCAGAATCCTCCAATTTAAAGGGGCAATTATTTTTAACTATCTGGAGGATGCTGTCAGGGACAGTAATATTGATGGCTTCTGATTTTGAATAGTTAATTTTAAAGTTAGAAATATATCTGAATATGGAAAATTCTTTCATTAAGGTGGGTATCGAAGTGTGAGGGTCAGTCAAAAAAAATAGCAGATTGTCTGCGTATGCTGCGACCTTGAACTCCCCGCTGGCAATCCCAAAACCTTTTATCGTTTCTTCTGCCTTCACCCTTCTAATGAATGGTTCAAGCAATAGGATGAACAAGAGGGGCGAAAGGGGACAGCCTTGCCGCGTTCCATTCGTGATGTTTATTGTATCCGATAATGATCCGTTAATCTTGAGTTGCATGTTTCTAACATATAATCCCAGGCAACTCGATCGAAGGCCTTCTCCGCATCCGTAGAGAGAAGAAGGCCCTCGATTTTTCGTGATCGCGTGCCATGGATCAGGTTAAGTGCTTTAGTCACGTTATTCTTAGGCCCCGTACACACGATAGAATCTATCCGCAGATAAATCCCAGCAAATGGGTTTCTGCGGATAGATCCTATGGTGTGTACACGCCAGCGGATCTGTTTCCGCGGAGAAATCTCCTCTGGGATGGATTCCAGCAGATCGAATATTTGTTGTGCTGCACAACATATCCATCTGCTGGAATCCATTCCAACGGATGGATCCGCTCGTCTGTACAGACTTACCGGATCCATTCGTCCAAAGGGATTCCCCGCACGCGTCGTAATGATTTGACGCATGCGTGGAATTCCTTATATGACAGCGTCGCGCCCGTCGCCGCGTCATAATCGCGGCGACGGCGCGACACGTCATCGGCAGAGGATTTCCGCGCGGATTTCAATGGGATGGTGTGTACACTCCATCCCATCGAAATCAGCGGATTTCTTTGAGAGGATTTATCCGTGGAAACGGTCCGCTGGACCGTATCTGCGGATAAATCCTCTCGTGTGTATGGGGCCTTAGACTCTCTGCCCGGCATAAAACACTCTTGCTCAGGTCCAATTAGGCTGTGTAGATACGGTCTTATTCTATTAGCAATAATTTTCGCTAGGAGCTTGACATCTAAATTGAGCCAGGAAATTGGTCTATAGCTGGAGCAGAGGAGCGGATCTTTGGTTTAGGTATTACCGTTATGTGCGCAGAGAGAAATGCAGGTGGAACATCGCGGGGAGCAGACAGAGTTCAAAGCATGCAGAAATGGGTAAGAAGGGTGTCTATAAAGGTTTTGTAGTAGATGGACGTAAATCCATCAGGTCCTGGGCTCTTCCCTGTTTTCATGTCAATGATGGCTCGCCTAAGTTCTGGTGCATCAATGGGTTTTTCCAGTTGTCTGGTTATATCTATCGGTAGTGTAGGTCATTTAGAATTCGTCAAAAAGTCTTGTATTATTTGGGTACGGTTGCCTGGACAATGTGTGGGTTTATGTTGGTGCGGAAGGTTATAGAGGTCCGAGTAGTACGCGTGGAAGTGTTTTGCTTTCACATCCGTGGTGATGTCAATTTGCCCTGCCTTGTTTTTAATGCCTGATATATGTTGACTGGCTTTGGCATCTTTCAAGGCTCTAGCTAGAAACTTGCCTGACTTGTCTCCATGTTCGTAATAGACTTAATTACGAAATAAGAGAAACCTCTTTGTCTTAAATTCAAGTAGTTGTTGGAGAGATTTTCTGGCGTCTAATAGGGATCTGGCAGAGCGTTCGGTTAAGGACTGCTTGTGTTGTGATTCAAGTGCGTGTATTCTATCAGCTAGCTGTTTGACGGTTTTCTCTTTCTCTCTTTTAGAATGTGCTCCCAACTTAATGAGCTCTCCCCTGATGGTACACTTGTGAGCCTGTCAGACCATCATGGGGTCTACGTCCGGGGAGGTATTATGGGAGAAATAATCTGTGAGTCTAGTGGCAATTTTAGGAAGTAAATGGGGGTCCGTTAAAAGAGAGGAGTTCAGTCTCCATGTATTAGATTTGGGTTTAGGCGTAGATAGAGTTAAATGAATTGAAATGGGTGCATAATCAGAAATGGATTGGATCCCTACGTTGGTGTCTGTGATCAAGTGTAAATCTCGTTGGGAAGTAAAAATGTAGTCAATCCTCGAGTAACGGTCATGAGGAATGGAGAATAAGGTGAAATCTTTGTCTTCTGGGTGTAGGAAACGCCAGGAGTCTATTAATTGCATCGAGTGCAATAGGGTTTTAATTTTTTTGAGGATTCTGTAGGTAATGGAGGATTTGCCTGAGAATGTGTGTACTAGGGGGTTCAATGGAATGTTAAAATCACCACCTAGAATAATGCAGCCTGTACTAAAGCCTTTGAGTTCAGATAACATGTGTTGACAAAATTTTAGATGAGAAGTGTTCAGGAAATAAACGTTCGCTAACGTAATGGGGGTTCCATAGCATTTCCCTTTCAAAAAGATGTACCTCCCACTTGGGTCAATGAGCTTATTTGTGAGTTTGAAGGAGGCGTGTTTGCTCATAAGGATGGAGACTCCTTTCGTCTTAGCTGAATTGTTTGTAGCATGGTAGGCCTCCGTAAAGTATGAGTCAGTAAGTCTAGGTATGCAAGAAGTTTTAAAATGTGTTTCCTGCAGAAAAGCAAAGCAAGGCTTACCTTTTTTGAGTTCTCTTAGGAGGTTAGAACACTTTTCGGGGATATTTAAACCCCATAACGTTGTGTGAAATCACCGTGGGGTGAGGGCCAAGTGATGAATATGCCATTGAGAAGATTCAGAGAGAGCTGGACAGCCGCAAATCGTGAAAAATCAAAACAGCTGGTGAAATAAGGTAAATAAAAGTTAGTACAAGGAGCTAAACAATGTACAAAATGCACCGACTCGGTCTGTAAGTATCTCTGTCGATAAGAAAATTAAGAAAGAGTAAAAAAAAGGATTTAGAGGGATAGAAAGAGTGGAAAAAGGAAGAAGAGATGAGGGTCAGAAAGAAATTAGTGACGAGAGAGCGGTAACCGTCCTCTGGGTGTAAATCCTACCTCAGAGGAATTCTACTGCTTTAAGACAAGCAATAAGTAAAAGTAAAAAAAAATGATCTATTGTAAGCACAAAATATGTGATGCTAGAACAAAATGTTACTGACATTGTCCTTGATGTTCTTTTAAGGGGTTGTGAAGAGTAAAGGTGTTTTACCTTTATTGCATTCTCTGCATTAAGGTAAAGAAACGTTCATATGCAGCTCCACCCCCAGTCCCCTTAAATACTTGCCTAAGCCTGATCTCAATCCATTGAAGTTCCCCAGAGTAACAGCATTGCTCTCTCTCTCTCTCTGTCACCCCATAAGCCCAGAGACATGGCTTCTGCTGTTATCAGTCAAAGGCTGTGAGCAGAAATCAGGGGGATTACACGTCTGCCCCATAGCAAGAGCTTGCAATGGGGGAAGACACTAAATAGAAGGAGCAGAGAGGGGACCCCAGAAGAAGAGGATCAGGGCTGCTCTGTGCAAAAATCAAGAGCATATAACATGTTTGTTGTTAACAAAAAAAAACCTTTACAATCCCTTTAACACCACATACAGCTTAAAGTATCAGTTTACAACTTTCAATGCTGCTGTCTCCTGCTTCTCTGAACTTCTGTTCTTCCCAGGAAAAAGTAAACAATGCAAAATGCAGTCTGGAGCTGATCTGTTCGCTTAGACCCACCGGCGTCCCAACAACCAGTGACTGATCTCTGCCAGGGATTCCCTTCTGACAGCAGAATGTAAACAAAAGATCCCTGGACAATTAAAACAAAAAAATTGTGTGGGGGTCCCCCACAAGCCATACTAGGCTCTTAATATCTGGTATGAATTTTAAGGAGAAGCCAGTGCCAAAATAAAAAATAAATAAATGAAATACATGCCAGGCCCTTTTTTCTGCTAGGAAATCTGAAACCATAGCAGGCTACATGCCTTTAACAAAGGGGTTACTTTGCCAGGAGAGATCCCCCTTGACAAAGGCACCTTGTTCCCATGTCAATGAGGACATGGACCTATACCCCAAATGCCTGGCTCAATGGTTGTAAGAGTCTTTGAATGGGGAGGATTATCAGATTCTGGAAGCCCCTTTTAACAATAAGTGGGCCTGTCTTAAATATAATCAGTGCACAGTAAACAAAGTTTCTCCCTGCAACAGCTGGAAAAACAACAACCCACTAGGCGTAAAATGTTTCTCATAACATAGACTCAATGGATTCTCAGCAGATTTATTGACCCCTAGTGAGCGTGGGTCAAATAAAGCTTGATTTAAAAAAAACTTATGTGTCTTGTTTACACAGGCAGATGGCTGATCCATCTCTCCTGTGAATGAACGGCGGGTCACAGCGGCCATCGCGGCTGCCTTTACTCGCTGATTGGCTCGCACTGTTTCCAATCACAGTGGGAGCGGCACGCCGCAGGCTCGCACACGTCCCCTAAACTCTGTGCACAAACTCACATACAGGTACATGATTTTGTGCAGCCGGGCTGCCCAGCTGCAGTAAATATACATGGGGCGATCCGAAAGCAGTTAAATAGAGTAAATTAAGTTTACTCATTATTTGTAAAAGTCTCGATTTCTTGTAAACCAGATATACTGTATAACAAATCTAATATATGAGATATGAAAGAAAAACATGATTTATTATACAGTTGATGTATTTGAAGGGGTGCGTTTGTGATGCATTTTGAATTCTCCCTTTCTGTTTGCCCTTGAAAATGAACATTTGAGCCATGTATTGTTTAAAAACAAGCTATGCCTTACATAGAAAGCCATGCACAATTTGCTTTACAGTATAAAATGCAGAATATAAATTCAGTTCAGCTGCTAAAAATGCATGTGGACTTAACTGTGGAGTCCATATAGACAATGATTAATGAGCCTTTTTAGAAAACGAAATGTGGATTTACCAGTGTCTACATTTTCATGCAAATGTATATTCCTATTCTGGCATGTATCTTGCTGTTGAGATGTGTTTCTCTTCAATGCAAGGGGTAAAAAGATATGTATGGTGCTAAAAGAACATAATGTCATAAGTACAATAATCCTTTTTGAGTATAATGTAACAGATGTATGAAATGACTACTATATTTTTATTATGGACAGTTTTTTTTTTTTTTTTTTTTAATAATGGGAAATGGAACAATATAACAGCTGCTCTAGTACAGCCATGTTGTTAACTGGTAAGATTATTTTTTGAATATATATATTTTTTTTTTAACATGAACAATTTTTTCTGCATTTTTAAAATAATTGCTTTCTAGCTCTAGGTTCTCTCTGATACAGTTTCATGAATTATTTTGTTACAATTGATTTTAAACCATCATCTTGTTATATAATACAGTAAAAAGAAAATAACTTAAAATAAAATAAAAAAAATACTTTTTAGTAAATCCTTTTTCCTCTCACTGAATTGGAAAATGACTGATACTGATTTGAAATGTAGCTGTAATAGAGAAAATTGTATTTTTAGATGCTACTGAAATATATGCTTTATAAGGAATATTTTATACTTTAAAACTGAAATTCCCATTTTTTTTTTTTTTTTTAGAAATGTAATACATTTTGCGCTAAAAAACATTATCAGTTCTTGTGATTAGGAATATAAATACAGACGATGGAACTCTATAGTAACATTTATGACAAGGCCCCCCCTCAGTTCTCTCTGTGGTGGCTGACAGTGTCATCTGTGACAGTACATGTCATTTATCTCAGCATAAAGTATGCCTAAATCAAGTACAGCTAGCAGCATAGTGACTACACTACTAGGAACTTGTGCTGTGGTTATGAGTTTACAAAGAAGAGGGGGCAGCAGGGTAGATCATGCACTATTAACACCAATTTCCCTGCTGTTTTGTCCTCAGTAGCTTGTCAGTTTTTTAACATCAACCGGTATTAGTTGTTTGAGATCTGTGAGCCTTGGTGTATATATAAGCCCCATCACCACAGTAACCATGTTGTGGTGTAGAGATCGGTAAATTAAAAAATGTATCAGTAGCAGCAATAACCAGAATACCTTTATGTTATTTTAAATATAACATAATAGTTTGCTGACCCTGCACATAATTTCTCTCAATATATAATATCTGAAGCTAATAGAAACTTGTAGGGCCAGATCCACAAAGAAGTTACGTCGGCGTATCTATTGATACGCCGCGTAACTTCTAGGATGCCCCGTCGTATCTTTGTGTTGTATCCACAAAACAAGATACGACTGAATGGGGGCTAGATCCGACTGACGTACGTCTTAGTACGCCGTCGGATCTTAGGTGCATATTTACGCTGGCTGCTAGGTGGCGCTTCCGTTGATTTCCGCGTGAGTATGCAAATTAGCTAGATACGCCGATTCTCAGAACGTACGTCTATACCGACACATTTTTTTACGTCATTTACGTAAGGCTTTTTCCGGCGTAAAGTTACCCCTGGGTCTATGAGGCGTACGCAATGTTAAGTATGGACATCGGGACAGCGTAGAATTTTCCGTCGTTTGCGTAAAAAGTTTGCGAATAGGGCTTTGCGTAAATTACGTTCACGTCGAAAGCATTGACTATTTGCGACGTGATTTCGAGCATGCGCACTGGGATACCCCCACTTTATGTGGGGTCAAGTTGAATTAACATAAAACACGCCCACATCTTTGTCATTTGAATTCCGCGCCCTTACGCAGACACATTTACGCTACGCCACCGTAACTTTAGACGCAAGTGCTTTGTGAATACAGCACTTGCCTCTCAAAGTAGCGGCGGCGTAGCGTAACTACGATATGCTACGCCTGCTTAAAATTACGCTGATCTACGTGGATCTGGCCCCTGATGTTTAAATTGTGGCTGAGAACTACAAATCTCAAAAGAGAATTATGGGATTTTTTTATCCCATATTTATACTTACCTAGGTGGATGCAGCATCGGTCCGATACTGCATCTGTCCCCTGCCAGCTCTTCACTGAGAACCATGCCACTGAACACCGCTGATGGCTCAGTTCTCTCACCCACCCGAGCAAAGAGCTGCTGCCTCTCAGTCAGCATCTCTACTGCTCTGCTCCTCCACGCTCATTGGAGCGCTGAGCTGTGGAGGGGGCGGTGAGCTGAGAGGCTGAGACGCCTATCAGAGCTGAGAGGCTGAGACGCCTATCAGAGTCAGAAAGACGCAGTGCCTGGACTGATCCTGGTCACGTCAGCAGAGAGCGGACTTCAGACTGATCTCTGCTGAAAACGGGTCACAGGAGTGCAAAACTAATTGCACTCCTATGACCCATAGGAGAAGCCCAGCCGAATGAGCTTGGGCTGTACTTCTCCTTCTCCTTTAACTAGTGTCAGTTTTTATCTTAAATGACAAAGCAGAGTGGGATTTTTCATTAACAGCCTCAGGTAGACTGTTAGGCCTGTAGGGCTAATTTCGGTGTGCTAACTGGGCTACTCCAGAAGCTCAGCAAGGCAATAAATGTACTTCCTAATGGAGAGGAGAACCAGGTTGTTGTACTTAGACACCCACTTGCTGCACATTGTAAGAGAGGGAGTGCTGTGACTAGCCAGGGACTCACCTGTACAAGATATCAGGGTTAGAGTTCGCTGAAAACTGTTAACTCTTGTTAATTTTACAGGCTTCCCATTTTTATATTGTAACCCCCACCTCATCTCTACATGTAAAAAGTAAAAGCATTTTTTTCATAATTAAAGGAAAATGTAAAAAGCGCTCACTTTACTCCCCAGATTCTGTCACTCTGTACTATGCAAGGGTGAAATCACTGGACCCTTTAATGAGATTCTTGGAAATCTAAGGATCCCAAATTCTGCAAGAATGTGCTCCAGCAACCTTGCATGAGATTTTGGATACTCAGCTTGCCCAAGATCCTAAAAAAATTCCCAGTAATAATACCCTCACCTAGGCAAACATGTCAAAAAGTGATAAGCTTCTACCCTGGCTACAGAAGCTCAGGTTTGACAGTTCTTAACCTGTAAAATTCAGAGCTGAGTATTTCCAGGTTCCTTCTTTAAAGGGGAGACCAGCACATTGATTTTTGCTATTCTCCCACCATTCTCTATCTTGACACTTTCCATGGAGGTCCCATGCACCTGCTAACCTAAGGACACATGGCAGGGGCCGTGTTGCATCTGATATACATACTGTATACATTCTATATACAGTACATATACATCTTATATGGTCTTGTGATTTCCTTAGACCTGCATATAAAATGTGTTTGTTTTAGAAATAAATATCAGGTTTCATTGTTCATGCACATTTTTTGAAAGGTTAGGCCGCATGTGCATGAGTGCTGTATGTATTTGTAGAATACGTTCAATGTCTTGAATTGTTTTCCTACAAGAAAGTAGTTTGTATGTACATAATTTTTGCTTAGTAAAACACACTAATACACTAATAAGGTATTTTATGCTTCCTTGCTTTTACCGCAAAGTGACCCTAAAAGACACAAAGCAAAACAATTGGGGGCTCATTTGGGATTTGAACTAACGTTAAAGTAGTTGTAAAGTCAGACGTTTTTTTATTCTAATGCATTCTATGCATAAGATAATGCATAGAATAATTGATAAACTTTCGATAAGACAGTATTGTACTTTGTTATTTCTTGTAATGTTTGTTTGTGCCCTTAATGTAAATTATGAAAATATGGAATACAAGAATGTATAATGTTGAATGGATATGTTGAAGTTTATAATACAATTTAAAAATTGATTAAAAAAAAAAAAAAAAAAAAAAAGCCTTCTGTGTGCAGCAGCCCTGCTCAGCCCCCTAATACTTACCTGAGCCCATTTCTATCCAGCGATATCCACGAGTGCCTCATCAGCCCCGGGACTCTGTCTCCTGATTGGCTGAGTAATAGCGGTGCCATTGGCTCCCCCTGCTATCAATCAAACTCAGTTAGCCAATAAGAAAGGAGAGGGGGAAGGGCCAGGCTGTGGCTCCATGTCTGAATTCATGCATGGAGCTTCAGCTTTGCTCGGGTGCCCCCATAGCAAGCTGCTTGCTGTGGGGGCACTCAACAGGAGGGAGGGGCCAGGAGCTTCAGCCAGGAACCCGAGAAGAGGACGATCTGGGCTGCCCTGTGCAAAAACCATTACACAGAGCAGGTCAGTTTAACATGTAGTATTTTTTTAATAAGCAAAAAACGAGACTTTACAATACTTTTAAATTGAAGCAGGCTTGTTTTCTGTAGTGTTTTCATTTGCATGTGATAAGAAAAATGCTGCATATGCTGTTTAGGAAACGCAAGGCGGCAGAAGTGTCTGGTGTCCAAGAGGGGGGAGTGCAACTTGCCTACCTGAGCCACAGACAGTCAATGGATGCTTTTTGCTAAGGAATTTTCAAAGGTATGCTTCTCTCTTGAATAGGGCTTGGGGTGATAAAGTTTCAGATCATTTTGTCGACTTTAGCCTTAAGGGTTTTGATTCAAGTAAAGCTGAGAAGACGACAGTGGGCTAGATTCATGTAGCAGATACGGCGGCGTATCTCCAGATACGCCGCCGTAAATTCAAATCTGCGCCGTCGTATCTGTACGCCGATTCTCAAAGGCAGATACATTAAAAAAATAGGCTTCCTCCGCCGACGTAACTTGAATACGGCGGCGTATAATTGTGTGCAATCTTAGGCTGGCCACTAGGGGCGCTTCCGTTGTTTTCGGCGTAGAATATGCAAATGACCTAGATACGCCGATTCACAAAAAGGTACGTACGGCCGGCGCAATTTATTTACATCGTTTACGTTAGGCTTTTTCGATGTAAGGTTGCTCCTGCTATTAGGTGGCGCAGCCAATGTTAAGTATGGATGTCGTTCCAGCTTTGAAATTTTAATTGTTTACGTCGTTTGCGTAAGTCGTTCGCGAATAGGGCTGGACGTAATTTACATTCACGTCGAAAGCAATGACGATTTGCGTCGGAATTTCGCATGCGTTGTTTGTAAAAAACGTAAAATACGCGGGGTCACCATTATTTTAAATAAAACACGCCCCCTCGTCATTATTTGAATTACGCACGCTTACGCCGGCCCCATTTACGCTACGCCGCCGTAAGTTAGGAGGCAAGTGCTTTGTGAATACGATACGCTGCGCCGCCGTACGAATGGGCGCAGCTACGTGAATCTAGCCCAGTGTCCTGAGACTACAGTGGATGAGGGAGCATAGTGGCGGTGAGGAGCGGGTACTGGCTGCTAGCAGGCGGGCAGGCCAACGAGTAAGTCCTGATTGCTAAGCAAGCAGACAATGAGCAGGTACTGGATGATAGCAAGTAGGTGCTTGGAGAAAATTGCTAGGCAGCAGGTAAAGGAACAGCGGATTCAGATATCCAGGGTCAGAGACTAGAAATCGGATAAGGTACAAGTACATAGTTAAGAGCGTGGTTAGGGTGCAGGCCAGAGTCCATATCAGATCAACATTACAGTGGCAACAGGAGCAAGCAGAAGCAGAGGTCAGGAAGCAAGCTGAAGTTAGTGCAGGGTCATTTAAAGGGATGGGCAGGATTAGGCAGTTGGTAACTGGTATCAGAAGCAGGTAACAGGTCACACATCGCATGTAAAGCACTGTTAATGAGACCGCACTGAACCTGAGTACTGACTCCGTTTAAATATCCCGCCTTGCACCAACATTAGTGACAAGAACACAATTGTGCACATGGATGAGCATGAGCACAGCCACATTTTCTGTATTCTGGCCTGCACACAGAAATATGTTCAGAGGAGCCATTTTACCTTCTGGCATGCCCTTCCTGACAGAATACAGTAGCGAATGTATGAATATTCCAGTTTAGAAATAGATTTGAGTTAGGTATTCTTGTATATGTTGAGAGAGGGTAGATGACAGAGGCTTCTGGGAAACTGCTGCAGTGGAATAAAGAGCTTTAAAAAGTATCCAAATACCTCGGCCAACCATTCTGGAGCATAAGCTGGGTAGCCCGAGGGGTCCTTAATAACATGTGGATTGAAATATTTTATCTCGGGGTTGGTTCGCTAGAGTCCACTTTATTTCACTTATCATAAGCATTAACATAGGCATGTCAAAACGTCATTTAAAATGATCGTGTGTGGGCTTCACATCGTTTTTCGGCTTCTGAAAAACGTAAATAAAAAATTCAAACATGCTGCATTTTTTAACGTCATTTTAAAAAAAATTGTTTTTCGGATTGTAAAAAATGATCGTGTGTAGGCTAAAACTACGTTTTAAACCTGCGCATGCTCAGAAGCAAGTTATGAGACGGGAGCTCTCGTTCAGGTAAAACTACCGTTCATAATGGAGTAAGCACATTCATCACGCTGTAATGCCCCGTACACACGATCACTTTTTGTCATGAAAAAAACCCGACGTTTTTCATCATGGAAAAAAACGTTTTTCCAACTTCATCATAAAAAACGACGTTGCCCACACACCATCGTTTTTGAAAAATGATGAACAAAGCGCGGTGAAGTACAACGCGTACGACGGCACTCTGAAGGGGAAGTTCTATTCGTCTTTGGGCTGCTTTTAGCTGGTTACTTGTTATTAAAAGACGATTTACGCTTTTTTGTCTGTTACAGCGTGATGAATGTGCTTACTCTATTATGAATGGTAGTTTTACCTGAACGAGCACTCCCATCTCATAACTTGCTTCTGGGCATGCGCGGGTTTAAAACTTCGTTTTAGCCCACACACGATCATTTTTTACAACACAAAAAACAACATTTTCAAAAATGACATAAAAAATTTAAGCATGTTTGAATTTTTATTTTGTCGTTTTTTAGAAGACGGAAAATGATGTGAAGCCCACACACGATCATTTTAAATGACGTTTTTAAAAATGTAATTTTATTTCATGCCAAAAAACGACTGTGTGTACGCGGCATGACAGACAGAAAAGCGTGAATCGTCTTTTACTAACACGGAATCGGCTAAAGCAGCCCAAAGGCAAATAGAATTTCCCCTTTAGAGTGCCGTCGTACGTGTTGTACGTCACCATGCTTTTTTCATAATTTTTTTAAAAACGATGGTGTGTGGGCAACGTCGTTTTTAATGATGAAGTTGGAAAAACGTCGTTTTTTGGACATGCTGAAAAACAACATTTTTTTTAATGCCGAAAAATGATCGTGTGTACGCGGCATAAGAGATCAAGCTCTTTTATGAGCTGATTGCAAAGTGCTGTACTGGGTGCTTCCTGAATGCAATGCCCTCTGAAAATGTAAAAGTAGTAATTCTGTATGTGGGACTAAAGTAGGATTCTTTTGGAAGCACATAGCTAAGTCCCATTGCAAGTGCTCTTTAATTGGCACAGATTTGAGTAAGAAGCCATTCAGATGCCAATGACAGTGTCTAATGTGTCTGAAAAGAAGCTCAAGGCCAAAAATTATGAGAGATGATGAAAGTGTGATTTGACCAGAAAATAGGTAGGATATGAGTATGTTATGTAAGCTGCAGAACAGATATGTTTACAAAAAAGTAATTATTTCTGGTATGTGTATGATGGGGTTTGGATAAGAAGATATACTGACGGGCCATCAGATATACTATATCCAAAACATCAAAAAGGGCATATTTGTGAATTGACCATTGGAACTTGAGAGATTGTCGGGTTGCGGGGGAAGAAGTGAAGGAGTTATACAAGGGTAATTGATCCATCAACAGATGAAGTAACAGATAAAAGTCATCTCCAAGTAGCAAAAAAGTAGGTTTGGACAAGAACAGCTCATGGATCATAAGTTTAAGAAAAGGGATTTGAGAGGTATTAGGGTATAAACATTTCAGAGAGTAATATGGGAGCTTGTTCAAGTGGCTGTGCAAAATTATATCCAATGTGTGTGTATGAGAGCACTGGACCAGTGTTTGGTTTGATATTAGTAAATATAGTCTGAGCTGCCTTGTTCTTCAGGGGCGCTTGTGACTAATGAAGGTATGATGTCAGTGAAACTTGTTGAGATCTCAGGCCGCTGGCTCTCTGAAAGCGACAGACTCTTTGCAGGGTAATCTTGGATGAGTGTAGATGAACACTCAATATAAAGGTTCATCACACTTGAAATTGTATATGAGACGCTTATTAAAATTGTTACTGCACAGGTGCTACGTATCACCTGTGAACGAACAATTTCAATACATTCATATTGAGCACACCTCTACACATCCAAGATTATGTGCAAAATGATATAGCAAATCTTGGGATTGACAGGTGCATGAGAGAGAAGGAAGGATGTGTCTTTATGGTAAAACATGGTCACACTCGCTGGCTTTCCCTTTGCAGTTGGGGCAGAATATACTTGTCATGGATATGCAATAAAGTCTGGCAGCTTATCTGTCTCCATGTGTTCATTAGAGGCCTGACTCTCTTCCTGGTTGTTTTTTACCACCTTCCTCCCTGTATGGCTCCGCCCCAGGCCATCCCAGGAAGCCTATATTAACCACTGCACTGCAGGTCTGCTTTGCGGTTCAACCTTTGTAGCCTGAGTTCCTGTCTTCTGTGTGCTAAGTTTACCTTCCTGTGTACCTATTTTGGCTCGTATCTGACTACTCCTGCTTGCCGGTTTCCCTGACCTTTTGCCTGTCCCTCGGTAACTCTTGTCTGCCTGTTGCCCCTACCTCGGCTTATCCATCACTATTACTTGTCCTGGTTGCTGCTTCCCCTCTCTCCCTGCGGAGCATGACCTAGGGGAACCTAGGGGTCGCGACCTAGATCCAGCTGCAGTGAAGGCCATCCTCACCACCAGAGGCTCTGGTGAACACCAAGCTGGGTCTTAGTCTCCGCACCCTGGGGAATCTTAGGCTCACGCTTTCTCTCTGTTCGCAGCAGTCGGCTATAGGGTTCACTACCATGTGGTGCATCGCTGACCCTAACGGGGTGCACTTGTCACCTGGCCACAGGTGACCTGACCTGACAGTTTGAGCTGCCAGACTTTGCATATCCATGACAATACTAAAGGATAGTGTTTATCTGCAAATGTCAAAGGACCTGCACAATCAAGATGTGTTTCTTGAATAAATACCACATATATCCTCTGACATCCTGTTCCTGAAGGGAATTTAGACCTTTAACATTTAGACCTTTAACATTCAGAGACATGTGTAAAGAAAAAGTCCTGCCTCCTGACATAAGACCCCTTTCACACTGCCAACGTCCATAGCGTCGGCGGTAAAATATCGGTAAATAGCTTATTGCCAGCGGTACCGCTGCGCTTCCCATTGATTTCAATGGGCAGGAGCGCATGCTAATGCGCTCCAAAAAAGGTGCTGGCAGGACTTTTTCTGACGCCCTGCCAGCGCACCGCTGACAATAGAGCAGCAGTTTAAGGCGGATTGAAGGCTCTATTTTTAACGCTATAGTGCCTGCAAAATGCCCTCAGTGTGAAAGGGGTCTAGAGGATCTCATATGCTACTCCTCCAAATGAAAGAATATTCTGGGATATGCTGGAGAAGGCAAAACAAAGAAATACAAATAAATAAATATGAGTGAAAAATAATAGTAAACATCATCACCATATCTGAAAATCTACATACTGGATCTTTACATCGCCAGTATGATCTCTGAGATCTCAAGGATCCAAGGAACATATTCAGGTGATCACAGCAGTAGATGACCGGAGCCATGGAGAGAGCCTATACAACCTCCTAGCCTATATGAACCCTATAATAATAGGCATATAAAAACAGAAGATGGAAAGTGAAGGAAACATAAATATAATGAATGTAAAGAAGCCATTTTTTTCCAGTGCAATGTGTGGTAGTCTGAGCTAAGGGACTAGAGCCCTCAGTGCGATGAGTCAATAGTGTATCATGGCTCAAGAAGTGTACGGTCTGAACCTATTCCAGAAGGTATTTCATTTCCACCAGGTTGTGATATCCTGTTGAAAGGAGAGGAATCTCAGTCAGAGACCTCTGGGAAAAGTATGTTAAAGCGGAGTTCCACCCAAAAATGAAACTTCCACTTTAAGTGCTGTTGACTCCCTGACATTTCACATTTGGCATGTCATTTTTTTGGGGGTGGGGAGCGGGTACCCTGTTTTTAGAGGCACCCAGCTCCCACTTCCTCCCCTGGTGCAGTGGCGCCGGAAGGAAGATCACCTCCCCTCCCTGCAATCTTTTGGGACACTTCACAGAATGCCCAGTCATTCACAGCGTGCAGCGTGCCTCGCAAATGCGCAGTGCCTGCCCGGCTGTAAAGCCACAGCCGAGCGCCCACAATTTGAATGCCTGTGCCGCGGAGAGAAGAGGGAGAGGAGCGGGGTTTTGTACACCCACATCCCTGGACCATGGGACAGGTGAGTATTTTAATTAAAAGTCAGCAGCTACAATTTTTGTAGCTGCTGACTTTTAAATGGGTGGAACTTCACTTTAAGATCTCTTTCAGAAAATGAAGAGTGGTAGACCTACCACCCTTATGAACAATTAGGCTAAGGAGAAATACCAATCACTAATGAATATAATTATCATCAAAACAAGGTGATCAGTGGTTGATGGGTATGCCTTTGTTGAAAGGTAAAATCTGGGAACAAATGCAGCTCTGCACCATCAAATTCTATTGATCTCATATTTCTGGACATCTGCATTATCTCCTCCTTCAGTGAATAGTAACGCATTCTGCAAATAACATCTCTTGTGTGTTTATGGTGGACCCAGAGGACAAAGTATCGTGTGCTTGGTCTAATTTGACTTGCTCTGTTGAAGCATGATCCAAAATGTTGTTAATAATAATCTGTAGGTTCAATGTCCTAAACTTGGCCATACATGGATCTAAATGTACAGTAAAGAAGACTGCAGTGTTGATCTGTGTATTCAGACAGTGGGGAGGTTTTCCCGCATCCACACCGAATCAATGTAGTTTTAGGCATTCAGCCCAGCCTGGATGGCTATTGTTTTAGTTATACGGTAAAAAGTTGTAAACATTTTTTTGTAGTGGAAATCAATTTTAAAATACTTTCAGATTAACATACAGAAAAGGCTCTGAAGGCGGGCAACTTTGCTATTGTATTATTGTTTCAGCCTTCATTTACTATTCTTTAAATATCAATATTTCATTTCTGGCAGTGAAAGCAAGTCTGTATCTATCTGTAGTCATACTATTTTGTCACCAGGCCAGCAAACTTCTAAAAAATCAATGATGCAGTAAAATAAATAGATTCATCTACCCAATGGATGCAGTAAAATTCAAGAGTAGGAAAAATAAATTAACTGGCTGATATTATACAAAGCAAACAATAAAATAGAACACATTTATATGATATGCGCCATGGTTTTCAGATATTGCAGTAATGGATCATGTATGGTACATTGTATTGGTAATAGAAGTTACAGCATTGCTCAATTATAAAATATGATATTTAGGCTTGATCCTTTTTCTCAGAGCATGTAACTTTGAGGTGACTTCATCTTTATAAACAACAACGTGTGTATCGTTTCTCAGATGTTGGATTGTACATTTTTATAATATGATGATAATAGAACATATTTATGAAAGTGTTATGTCTTTTATCCTACACTTTAAACAAACCAATGTCACTGATATGCAGATAAATATAATGTCATATGCATTTTCCACTATAACCACTGTCATAGTAGAGAAATCCTTCTTGGCACATTCAAAATTTTGATTCGCTTTTTATGAAGATTTCAAAACTCCAAAGCCCCTTTCACAAGGAGTGGGTATATCCCCTGCTGGTCTAAGCAGAGTGGGCAGATGAGCCATCCATGCCAGCAGCATCCTTTTATGCAGAGCGGACAAGGACAGAGCCCATTTAGCACTATGGGTGGCCAAGCTCCACAAAAAAACTTTTGGCCAGTTTCCCCTTCCATGGCAAACCCCTCTTGGGGAGGATCTGGAAAAATATATCCAAAAGAAATTGAGCGGTAAAACCACTCTTTTACCTTAGAAAAAGAAATACAAGCGACCTTGTTTTAAATCTTTCCCCAGTTCCTGGAAAACCTGCCTCCAGACAGTGATGACGGCATTTTCAGCCAGCCACAAAAGCCAAAGGAAATCAGGCTCAAAAGAACAAGAAGCCGTGGAGTTCAAGAGCTAACAAGCAAGACCCCAAAGCCTCTCTGTGAAGGGGCGCCCCCGATCAGCCGAGTGGGGGGACGGCTTTGTCAGTTTTCAGTGGCATGGCAGACGGAAATCCAAGACAAGTGGGTAGTATCCTCAGGGTACAAACTGGAATTTCGAGAGATCCCATCTTCTCAGTTTCAAAGTTCAAGACTCTCCAAAGATCCACAAAAGATCTTCAAAGGTTTGGATTACTTGCTGTCTCAAGAGGTAGTTGCAGAAGTACCCCTAAAGGAGCAAGGTTCAGGTTTTTACTCAAACCTCTTTGTGATTCCAAAACCAAATGGAGACGTCAGACCCATCCTGGATCTAAGATCTCTAAATCGGTTTCTGAACATTTGCCATTTCCGAATGGAAACGATTAGATCCGTGGTCGCCACCCTACAAGGTGGAGAATTCATGGCGTCCATAGACATCAAGGACGCATATTTACATGTACCCATCCATCCTGCTCACCAAAGATTCCTAAAGTTTGCGGTAGAACAGCACCACTTCCAATTTGTGGCACTGCCCTTTGGCGTAGCTACCGCAGCCAGAGTATTTACAAAAGTGCTAGCTCCTATGTTGGCAAATCTGAGGACACAAGGCATAGCGGTAACAGCCTATCTAGACGATCTACTTGTGATAGATCAGTCAGTGGCAGGATTGGATCACGCTGTGCTCACTGCGGTAAAATACCTGGGGCTTTTAGGATGAATTGTAAACCTACAAAAATCCTCTCTACAAGCCCAAAGAAGGGTAGAGTATCTGGGCATGATCATAGATACAGCCCAAAGCAGAGTATTCCTGCCAGAGCCAAAGATTTTGGGGTAGATCCACAGAGCGAGTACACCGGTGTATCTACTGATACGCCGGCGTACTTTCAAATTTCCCGCGTCGTATCGTTGTTTTGAATCCTCAAAACAAGATACGGCGGCTTCTGGGTTAGATCCGACAGGTGTACATCTTCGTACGCCTTCGAATCTAAGATGCAATACTTTGGCAACCGCTGGGTGGCGTTCACGTCGTTTTCCGCGTCGGGTATGCAAATGAGCTATTTCCGACGATCCACGAACATACACGCGGCCGTCGCATTCTCTTGCGTCGTCTCTAGTCGGCTTTTTGCGGCGTATAGTTAAAGCTGCTTTTTTGCGGCGTATAGTTAGATTTGCCATGTTAAGTATGGCCGTCGTTCCTGCGTCGAAATTTGAATTTTTAATTTTTTTTGCGTAAGTCGTCCATGAATCGGGATGGACGTAAGTCACGTCTATGTTTAAAAAATGACGTCCTGGCGACGTCATTTCGTGCAATGCACGGTGGGAAATTTAGAAACGGAGCATGCGCAGTTAATTCGGCGCGGGGACGCGCTTCATTTAAATGAAACACGCCCCCTAATCGCCGATTTAAATTCCGCGCCGTTACGCCGCTTGAGATACACTACACCACCGTAACTTACGGCGCAAATTCTTTGGGGATTCGAACCAGCAAAAAGTAAGTTACAGTGGCGTAGCGTATCTCACATACGCTGCGCCGATGTATTTGTATGTGGATCTACCCCACAGTCTCTAAAGGACCTGATCCTCAAGGTCAAGGCAAAGAAGGATAGTAGCCTCCTTCGAGGCTGTCCCTTACACCCAGTTTCATTCGAGACTACTTCAAGGCAGTATCATAGCCGCCTGCAACAGGAAGATCCAAGCTCTGGATTTACCCATGCACCTGTCTCCACAAGTGCACCAAAGCTTCAGTTGGTGGTTAAGAACCAAAAACTTGCGGAAAGGAAGATCCTTCCTACCAGTCACCTGGAAGGTGGTGTCTACAGATGCCAGACTGTTGAGCTTGGGAGCAGTATTAGGAGAAGCTTCAGCCCAGGGAATCTGTGCCAAGACCGAAGGGAGCCTGCCCACCAACATACTGGAGATCCGAGCAGTATATCTAGCCCTCAGAACCTGGACATACAGGTTACAGGGCCACCCGGTTCGGATTCAATCCGACATTGCTACTGCAGTAGCTTACATCAATCACCAAGGAGGCACCTGCAGTCAGGGTGCTCAGGAGGTGAATCGGATTTTGGCATGGGCAGAAGATCATGTTCCTTGTCTTTCTGAAATCTTCATCCCAGGGGTAGAAAACTGGCAAGCGGACTATATGAGTCGCCAGCAGCTATCACCAGGAGAGTGGTCTCTCCACCCCGATGTTTTTTAGGCCATATGCCAGAGATGGGGGACCCCGGATATACACCTGCTAGCTTCCAGGTTCAACAAGAAGTTGGACAACTTTGTGTCCAGGACGAGAGATCCTCTAGCCTACGGAAAGGATGCTCTAATAATTCCCTGGAATCAGTTCTCACTGATCTATGCATTCCCTCTGATCCCTCTCTTACAAAGACTACTTCGCAAGATCAAAAAGGAGGGAATACCAGTAATCCTAGTGGCCCCAAATTGGCCCAGGAGGCCTTGGTACGCCAAAATCGTAAAGATGGTGGTAGGAAGGCCCTGGAAGCTTCCACTTCATCACGACCTGCTGTCGCAGGGTCCAGTGTTCCATCCTTCCTTACAAAGGCTAAATTTGACCGTCTGGCTGCTGAGACCCACATTTTGAAAAAACGAGGAGTCTCTGGTCCAGGTCTTTCTACGCTCATTAATGCTAGAAAGCCAGCCTCCAGACTCATCTACTATAGAGTCTGGAAAGCGTATGGTTCCTGGTGTGAATCCAGAGGATGGAATCCTCAGAATTATGAAATAAGCAGGATTCTTGCTTTTTGCCAGTTAGGAGTGGATATGAAATTAGCCCTTAGTACCATCAAGGGTCAAATATCGGCTCTATCAGTCATCTTTCAAAGACCGCTGGCATCTCATTCCCTAGTTTGGGCGTTCATTCAGGGGATAGGAGCGATTCCGTATATTTTCGCGTCAAATATGCAAATGAGCTAGATACGCCGATTCACAAGCGTACTTGCGCCCGGCATATTAAAATACGCTGTTTACGTAAGGCGCATGCGCCGTTCGTTAGGTGCGTCATTTACGTGGGGTCACGATTAATTTCCATACAACACGCCACCCCAACCAGCCTACTTTGAATTACGCGGGCTTACGCCGGCCCATTTACGATACACCGCCGCAACTTACGGAGCAAGTGCTTTGTGAATACTGCACTTGCCTGTCTAAGTTGCGGCGGCGTAGCATAAATAGGATACGCTACGCCCACACAAAGATGCGCCTAGGTACGTGAATCTGGCCCAATGTTTTTACTAGTTATGGTAGCGAGCAACGATTTTTATCGTGACTGTGACATTATGGCGGACACATCGGACACTTTTGACACCATTTTGGGACCATTGTCATTTTTACAGAGCTATAAAAATGCACTGGTTACTGTAAGAATGACACTGGTAGTGAAGGGGTTAACCACTAGGTGGCACTGCAAAGGTTAAGTGTTCCCTAAGAAGTGATTCTAACTGTTTAGGGGTGCGGCTACACGTGACACGTCACTGATGACCATTCCCGATCATGGGGAACGGTCATCAGTGACAGTGTCACTAGGCAGAATAGGGAAATGCCTTGTTTACAAAGGCATTCCCCCGTTCTGCTCTTGCCGACCGCAATCGCGGGACTCCCGGGAACATCTGGGCGGCAGATTCATATGTACATACCTGTACATCGGCAGAATTTGCACGGGCAGGCAGATCGGCATACAGATTGGCGTATAAGTACGTCCATTTCAATCTGCTGCCCAGCGGGCGCGCACACGCCGCCGCGTGCCTCTCGAGTGCGGCCATTGGTCCCGGGAACTCGATGTTCCCGGGAGTCCTGTGATTGCGGTCGGCAAGATCAGAATGGGGGAATGCCTTTGGCGTACATATGTCCAATAATATTTTTATCCGATACTCAAATGTCTACAATCACAGAAAAACATGTTGCTCATCAATGAAGGACCCTATTACAAAGAGAATGGCATTGAGTGTTTTGATTGATTTTTATTCATTATTATTCTAGTTATTCTTATATGTTTGCCTTGTTGGAGTTATTGTGAAGCTGTATATTCTGCTTTGTAATCTGTTTAAATAAGCAGTACAAAGCTGGTTATTTAAAATAGTATGTGACACTAGTCCATGCAAAAACTGGAAGTGTTGAAGTTGCATTATTCAGAAGAAATAATGTGACTTCATTTTCTTGTCTGATTAAATTATTCAGCTAATGGAGACATTGTTCACAAAAGGGTGCTTAAGTGCCATGTAATTTGAATATAACTTGTGCTATTATATGCATTGTTATATGACATTTTTAGGTATTATTTTAGGAAGAAGTCTTAAAGGGAACATGTCATGATATAAATATAATTAAGTAAAAATATCCCTGTGCTAGACTGGTATGTAACTGCTGCAACTCAAATTTTGGAAGTGGTAAAGTAATAGAAATTGCTAATGGTGCACTGTTCCTTTAAATAGTGAACTGACGTGATAATGAACAAAATAAAGTAAATAAACAAGATATCTACCTAAGTGTTCAAACGTAAAATATGTGTGTGCGTCAATAGTATGATAGCAACTTAATGATGCAAATAACAGATGTCAGTGTGTAATTTTTTTTAGGTTAAATTTCAAATCCATAAGAAAATCCATACACTTAATAAAGGGTGTACCAAGTGAAAATGGTATTCAACTTCGTGGTGACCAGCGTTAAAGAAAAAGGCCAAAGTGTTCCATCCACAAGAAAATAGTGGTCTTTAATGCCATATTTTTACTATACTTTACGGCAAGTTTAACGCCATATATTTCATTGCGTTACTGCATGTTTAACCTCCTTAGCGGTAATCCCGAGTCTGTCTCCGGGTGAATTTTTTATACCAAAAGCGGTATCCCCGAGCCAGACTTGGGATTGCATTGCAGGATACAGGGGGAAGTTACTTACCTTGTCCCTGGATCCTGCAATGTGTCCCCGCTGTGTGTGCGGGCTCCTCCGATGTGTCTCCTCGCTCGATTCACAGTGCCGCCGAGCTCCGTTCCCTGCGACGTTGCGACACACGGGCATGGAGTTTGGAGCCAAATTCAAAAAGTGAAAAACACAATACACATATACTGTAATCTTACAGATTACAGTACTGTATGCAATAAATACACACCCCCTTTGTCCCTAGTGGTCTGCCCAGTGTTCTGCATGCAGTTTTATATAATAAAAACTGTTCTTTCTGCCTGGAAACTGGAGATTGTCCATAGCAACCAAAAAGTGTCCCTTTACATCAAAAGTGCTTTTAGACCAGCTATAAAACAGCGATAATAAATTAGAATCACTTGCAGAATTGAGCGATAGCGATTTGTGGGGAAATTCGTCATCAAACAATAAAAATAATGACAGCGACAATTCTGCAACTAAGAAAATGTCAGTGTTTTTGATTTGATTACATTATTGAATAATTTTTATTATAATTACATTATTATTTGTTATAAATATTTATAGTTATTTATAATATTATAATTTATGATTTTGTGTTTCAAACGGTATCATACCCGGCATGTCTACTGGACTCTTTTGGACAGATTTAAGTGAGTTATTCCTAAGAATTGCAGGCCTACAGTATAAAACGGCAAATTTCCATGCAAAAAAATTGTACCGCTTTTGGTACAAAATTCTAGATATAATCATACCGCCAGGGAGGTTAATGCCATGTAATTCTGTGCATTACTGCAAGTTCAATGCTACATAGTTCTGTGTGTTACTGCCAGTTTAACGCCATATAGTTATGTGGCTTACTGCAAGTTAACACTGTATATTTCACTGCGTTACTGCAAGCTTAACACTGTATATTTCATTGCATTACTGCAAGTTTAACGCCAAGTTTAACGCCATATAGCTCTGTGCATTATTGCACGTTTAATGCCATATAGTTCTGTGCATTAATGCAAGTTAAATGCCATATAGTTCTGAGCGTTACTGAATGTTTTACTCCATATAGTTCTGTGCATTACTGCAAGTTAAATGCCATATAGTTCTGTGCGTGTACGTTACTGCACGTTTCACGCAGTATATTGCAGTATATTATACTGTATCCATGAAGTGTGTCTGTGTCGTGAATACTCAAATTAAAAAGCACCAAACACCACTTTCCATTGATTAAAGTGCATCTACATACACATTTACACACCTTTATTACATTTTGTTTATACGCACCCCCCACTCCCCCCATCATGTCTCTGCATTCTGGGGAGCAGACAGGTCTGGTGTGTTGGAGATAAAGATAAGCGACGTCTGCATCAGTGGTTACATCTTGACATCGCTGGTGAGAGGCGTCTATATTGGTGGATACTCCTTGATAGATCTTTCTGCTTATCTGACACCTGTCATGGGTGCCTGATGAATCTGGTGAGTAGGATGTTTGCCTAAACTGGTGGAAGATGGCACGTTCTATTCCTTTCACTGAATTTATTCATCACTGTGCACTAATCATCGATGGTGGCTGTTTTGTACTTTATTGAAAATTTATAATCACATTTGGAAATTACTTTGATCACATTATTTTTATATATTTATTTTCCTTATTTGACTTATTTTACTATTATTTATGCATTTTAGCGCAGTATGAAATTAATTATTAATTTTCCTTTCACTATTTGACCTTTGGTTATATTACGAACTGCTCTATATTTGGTTATATTTATTGTGGTCAATTCAGATGTTGGTTCTGACTCTGAGATTGAGGAAGGCAGGAACATGAGCCTACAGAGAGGGGAGAACACTGGTACATAAATTGGCAGTCATATTCCCCCAGCCACAGTGTATTGCCAAGTTGTCTCCACTGTAATGAGAATGAAGGAAATGGTGATGAGGTCACTGACACGACCTGGGTGCCGGATGAATGATCATTGTTCATATACTAATTCCACCAGATCCACCAATGGGAGGTGACTGACATAAGACTTTAATACAAATTATTCTTGGCACCTTAGCAGCAAGGGACATGAATGAATAGTTGGGCCTGTTTTCTGTGACTTCCACCCATGGTGGACATAATGGGTGGTTTAAATTTTATGCACTAACCCATATCTACTAAGAATTCCATTGTGTGCCATAGTTACAGACTTCTATTGAAGTGTATGTATGCCATTAACTGTTTATTACTTATTATATAACTCCATCTTCTGAGGCTTGAGGATATGATTGGATGTGGAATTGACTGGGGGTTTCCCCCACTGTCCCACTTAACCTGACCCCTTATTGTTTATTCATTTTTTTTTTCATTATTGTGTTTTCTCATTTAAACTAAGCATGATATGCTTTATTCACATTTTGTAATTTTTTCCCCCTTTTTACTTCAGGGAGGGTTTCTGTGTTCATTTCAGACTATTCTTCCCCCTCTTTCCCTTCTAATAATCTCCTCTATTTCTAGTTTCTCTGGTTCTACCTTTTGTCCCTATGCCACTTTTTACATTGGAATGTACTGTGTTTAGTCCTTTTGCCTAATAGCTATAATTGATAAAAAAAATTCTAATATAGTGCACCTCCCTCTCTTTGTCCTGTTGCTAGCTGTAGCACACTCTCCAGGTAACTTTGTTTATAATTGCTTCTTTTGAGGCTATCGTATGGTAGGTTGTCTATTTCTCTCTCTTGCTTTTTCAGATTTGCATACTGGTGTGTTGCAGTACAGAGCTTTTGATTTGTTCAGTAGATCTCTCTCTACTTCCCTGACAGAACAAGGATCTGTCTGTTTAAATTGACAGATACCCAATTTGTCTCTCTTAGGAGCAATCACGGGTCGCCGGCAGACATTGTGTCTGCCGGCCATGCATTTTGGCTTTGATGTCACACGGCCCCCTATACCCCATAAAGTGGCCGCCATACACCTGTCATACACTGCTGTACAGCTACGGCAATTCACGCAGGGGAGCCATCCTGCTGCCGTATAATGACGGCTGCTGGTCGGCAAGTAGTTATGGTGAAGCCAGTTATACGCACCAGGTTAAAACTTCACTTACCCAGTGGGGGGCGACTTTAACGTCCCATTGTCACCCCTGGAGGACACCTCCTCAGGGACATCCTCAACCTCTGGGAAGATGCGTGGACATATACAGGCAGCACTTCACGCCTGCCAACTGGTGGACACATGGCGTCTATTTCACCCGGGAGAGAAAGACTTTACCTTTTTCTCCAGGCCCCACCAGGTATACTCCCGGATCGACTACTTCCTGGTCCAACACAGAAACCTGATGGCGGTTAAATAGGCTAAGATAGGCTCGATAACCTGGTCGGACCACGCCCCAATAGTATTAGTATATGCCCTGACGGACATGGAGACGGAGAGAAGACACCCATGGAGACTGAATGAATCCCTATTACAGGACCCCGAAATACTGGCAGACGTGGTTAAAGAACTTGGATATTATTTTTCCGCCAACACTGTCCCAGACAGTAGACCGGAGGTAGTCTGGGAAGCCCATAAGGCGGTCGTACGCGGTATTTTTATTAAACATGGGGCCAGACGGAAAAGACTCAGGACAGAACAACTAACGACATTAATGACCAAACTAGAATCCTTAGAGACGCAACACAAACAGACACCGACGAAACAGTTGGGTTTGGAACTGGACACAGTACGGCGGCAGGTGACAGACGTCCTTACGTACAAGACCAAGGCGGACATCCAGATTTGTAGACGTAAGGTTTATGAGTCGGGGGACAAATGTGGGAGGATGTTAGCCCGCTCATTGCGGACACAAAATAGCGCAGCATACATACCCCACATTGTCACCAAAAGTGGGCAGAAGGTGTCGATCCCACAAACGATCGCTAGAGAATTTAGAGACTTCTATGACACATTATACAATATACCTTCAGCGACTTTTAACCCCGACGGGGACCTTTCTCGAGACTATTTGGCCACTTCAACCATGCCAACGCTGCCCGCCGAAGCCAGAGAGGTACTAGAGGAACCCATTACCTTACAGGAGTTCCACACCGCCCTGGGTAACACCAAATCGGGCAAGGCTCCGGGCCCTGACGGCCTGACAGTAGCGTACTACAAAGCACTGCTCCCTACCCTGGGCACACGTCTGGTTGAGTTGTTTAATGGTCTGGGTCTGGGGGGGAGGCTACATATGTCCACCCTGCAGGCACAGATAGCCATCATCCCTAAAGAGGGAAAGGACCCCAGTCAGTGCGGTAGTTACCGCCCTATTTCGCTCCTTAATGTGGACCTTAAACTCCTTACCAGGTGGCAACCAGAATCCAACAACACCTGACGAGCCTTATCCACCTTGACCAAGTGGGGTTTGTCCCCACTAGGGAAGCTAGGGACAACACTGTCAAAGTCCTCAACCTGTTACACACGGCAAACACTACAAAGACGCCATGTGTCTTGGTGAGTACGGACGCCGAAAAGGCGTTCGATCGCGTTAACTGGCAATTCATGTTTGACACACTAAGACACATCGGCTTGGGTCATAGGATGATGAATTGGATTTCGGCGACGTACACAGAGCCAACGGCTCGGGTCAGGGCCAACGGGGTGGTGTCAGAGACCTTCCAGATTAGGAACGGAACAAGACAGGGGTGTACCCTATCGCCACTATTATTTGCGCTGACTCTCGAACCATTTCTGAGACATGTGCGACTGAACACGGACATCTCGGGGGTTAAGGTGGGGGATGGGGAATATAAAGTGTCTGCCTACGCGGAGGACCTGATGTTCACACTGACAGACCCCGAGGTATCCCTACCGAGCCTGATGAGAGAGTTTGAGATTTATGGGAGACTGTCCAATATGAAAGTTAACATGGGAAAATCGGTGGCAATGGGAGTGGGAATTTCGAGCCCCCGCCTAGATCGACTACGCCACGGTTTCAGCCTACAGTGGACAGACACAGCCATAAGCTACCTGGGAACCCGTATCCCCCCGTCCCTCTCCCAACTTTTTAAGCTCAACTTCCCGCCACTGTTAAAAACCACCCAGAAATTACTAGACCAATGGACAACCGGCCTTCACTCCTGGTTCGGGAGGTGCGGAATACTTAAGATGTCCATTCTACCTAAATTCACGTACCTTCTTCAAGCCCTCCCTATACGCATACCGGCGGACTATTTTAAACAGGTGCAATCCATGTTTAAAAACTTTTTATGGGCGTGGAAACATCCCAGGATTCACAGGACAGTGTTGTCCCTACCCAAGGCGTACGGGGGACTGGCCATGCCCAATGTCCGCACGTACTACCACGCGGCACATCTAAACAGGCTAGTGGACTGGTGTCGACACGGGAACACAAAACTATGGCCCCACATAGAGCAGGCTCAAAGTGAGACCCCCCTGCAGAGGGCCCCGTGGTGCGATACGGCGCTGCCCAAATCCCTACGATCTCACCCGCTGATAGGAACCACGACCAGAATCTGCGCGAAGATGCTCAGTCAAATGGGATCACCGCCGGAGAATTCGCCCCTACGTCCAGTTCTGGGCAACCCGAATTTTGAACCGGGGATACATGACGGAAGGTTCCGAGCGCTAAGGGATTCGGGTGTGTGTCAGGTTTCCCACTTTAGCATAGCAGGCCGTTGGAGGACACCCGCAGAGTTGATGGATCAGGGAGGGGGATTTCAATTAGACTTTATGAGGGCAAACCAGCTGAACCATTTCCTACACACCATGACACCCCCCCATACGGGGAACCCACTTCTCACACCAATAGAGGAGATGTGTTCGGAGACGGGCACATTGCCACACGCGCTGTCCATCTTACACAACATACTGGTAGCACCGCAGGAGCGGTATCAACTCCCCTGTATCACGAAATGGGAACAGGAGCTCCACCTTGCACGTTTTCGGCCAAAATGAGACAACAGATTTTGACCTTCACACACAAGTCCTCTATTTGTACCAAAATACAGGAAACAAACTACAAAATCCTGACTCGGTGGTATCGCACCCCGGTTCTACTTCACAAACTCTTTAGGTCCACATCAGATGCATGCTGGCGCTGCCAGGAGGACGTAGGTACACTGACCCACATTTTCTGGTCCTGCCCACTGCTGAAGTCCTTCTGGGCGGAGGTCAGGAGGATATCGCAGAAGTTCACTGAACGCCAGATCCCGGACGACCCAGCATACCTCCTGCTACACGCTAACACCTATCCCACACGCGTATATAAGAAATCGGTTGTCCGACACCTTTTAGACGCCGCCAAAGCGTGCATCCCCGCTTGTTGGAAATCTCCACACCCACCGACGGTAGCAATGTGGCTCCGGAGGGTCGATGACATCAACAGAATGGAGGATCTTATCCTCACAGACCGTGATAAGCAGGAGTCATATAAACAGACTTGGCAGTTATGGAATGTGTTTACCTATTCAGATGAAGGACAAGCACTTAGGGGACAGACCTAGACTTTTCGACCCAACTCCCCCCTTTACCAGGGAGGAGTTGACTTTGTTACTCTGTGGAGCAATGGCAGGCCGGACGGCTGACATGCTCCATGCTCGCGGGCAATTTCCCTCACCCCCCCCTCTCTCTCTCCCTTTTTTCTTCCTTTTTTCCATGGCGCTGTCGGGACCCCAACTCCCGAGGCGGCAGCCTTTCTCTAATCTTCGAATGAGTGGCGGGAGGGGATACTCCCTGCCGCTTCACTCTCTTTCCTTATTTTCCACTTCCTTTATATTGGAAAAAGGAGGGCGTGTCTGCGGATCTCTGACTTCACACCGCACTCCGCGAATGGACGTTCTTTTAGTGGCAAGATCATCGGGAGGAGAGGAAGTAGGCTCGGTGCCACGAGCACGGAGCTGACGGACCACTGACTTTGCTATACCCACTATCTTGCCGCACTTTACTAGTTTATGCTTGAACGTGTGAAGATGTTAATGTTTATATGCTCTTGCTGTGATCCATGTGGACGCGCTCTTTGTTGTGAGTAAATAAAGAATTTTGAAAAAAAAAAAAAACTTCACTTACCCAATCAGCATTGATTATTTTTAATTATTGTGCTGTATTAGTAAATAGACAGGAAAGTAAATCATATTTACTTATTTTAAACTTTTTCTTTTTACATTTCTTCAGTTACTTCCTGGTCTCTTTGCCTAGGCAAATTATGTCATACCTCCCAGGTGTCTTCAGGAGGGGGGGAGAGAAGGAGAGATTTTCTCAGTTAAGAACACTCCTGTATGCATGATTGAACTAAGGACAGATGGATTTCATGAAGTAAATGCCACATGGATCATTTGCTCTTACTCAAGATGACCATGGCAAGAAATGCTGGGGGGTTGTTTTTGAAAGTGGTTTCTCAACAAAATAAATCATAGAGAGATGAATGGAGGAGTTTACTTTGAATATTAAACATTTATTAAATAGTCTTTTTTGGTTTGTGGTGCTGAGATGCAATGAAGATCTGTTTTAAATGTAAAGCTTGGTGCTTAGCAGATGTATTTTTCAAGATGCAATAAGTGACAAACTATACTGCTATTTGTCAATTTGATGCACAGTAAACATCCATTTAATGGACAGTTACTGTCTACATTAGGAGATTACGATAATCTGCCCTATAGAACTGCCTTTTTTGTAACTAGTAAAGCAAATAAATAGCCAATCTAGCAATCAAGAATCAAAGGGGTAATCATCTTAAGTACTGATTAAAAAACATGTTTTTTTCTAATTTCAAAGATTCCTATTTATGAATATAAAACCCATACCATGTATAGCAAGTCTTTTGTGTAATTAGATGAGAAAAACATTTTTTTCTTCACTTTAATACGCATGACATTTACATGACACAAGCATTTTTAGATGTAATAAATTAGCTGTAGATTAGCTGGTCAGTTGTGTATTAGGTTCCAAGTGCGTCGTTTCTAAATTCATTGGTATGAATAAAAACAGAATTGTACCAAAAGTGAAGTGAAGAAAATTGTCATCAAAGTCAATCCAGCAAACAGTCTTCATGATATTTCAGCCTGCCACTACAATGTTCCGATGGTGGTAAGACAATTACTTATTCTAAGTTACCTTTTTCTTCCTTTTCTTCTCAGGAACCCAATTTATTTTCACAATCACTGTTCTAATGCTTACCATACGTGTGGCATAACTTCAATCATTTTTAACCTGTAATCAATCCAAAAAAAAAAAAAAAACGTTTAAATGGAAAAAGGCAACCTGTCAGATTGGAATTTGTTATTTATATAGCAGATTTGGTGGTAGATGACTGGTCCTTTGAAATTGCTATAAAATTGTTGTGTGTACAACAAAATACCGACAATAAATCTGGCTCACCTCCTTCTTCATGTCCTTCTACATATAAAAGACTTTCACCAATCTGCTCACCAATTCCCAATGGTTAAATGTAAAGTTTACTATTCTTACATACCTCAACACCTGTAATTAAAAAATAAAATGTGTTTAATACTGTATGTGTTTTCTCACTTCTCTTCCTCCAAACTCTTTTCACTGCAATACATTTTAGTCTTCTAACAAACTGACATAGACTGCCATCTATGATCTTTTTTTTTTTTTAGATTCTTACTTTTTTTCTGAGTACTACTACTACTGCACTTTTATATGAAATCAATAAATGTACATATATCCCAAACCTGGTAATAAATATGTTGCTGGGTTTGACATCCTCCTTTTTTAGCCCTGTCCATTTTATCCAGTCAATCCATTACCTTTCCTCTCACCTGCCTTCTTTTGAGGTTCATTCTCTCCACAGGCAGTGAGAAGCCAGCATGGCACAGCATAGTACCCATCCTACTAGGAGAAAGAGTAGTATTGACTAAAAAGGTACACGTGCACCATGGGAAGGTTTTTTCTTTATTATTTGAGAGCAGAACATGAAGGGGGAGCAGAGAGTGGATTGTCAGTTAGTGCAGTTAGGACGCGACAAAGTAGCCAAGTTTCACTTTGTCAAAGGGGAAGGAGAGTAATTTTATTCACCAGCATAAAAAAAGGTTATTCCAGTTATTAGTGTATTGTTAAGCCCTGTACACACGATCGGATATCTGATGGAATCTAATCCTATGTTTTTTTTCGTCGGATATTCGATGAAGCTGACTTTCATCAGTCTTGCCTACACACCATCCGACCGTGTCCAACACGGTGACTTAAAACACTATGACGTGCTGAGAAAAATGAATTTCAATGCTTCCGAGCATGCGTCGACTTGATTCTGCGCATGCGTGGATTTTTGACCGATGGACTTCCACACAGACAATTCTATCGTTTTTTTTATCCATAGGAAAATTTTAAAACATGTTTTATTTTTTTCCACTGATGGAAAACAAACCGATGGGGCCCATACACGATCAGTTTGTCCGATGAAAACGGTCCATCGGTCTGTTTTCATCAGACAAACCGATCGTGTGTACAGGGCTTTAGAGATTTAATGCTTATAATGTTTTGAATGCCTAATGGTGGTTGTGATAGAGAAGAAACCATGCATAAGGCACCAGGTAACCTAAAGGTAGTCCTGCTCACTCGATATTCACATGCTTGACTGTGTCTCCACTTGCCTTTATTCCGTATCAATGTTTTCAATATCTGCTTATAAACTACAAATTTTAACCTTTCCTGCAATGAACATACATTTGTATCAAATGGCAGGAGATAAAGGCAGGTATTTCACCACATTAATCTTCAGTGTAAGTTGTTTCTTTCCTATTACAACGATTGAATCAAATGTAAACAACAAGCAATGTTTTGTCTCAGCAAAGTTCATTTGGCCCAGTTTATTGAAGTGCCTGGGGCTCTCGGCCAGGTGAAAAACATGGAGTGGTATATCCCACTCTTCCTAACTAGATTACAGAGTCCCAAATTGACTAGAGGACATGTTTCTATCTGTCTGTCTGCTCTGGAGCTATTTATATCTGCAGCAGTGCACACCAATATATACCAGGGGCGGACTGGCCTGGGTGACAGGAATGCATCTTCCCCCCGGGCCGCTTTAATGTTCTGTACAAGGGCCGCTAAGCTGGCTGAGAGTGACAGCTTGGGTAAAAGGCACTGCCGGATTCAGTACTGCAGCGATGAGCTCTGTTCTGGGCTGACACAGTCTGTGTGTTAGAGTTCAGCCTAGCCCCTCCCTCCTCCACACAAAGCTCTATCAGAGGCTGGGTGAATCTGCTCACCAACAAAGAAGTGGCTCCGTATCCACAGCCTAAAAAAAAAAAAAAAAAATGTGAGCCTCATGGGACTGTCCATTGCCACCAAGTACGTGACAAGTGAGCTTCTCCTCCCTCCCCACCATGCCCACCCCCTATTTAGGTGTCCGGAGGGGGTGTCAGTGGCTGCATTTGATGGGCACAGTGGCTGCATTTTATTGGCACAGTGGCTTCATTTGATGGGGCACAGTGGCTGCATTTGATGGGGCACAGTGGCTGCATTTGATGGGGCACAGTGGCTGCGTTTGGGCAACAGTGGCTGCATTTGATGGGCAACAGTGGCTGCGTTTGGGTTACAGTGGCTGCCTTTGATTGGCACAGTGGCTGCATATGATGGGGCACAGTGTTTGCATATGATGGGGCACAGTGGCTGCATATGATGGGCACAGTGGCTGCATTTGATGGGGCACAGTGGCTGCATATGATGGGCACAGTGGCTGCATTTTATGGGGCACAGTGTCTGCGTTTGATGGGGCACAGTGGCTGCGTTTGGGGCACAGTGGCTGCGTTTGATGGGGCACAGTGGCTGCGTTTGATGGGGCACAGTGGCTGTATTTGATGGGGCACAGTGGCTGCATTTGATGGGGCACAGTGGCTGCATTTGAGGGGGCAACAGTGGCTGTGTTTGATGGGGCACAGTGGCTGCGTTTGGTGCACAGTTGCTGCATTTAATGGGGCACAGTGGCTGCATTTGATGGGGCAACAATGGCTGCATTTGATGGGGCACAGTGGCTGCATTTGATGTTTTTTTTAAGAATTTATTTCAGTTTGGCTGCGCCCCCCCCTTAGCAGGCACTGCCACTCCACTGAAAAGTGATCAATGCTCAGGTCACTTTTCAGAGACATTTGACAGACAGTGAGGAGGTGATATCTAATTTCCTCCCTGCCTGTTTTTAACCTCCTAAATGCCAGTCCCTCCAGGTAATTCACTTTGTACTCCACCTTATTTTCATTACTCTCTGTAGGTATTAGATGTTTTCTCACCTTATTCTTTGCACATCTAATACATAATGAGAGTTCTGGAAATAAGGTGAAGTTCAAAGTGAATTTCTCCAAGTGGAGCGCCCCTTTCAGAAGGTTTGAGGATATTAATAAACCCAGAGACTGATGGACTTAGGCCATCATAGATAGATTTAAATTCTGCCAGTTCAGCAGAAATTTCAATCTATCAATGTGCAGACTGGTTATTATTATACAGAATCAGATCTATCAACTGACTTCAGTACAACCAGTATGTTCTTTTTTCTTTTTGTCAATCACTGCTGGCTGCTATAGCAGCCAGCAGTGATCACTGTATTCTGATGGCTGGGAAACGTTCACCTCAGAGCACACACCGACACATTTATCTTACGGAAGCTTGGTAAATCAAGTGCCAGGCTTCCCTAGCATTACACCTGTGTGGCTGCAACCAAGTCTGGGCACAAGCCAGCACAGGCTCCTGGAAACGCAGGAGAGTGGCCAGTAAGGGGAAATCTGGGTCACTTACATCATATCCCTGCCGCTCCTAAACCTGCTCCACTGCCGCACCAGGCCCACAATGCCTTTAATCTGGTCCTGGGGGCTAGTGCACAGTCCTGTGCCTGCATATACACAGCACTGCCCACACAGAGAGAGGGACCACTTCACATTGACCGCACAGAGAGTGAGACTGAGCAACATTGCTTCCAGAGAGAAATGGCAATGTGGAGCGATTTTTTTTCTCTCTCTGTGCCGGTAATGTGGAGCGATTTTTATCTCTGTTCCGGCAATGTGAAGCAGTTTCACTCTCTGTTTAGGCAACGTGTAGCAGTCTTTCTCTGTGCCGGAAATGTGGAGCAATTTCTCTCTCTCTCTGTGGGCAATGTGGAGCAGTCTCCCTTTCTCTCTGTGCAGGCAATGTGGAGAAGTCTCTCTATCTCTCTCTATCTCTCTCTCTCTGTGCGTGCAATATGGAGCAGATGGATGGTGAGTTGGTTCGGTGGTTCAATGGGCGACTTGACTAGACTTGCCCCCCCAGGCCTAAGACTGCCAGCCATCCCCTGATATATACCCTGTACCTAACTACCCCTTGTGTCTTTTTGGAGCCTTTGCATTACAGTTAAAATGTCTAATGAGCAGGGCCCTCTGATTCCCCCTGTGTTGAATTGTATTGTAAATGTACAGCCTGTCCTCATGTTGTAAAGCACTGCACAAACTGTTGGTGCTATATACTGTAAATCCTATATAATAGTATTAATAATAGCAATAACAATATTTGACACTCTCTGCAGCAGATTTTTACCTTTCTCTTCTTAACTGACCTGAGGCAGCAGCCATTACAACTACAATATAATAATATTTTGTGTTAGCGGGCCTATTGATTTAAATCAGCTGGCAATGCACCAGAACACATAGCAAAATAAACCTACAGCATTCTTTATTAAGAAGTATACCACAACACATGGCAGTGTATTTTAGTATATTACATGGCAAGGTGCACTGGGTTGCCATTAAGGATGAATGGCACTGCATCAAAGCACATGATCTCACTGCACCAGTGTAACTGGGCACTGAATCCACAGACACTTGTTGCTTTTGTATGATTCAAAAGAACCTATTTACAGTATAATACTGTGTATAGTACACCACTTATGATAAAAAAAAAAAGCTATACATAATGCAAACACTGGCTACTAAGTAACAATCCACCAAGAACTAAATATGTGTTCTTCTAAAAAAAAATACATATGTGTATATAAAACGCACATTAGTATATTGTACGCATGTTGGTATGTCCAGAATCGTGCTCATTAGATTTTCCAAGACATGCTCTTTTAAGCTCAACAACAAAACACCATAAAAAGAAACAAACAAGTGTATGTTGTAGTGTCACCAGACCACAATTGATATGGTGAAAAAGTGGATAACTAAATATATACGTAAAAATAAATGCAAAAAATAAATGAATAAATATATGCGTGAATTAGGGTTCCTGCATAGATCCTCCTCTCTTTACTGGAAAGAGAAAAAGTCACAATATAATAACCAAGTGCTCTTAATCAATATTCCTCCTGTGGGGTATTCAAATGCAATGAGATTTCACCACTTCCGTGATCTTCCCATCACCGTGTAAAATGGCCACTCACCAAATCCCATTCAGTAAATGCCTTTGGTTAATTCCCAGGATAACCAATCCTATTTAGTATCACCACAGTTGTTAGGTATCTTGAATGTTTTGGTACTGCGTCTCTTTCTCTATAATAACTCACAGAGAAAGGATGCCCAACATAGTGTAGTAGGTAAAAAATGTATTTAGTTTAAAATACAGAACAAGTATTGCACTCACATTTTAATGTGCCTATTTGCCGGCACCAAGCTTCTCCAGCCGTGTATGCAAAATTGCAAGAGATAAATCGCTCCTCTTTCCCCCCGATCCTCTCTAGCGACCGGTATGGTGTCCTGTGGCTGTAGTAGCCTATTTTTGTAGTGTAACATCACACAGGATTAGACATAAATAACCCACGGTAGCACAATCCCTATTTTACATTAATCTAGTTTTGGGTAAATCACCACTGAGTGAGTTACACATTTTTTTTTATACCTACCCACGTGGGTAGGTATCACATGGGTAGGTACAGAGCATGATGGGACTGTGAGGCCTATATAGGTCCGATGCAAGGCGCGCATCCGTCATTTCAGCGAGAAGAGCCGGCGTGTCAACATCTGGAGAAGTGAAGAAGATGACGTCACAGCCCGGAAGAAGAAGAATACTTCACAGCACGGAAGAAGAAGATAGACGTTCAGCGCTGAAGGAGAAGGCACCGGACAGCTGGAGGAAGAACCGGGGTGCGCCGAGTCAACAGCGGAGAGCGGCGAACATAGAAGGAGACCCCCGGAGAGTTGAGAAGACCCCCCGGATAGCGGAGAAGACCCGTCGGGATAGCGGAAGAAGAAGCCCCCACGCCGAAGACGCCGGAGGAAACCCGCTGGGGGGTGGGGGCTTTTTTAAAAGCGACCCCCCCCCGGCGGTGGAAGAGAACCAGACGGCGGCCCCCACCCACCCGAAGACGTCAAAGAAGAAGCCCCCCCTGGTAAACAGAGCTAATAAAGAAGACAGGGGGGGCCTCCGGAGCAGAAAAATAAATTATTTTAAAAAACCCTTGTGTGGTGTGTTTATTAACTTTGACATTTTTCCTCCAGGTGAATGGGTAGGGGTATGATGTACCCCATATCCATTCACTTAGGGTGGGGGGCCGGTATCTGGGGGCCCCCTTATTATACATACCCCGACAACCAACGGCCAGGGTTGTCGGGAAGGGGCCCTGTCCTCATCAACATGGGGACAGGGTGCTCTGAGGTGGGGGGGCCGCAGTGCGCCCCCCTGCCCCAGAGCACCCAACCCCCCCATGTTGAGGGCATGCAGCCTGGTACGGCTCAGGAGGGGGGGGGGGCGCTCGCTCGTCCCCACTCCCTTCCTGGCCGGCCGGGTAGCGTGCTTTGGATACGGGTCTGGTATGGATTGTAGGGGGACCCCCTACGCCGTTTTTTTCGGCGTAGGGGGGCTCTCCTTACAACCCATAACAGACCTAAGGGCCCGGTATGCTCCTGAGGGGGGAACCCATGCCGGATTTTTATTTAAAATCCGGCGGGGACTTTCCCCTCAGGATTCATAACAAACGCCGCACACGTGTAGAATTGGTGGGAATCCAAGTCGGATCTCCCGTCGCTTCTATGACGGCTCTGTCTCCATCGCGGCAAGCCAGATCGGCGCTGGCTCCCGCGATGGGGCTCGTAGGTGGTCAATCTCGCCGAGAAAGGGAGCGAGATTGACACAATATCGAGTTCACCTACTGTATAGCTACCTCTCCCTATTTACATGTACCATTGCAGTGTGAGGGGATTCTCCCAGTACTAACTTCTCAAGGTGTTCTAAGATATCATAACCAAATGCTGAAAGCCACAAAGAAAGATACTGCTGGAATATGTGAAAAGTGTGCAACACTAAACGTGTGCTATAGGAACATCTGCCTTTCACTGTACCCACCAGCTATAACAGCTTGAACTCTTCTGGGAAGACTATTCACAGGGTTTAGGAGTGTGTCCATGGGAATGTTTGACCATCTTTCCATAAGCACATGTGTTAGGCCCCTTTCACACTGGGGCGGAAGGTGCGGTGATGGTATAGCTGTGCTATACCCTCGGGCTTTCACATTGAGAATGCTGGGCAGGAGTTTTTCAGGCGGTATTTAGGAGCTATTTTTAGCGCTAAACCACCTGAAAAACTCCTCAGTGTGAAAGGGGCCTTAGGTCAGGCACTGATGTGGAAAAAAAATACCTGGCTCGCAGTCTCCACTCTAATTCATCCCAATGGTGTTCTATCGGTTGAGGTCAGGCAGGCCAGTCAAGTTCCTCCACCTCAAACTCGCTCATCCATGCCATTAAAGTTGATGTGCTTGTAAAGGCAGGTGTCCCAATACTTTTTGGTAATATAGTATAGTATAATAGTATACAGTGCCTTGAAAAAGTATTTATACCCATTGAAATCTTCCACATTTTGTTACATTTTACTTTTTGGTTATAACATATTTTATTGGGATGTTGTGTGATAGACCAACACAAAGTGGCACATAATTGGGAAGTAGAAGGAAAATGATAAATGGTTTTCAACATGTTTTACAATTAAATAGCTGAAAAGTGCGGCATGAATTTGTATTCAGCCCCCTTGAGAGCCGGTTCACACAGGGGCGACTTGGGATCCAACTTTAGTCACCCCACGTCACCCCAAGTCACGGACATGAGAAAATCAATGTAAGTGAGAGCCGTCTTAATGTACATTACTGAAGTCACTCCAACTTCAGAAAAGGTTCCTGTACTACTTCAATCTGACTTCTAGGCGACTTGTAGGCAATTTGTACCCATTGATTTCAATGAAAGTTGCCTCCAAAGTCAGATCAGTGTCTTAACTGAAGCAACTTTACAGGAAGAGAAAATAGTTCTCAGGCAAACCACTCTCTCCCACAGAGCTCAGCTGGATTCACACTTGGGCGGTGCAAATCTTGAGGGGGAACTCCACACCAAATTTTAAATAAAAAAACGGCATGGGTTCCCCTCCAAGAGCATACCAGGCCCTGGTATGGATTTTAAGGGGAACCCCCTACGCCAAAAAAACAGCATGGGGGTTCCCCTAAAATCCATATCAGACCCTTATCCGAGCACCCAGCCTGGCCGGTCAGGAAAGGGGGTGGGGATGAGCGAGCGACCTTCCCCTCCTGAACCGTACCAGGCCGCATGCACTCAACATGGGGGTAGGTGCTTTGGGGCAGGGGGCGCCCTGCGGCCCCCCCAATGCACCTTGTCCCCATGTTGATGAGGACAAGGGCCTCTTCCCGACAACCCTGGTCGTTGGTTGTCGGGGTCTGCGGGCGTGGGGCTTATCAGAATCTGGGAGCCCCCTTTAACAAGGGGGCCCCCAGATCCCGGCCCCCCACATCGTACCCCTACCCATTCACCTGGGGGAAAAAGTGTCAAGAAAAAAAACACACACTAGACAGGTAATTTATTAGGCGACTTTGGGGGTCTTCTTCCGACTTCTCCGCTCTCTGGTTATTTCTGCCTTCTGCCGGACTCCTCCACTATCTTCTTCCAGCTCTTTTACTAGTGGTGGCCCGGTCTTCTCCCTTCTTCCAACTTCGGGGGTCTCCTTCTGACTTTGGGGGTCTTCTGCATCGTCTTCTTCCCCCTTCTCTTCTTCCGATGTCACCCGGTGACTCTGCCCCTTTATGAGGTCACAGTCCCATCATGCCCCAGGACTGTGACTTCACCCAGTGACCATGCCCCATGCCTATATAAATCGATGCGCACCGCGCACACGACATTACAGCGGGAGAGATCGTCAACATCGGAAGAAGAGAAGAGGGAAGACGACGACGCAGAAGACCGGACCGCCGCTAGTAAAAGAGCTGGAAAAAGATGGCAGAGGAGCCCGGCAGAAGGCAGAAAGAACCAGAGAGCGGAGAAGTTGGAAGAAAACCCCCGAAGATGAAAGAAGACCCCCAAAGTCGGAAGAAGAGAGAAGACCGGGCCACCGCTAGTAAAAGAGCTGGAAGAAAATAGCGGAGGAGCCTGGCAGAAGGCAAAAAGAACCAGAGAGCGGAGAAGTCGGAAGAAGACCCCTGAAGTTGGAAGAAGACCCCCAGAGCTACCTAATAAATTACTTTAAAAACCTGTCTAGTGTGTTTTTTTCTTGAAACTGGGTAGGGGTATGTTGTACCCCATACTCATTCACATAGGGGGCTCCTGGATTCCGATAAGCCCCCTGCCCGCAGACCCCGACAACCAACAGCTAGGGTTGTCGGGAAGAGGCCCCTGTCCTCATCAACACGGGGTTAAGGTGCTTCGGCGCATGGCCCCAAAGCACCTCCCCCCACATGTTGAGGGCATGCAGCCTGGTACGGTTCAGGAGGGGGGGCGCTCCCTCATCCCCACCCCCTTTCCTGACCAGGCGGGATGCATGCTTGGATAAGGGTCTGGTATGGATTTTGGGGGAACCCCCACGCTGTTTTTTGGCGTAGGGGGTTCCCCTTAAAATCCATACCAGACCTAAGAGCCTGGTATGCTCTTGGAGGGGAAACCCATGACGTTTTTTTTTTATTTGGAGTGGAGTTCCCCCCTCATGATAAGCCACTGGCATAGTGCCCTGTCCTGGAGGTGACTTCAAGACACGTTGTAAGTCGCGCTGTGGTTCACGCTCATGTCATGTCCAAGTCGCCTCGCAAAGTCTCACACAAAGTCATGTTCCCCCTGTGTGAACCAGCTCTTAGCCCTAATTAAAATCTAGTGAAACCAATTACCTTCAGAAGTCACCTAATTGGTAAATATAGTCCACCTGTGTAATTTAATCTCAGTATAAATACAGCTGTTCTGTGAAGTCCTCAAAGGTTTGTTAGAGAACCTTAGTGAACAAACAGCAACATGAAGGCCAAGGAACACACCAGACAGGTCAGGGATAAGGTTGTGGAGAAGCTTAAAGCAGGGTTAGATTATAAAAAAATATACAAAGCTTTGAACATCTCATGGAGTACTGTTCAATCCATCATCCGAAAATGGAAAGAGTATGGCACAACTGCAAACCTACAAAGACATGGCCATTCACCTAAACTGACAGGCTAGGCAAGGAGAGAATTAATCTGAGAAGAGGCCCATGGTAACTCTGGGGGAACTGCAGAGATCCACAGCTCGGTTTGGAGAATCCATCCACGGGACAACTATTAGTTGTGCATTCCAAACATCTGGCCTTTATGTAAGAGTGGCAAGAAATAGCCATTGTTGAAAAAAAGCCATAAGAAGTCCCATTTGCAAAAAAATTCAAAAAGCGATATGGGGGACACAGCAAACATGTGGAAGAAAGTGCTTTGGTCAGATGAGACCAAAATGAAAATTTTGGCCTAAAAGCAAAACGCTATTTGTGGTATAAAACTAACACTGCACATCACCCTGAACACACCATACCCACAGTGAAACATGGTGGGAGCAGAATCATGTTGAGGGGATGTTTTTTTTCAGCAGGGACAGGGAAGCTGGTCAGAGTTTATTGGAAGATGGATGGAGCCAAATACAGGGCAATCTTAGAAGAAAACCTGTTAGGCCGCGTACACACGGTCGGTCCAAACCGATGAAAACGGACTGAAGGACCTTTTCATCGGTCCAAACCGATTGTGTGTGGGCCCCATCAGTCATTTATCCTGTGGTCAAAAATTGTAGAACTTGCTTTAAAATTGAACCAATGGACGCCAAACCGATAGGTCAAAACCGATGGTTAGTATGCAAAAGCATTGGTTAAAAACCTGCGCATGCTCAGAATCAAGTCGACGCATGCTTGGAAGCATTGAACTTCATTTTTCTCTGCACGTCGTTGTGTTTTACTTCACTGCGTTGGACTCGATTGTTTTTTTAACTGATGGTGTGTAGGCACATCAAACCATCAGTCAGCTTCATCGGTTAACCGATGAGAACAGTCCTTCGGACCGTTCTCATCGGATGGACCGACCGTGTGTACGCGGCCTTAGAGTCTGCAAAAGTTTGGGGCGGAGGCTCATCGTCCAGCAGGACAATGACCCCAAGCATACAGCCAGAGCTACAATGGAATGGTTTACATCAAAGCCCAGTCAAAGTCCAAACCTAAATCCAATTGAGAATTTGTGGCAAGACATGGAAATTGCTGTTCACAAAGGCTGTCCATCCAATCTGACAGAACTTGAGCTATTTTTCAAAGAAGAATGGGAAGAAATTTCACTCTCTAGATGCAAAGCTGGTAGAGACATACCCAAAAAGACTTTCAGCTGTAATTGCAGTGAAAGGTGGTTCTACAAAGTATTGACTCAGGGGAGCTGAATACAAATGCACGCCACACTTTTCGCATATTTATTTGTAAAACATTTTGAAAATGATTTATCATTTTCCTTCTAATTACCGTATTTATCGGCGAATACCGCACACTTTTTTCCCCTTAAAATCAGGGGAAAATCGTGGGTGCGCAATATACGCCGATCACCGCTGTCTCCGACATTGTCCGAGCCGAGTGTACTGCGCACTCGGCTAGGCTTGACCAAGCTCGAAGAGCCGAGAGCGCAGGAAATCCGGCTCCGGCTCTGCACAGCGCGCCAAATTCAAACACACAACGGAACACAACACCGGGCAAGGTGCGGCTGGACACCTCCAAAGCCGCAGACGGACACCCACAAGACTCGACGGACCCCGCGCAACAACGCAGACAAACGCCAGACAAGGCCGCCGATGGATGCCGGGCAAGACAGCAGACGGACACCGACAAGGCTTGACGGACCCCGCGCAACGCCGTAGACGGACGCCGGACAAGGCCGCGATGGACGCCGGGCAAGACATCCAAAGTTCCCTAAACTTCCCTTCTCAGCTGGGGGTGTGCGCTATACGCCGGCGCGTGGTATATGCCGATAAATACGGTATGTGCCACTTTGTGTTGATCTTGGAAAAATAGTGGGGTAATGGCGCCAAATTACAAATAACAAAATAATTAAATAGTCCTAATGCTGCACCTAAGATTAGTAATACCCTATAAAATAATAATAATAAAGGGCGTAATTGGACAATGTGATCAATAAATACTTGATGAGTAATAATAAACAGTGTCATTTAATTGATAAAGTGCACAATAATTAAATATGAAAAGTCCATAACAAGCCCTATGGGCAATTCCTCAGTGTATGCTCCAACGCCGTGCTTCTAAAATGCAATGTGCTTCAAATCTTAAATGGATAGTGCTTCACCCAAAGTGATAATATAATGTGCTCACCAGATAGCCTCGGCCACCAGGTGACCTTTAAGCTTATAGTAAGGAAACTCCTTCAGGATTCACATCAACATCAATCAATCTTGTGTGGAAGAGGCCGAATTCCCATCCAATTGGAAATGGTATACAAACATGATTCTTCAGACTCATATATCCTCTATTGAATGTATCCAGCTATCATCATGGGATTCTGTAAAATCGGCTCCGCCACAAAGAGCCACAGAAGGCAGGAATAGCGTAATATTGCTTTTAATTTCTTAAAACTTACATAGTCCAGTGCAGGGTACAGCAAGTTTAAAAACAGCTTAGGGGAAAGCAGAAGCCAATCCGCCACTCGCGATATACGGCGTGTGTCTCAGCTGCCCTGGCGGAAGTGGAGGGCCCCCTGTTAGTTTGCGTGTCAAGCCTTGCTTGAAAGCGTGAAATGCATTAAATTTTACGTCCTTGGTTGTAACGTGACAAAATGTGGAAAAATTCAAGAGGTATGAATACTTTTTCAAGGCACTGTATGTAGACACACACATATGCATGTGTGTTTGAGCTTTGGGGTGCACACCCTAATGCAATATGCTGTGCACACCTATGGTTTGCGTTTTTTTTATCAAAGGAAAGAATTGTTTTTGCAAGTGATTCTATTGCATTCTGATTACAGCATTTATTTTCCCTACCCGTGTTGCCCTGAGACAAAGAACAAGGAGAGTTGCTGTTTGCAATAAGAAATTTCTTCCTTCAGACCAAAACACATGGCTCAACATTCTTGGTTTGTGTATAGCTAGCATCCCTACTCTTCTTACATTTGCATGAGGCTAGTCATACACACTTATGCCACGTACACACGATCATTTTTCGGCATGAAAAAAACTTTGTTTTTAAAAAATGTCATTTAAAATGATCGTGTGTGGGCTTCACATCATTTTTCGGGTTCTGAAAAACTAAAAATTATTTTTTCGAACATGCTGCATTTTTTAACGACGTTTTAAACGATGTTGTTTTTCGGGTTGTAAAAAATGATTGTGTGTGGGCTAAAACGACGTTAAAAACCCGCGCATGCCCAGAAGCAAGTTATGAGACGGGAGCGCTCGTTCTGGTAAAACTACCGTTCATAATGGAGTAAGCACATTCATCACGCTGTAACAGACAGAAAAGCGCAAATCGTCTTTTACTAACACAAAATCAGCTAAAGCAGCCCCAAGGGTGGCGTCATCCGCATGGAACTTCCCCTTTATAGTGCCGTTGTATGTGTTGTACATCACCACGCTTTGCTAGAGCATTTTTTAAAACGATGGTGTGTGGGCAACATCGTTTAAATGATAAAGTTGGAAAAACTTTATTTTTTCTACATGCCGAAAAACATCGTGTGTACGCGGCATTAGATTTCTCATGTTCAGTCCCATGGGATGAATGAGACAAATAAATCGGTTCCACAATCCACACTAAACCGCATGGATGAAGAAACCAGCTATTGTATTCTGTTTGGATTCAGCCTCCCTTCTGCTCACAGTCTTCCATCTAGCTCCTTTTAATTATGAAATGTACTTTTGTTAAGCTGGTTAGTGCACAGGGAGCCACCCCAACTCAAATGTAGGTATTTTCCTGCTGAAATTCCACGTGTGTATGGCCAGCTTAAGAGTTAATGCATCTGCAACAAGATAAACAAATACACTGAGTAATCTTTCAACTCCAAAGATCATTGAATTGTTGCAGTCTATTCATTTATCTCTGTAAGTCATTGAATTAAAATATTTCTCAGCTGGTATTTTAATAGCTATAAATGGCTCATTATCCTTCACGGAACAAATTTATATTCTCAGTTATGTTGGCAAACAGACTAATGAGCACCATTGCACTGAGTGGCATTTCATAACTGTAGCAATAATCTGACATAAGTGTGATTTTGCATGAATTTAAATAAAGGCCCTTGTCTAAAAAAATCCATAGACACACAATTTCCATAGACACAATTCAAGATCTAATGACTAAAATGTCTACCCTGTACAACTTATTAAAGTTCTGATGACTCATACTTTTTAAATTTCTTTTAAATGAAAATCTTTTTCACTAAAGCTAAGATAATTTGTACATCTGGCTTATTAGATGTTAGTGGATATTGAGCTATAAATACATGAAATGGAATCTTGTTCCTTTAACTATACCATGGTATCGTGAACGAGCAATGCATGTGAATATGGTTATATAAAATACCTTATTTTAGTGGTGCATTTAAAAAATGTATAGGTAGTTCCCAACTTTCAATTGTGTTCTGGTGTTCGGAGGCCTTTTTCCTTTACAGATAGATTAGGATGTATGCTATGAAGGCCATGAGCATACTATTATAACTGTTTTATTTATTCTACAACTTATCAGATGGCTTTTCTGTATTTAGTAGCAGTCATTTTGGTGATTTACCACTTCAGCCCACGGAAGGATTTTTACCTCTTTCTGACCAGGCCATTTTTTGCGATACGGCACTGCGTCGCATTAACTGACAATTGCGCGGTCGTGCCAAAAACAAAAATGATTTCCTTTTTCCCACAAATAGAGCTTTCTTTGTTGGTATTTGATCACCTCTGCGGTTTTCCTTTTTTTGCTCTATAAACAAAAAAAGCTACAATTTTGAACGATCTGCTATAAAACATTTCCAAAAAACAAAAAAAACAAACAAATGTATTCATCAGTTTAGACGTTTTTTTTTTTTTTTTGGTAACAATTGCAATAAGCATATATTGATTGGTTTGCGCAAACGTTATCTTGTCTACAAAATAGGGGATAGATTTATGGCATTTTAATTATTTTTTACTAGTAATGGCAGCAATCAGTGATTTTTAGCAGGACTGCGACATTGCTGCGGACAGATCAGACACCTAACTGACATTTTTGACACTTTTTTGGGAACCAGTGACATTATTACAGTTATCAGTGCTAAAAATATGCACTGTTATTGTACTAATGACATTGGCGATCAGGGGCGATCAAGGGGTTAAATGTGTTCCCTGTATGTTTTCTAACTGTATGGGGGACTGTGTGATCGGGGGAAATACACAGATCCATCTTCCTGCATAGCAGAAAAACTGGTACCAGACTCAAAAGGGCCTGGTATGGATTGGGGGGGACCCCCACGCTGTCTTTTTTGTTTTTACTTTTTTCTTACTGGCAATTTTTTTTTACTCAGCTAAGCTTATTGACAGCTGTTGACTCATTGGTTGTTAAAGTAGTTGCAAAGGAAATTTCTTTTTTGCTGAAATGACTGTTTACAGGGTATAGAGACATAATAATTAACTGATTCCTTTTAAAAATGATTAAAACTAGATAAAAACCAATCATATAATGTACCTACAGTTTAGTTTTGATTTTGCCTGTTGTTTCCTGTCTCTCTGATGTACAGAGCCAGAGAGCCAATAGAGGGCAGTGATGGTTTGTACAACGAAACTGGATTGGTGCTGAGGGGTTTTAGACACACAGTAATCACACCTCCTTGATTAGTCACCACAGATAGAAATCTCACAGTACTGTGGTTATCAGGAAACAGACAACCAGGAAGTGTCCAGAACAGAGAGGAATTACAGCAACATCAAAGCAAAAACGAACAATGAGGACATGAAACCAGGACTGCAGTAAGGTAAAGGAAAAAAATCCTTTAGTGACCCTTTAAGGATACTGCGGCTGGCTTCTCGGCCCTGCTCCTTAACAACAAGCCAGGGTTGCCAACTTTCAGTAAATTTACAAACAGTTTGTAAAATCCGTAATTTTTGCATCTGTCCATAAATGTCCATTATTGACGTGTAGTCTGTATGTCCGTAATGGACATTTATGGACAGATGCAAAAATTACGGATTTTACAAATTGTTTGTAAATTTACTGATGGTTGGAAACCCTGCAACAAGCTTATACTGCACCCTGATTGGACTTTGCCCAATCAGGGCGCAAAAGGCACTCTGTATCGTGCAGTGCATTGCAAGGCATTCAACAAACACCCCCCAAAACACCCTGCAAATTCGGGTGTTTTACCCTGAACATCCAATGTTTGGCCCAAACTGATTCTCAAGCCGAACCGTTCACCCAACTCTAGTGACAACAGCTAGCCATGATTTGTAAAGGGTGTGTCAACAGGCTTCTTGTAGTCTCCATCATGAGCCTGTGACAAGGAGAAAACCAAAATATTGAAAACAATGTTTCAAATTACATAACAATGTTAAAGCCTATGTAAGATTTTAGTGATATACACTTTAAAAGCTGACCTGGAAGATTTAGAAGATGCAAAATAAAACAACTTTATTCACTAATGCATCCTGAAAGTGAATGTAAACCCCCACATAAGTGACTAGCCACACAGACGTGAAACTAATCTTCCTACATAATTTGCATTTGTTTATCTGCAGCCTAATCTCTTCTACAGCTGTTCGCAGTGCACAGTTTATATAGCATTTCTGAGCTTCAGGGGGCGGGGATCTGATGTCACACAATGCACAGCACAAAGCTGAGAGTAATCTGAGACCTCAGTGGAGGGAACGGACATACCCCAATCCAAACAGTCCCATAGGGAAACATGCACAGCTGAGGCTGTCAATTACCTGATGTGTGCCTGGGGGGGCATTACTCTGGATTGCTTGTTGCCGACATAAATAATCAAGAAGTGGCTCATGCAAATGGAGTGGAGAGAAAAGCCAAATATCAAGCTAGGCACTGGGGATTGAGGTAAGTGCACACTATACAAGGATATGCGTTATTCATGTTTCATTTCAGAGGTTTACAACCATTTTAAATGTATTGAAACTTGCAAGCAGTGCAAGTACATACATTTGACTTGGCATCAGAATGTTGAAAACCCATATACAGCAAAGCTTAGAATAGCTTAGGAAGCAGCAGTACAAAAAGCCAATCAGTTGTGCAGCAGTGCAAGAAACATGACAATAGGAGGAGAGGGAAATATAACAGAGATTAGCTCATGCTTCAATTTTCACTGTCCATTCACAGGGTAGGGGTTGGGTGAAGACTTGTAGATGTTACTAAACTGCAGCAGGAAAAAAAATCGTGTCTTGCCAGTCAGAGCTGTTGGTGTGGCAGAGTGTAAATCTCATAATTATATGAACAGAAATCTAAATCCTTTAAAAGGTAAAACAACTTCCCTATACAGTACATGTTTCATCCATGTATTTCGTTTCTAGAGTTCACAAAAAAAAAAAGAATTTGGAAAATTGTGAACATGTTCACACTGCCTACTTCCATCATCCAATCATGTTTCTTTATTTTCCCAGAACATGATTGGGTATTCTTTTCACCACAAGCTCTGGGGAATGTTTTCATGCATATTTCCTTGGAAAATTAACAGCCTTTTTTCTTTTAATAAATCAACCCCAATGTTTCACGTGGTTCTGTTGATTTAAAGTGAAACGTTTCCTAGCTACAAGTTTGCAAGTATTGTTAATGAGTAATGTTTCTGAAAGGCAATATTAAAAAATAAAAGTCATCAGCTACAAACACTTTTTTTGCTGACTTTTAATAACGACACTTACCTGTCCAGGGTGCCCGTGATGTCGGCATCCGCAGCCGAGCAATTGCTCTGGTTTCGGCTGCCCGCTGCCATCCTCAGTGAGGGAATCCGGAAAGTGAAGCGTTGCGGCTTCACTGGCCGATTCCCTACTGCGCATGCGCGAGCCACGCAGTGCTATGTGAATGGGCGGATGTCTCCTGGGGGACACACAAGGTCCCAGAAGGCACCGCTCCCCCTTTCCCAGGAGGAGGAGAAGAAAGAAGACCCACCACGGATAAGGAAGGGGCAGATTAGGAGATCTGCCTAGTAACAGCCACTTCTGGTAAGTATCTTTTCTAATTTTTTTGTAGCCTTTTTGGCAATTTTTTTTAGGGTGGACCTCCACTTTAAAGTAAATGTATGGTGTTCTTGTATATATTTTCTTTTTTAACTTGTGCGCCAGACTAGCATTTTGTTTTCTATTTAAGATTATTTTTTCAGGTAAATATGAAATATTGCAATTGAATGATGTGATCAAGGCCACTCTGCAGCTCGTCACCAAGCTGACATGCTAC